>NC_058407.1:128815262-129165794 GCF_002201575.2 Neomonachus schauinslandi
AAAAAAAAAAAAAAAAAAAAAAAAGAGTATAATGCTAAGTGAAATAACTCAGAGAGACAAATACCATATGATTTCACTCATATGTGGAATTTAAGAAACAAAACAGATGAACATACGGGGAGGGAGAAGAGAAAGAGAGGGAGTCAAACCATAAGAGACTCTTAAATATAGAGAACAAACTGAGGGGTGCTGGAGAGGAGGTGAGCATGAGGATGGGCTAAATGGGTGATGGGTATTAAGGAGGGCACTTCTGATGAGCACTGAGTCTTATATGTAAGTGATGAATCACTAAATTCTATTCCTGAAACCAATGTTACACTGTATGTTAACTAACTAGAATTTAAATAAAAACTTGAAACCCAAACAAAAATAAAGCAATCTTCATTTAGGCCATGGAATAAAAGCTCTGACATATAAAAATAAATAAATAAAAATAAAACATGCAAAATATTTGTAAATGATCAAAAAAATAAAAATAGTATTCTCTCAGTAAGTAATAGGAAAAGTAGATAAAAATCAGTTAAGGATACAGCAGATTTAAAAACTAATTGAAACAAACCTACTTAAATGATATCTATAGAGGATTTCACACAATGAAAACACAATATAAATTCTTTTTAAGGGCATATTAAACATTCACAACGCAAAACTATAAACTCGACCATGAAAGAAACCTCAATACATTTGAAATTACTGAGATCACACTATTATCTACTGTGATCACACTGGAAATAAATTAGAAACAATAAGGATTTGGAGAAAATTTCAAACATACTCCAAAATAACCCATGGGTCAAGGAAGTATTTAAAAGGGAAATTTGAAAATATTTTGAACTGAATGAAAATAAAAACAAAACATACCAAATTTATGAGATTCACCTAAAACAGTGATTGATGAGAAAAATTTAAAAGCTCATATTAGAAAAATCAGAAAGGGCTAAAATCAACGACCTGATCTTCCATCTTTAAAAGGTAGAAAAAGAAGAGCGATAAAATCAAGATAAATAGAAAAAAAGTAAATAGAAATTTATTTATTTATTTTTTTAAAGATTTTATTTATTTGACAGAGAGACACACAGTGAGAGAGGGAACACAAGCAAGGGGAGCAGAAGAGGGAAAAGCAGGCTTCCTGCTGAGCAGAGAGCCCGATGTGGGGCTTGATCCCAGGACCCCAGGATCATGACCTGAGCCAAAGGCAGACGCTTAACGACTGAGCCACCCAGGCATCCCAAGTAAGTAGAAATTTAAAAAGAAATGAAGAAGCAATGAAGAAAGGCAATGAAATCACAAGCTTATCTAAAAATATCAATAAAATTAATGACTTTCTAGTTAGACAAGAGCAAAGACACAAATGAAGAATGAAAGTAGGAATATCATTACAGAACCTACAGGCATTTGTGTAATATTAAGAAAATATTTTGAACAACTCCATGCCAATTAATTTAAAACAAATGAAAAGACATGAACTCATTCAGGAACAAACATGTAATCTGTATAGTCATCTAGATATGATAAAAATTACAATTGAAACTCTCTCCAGGAGAGCCTGGATGACTTAATCAGTTGAACGTCTGACTCTTGATTTCAGCTCAGGTCATGGTCTCAGGGTCGTGGGATCTCAGGGCCCACATTGGGTTCCATGTGCAAGGGGGGAGTCTGCTTGAGATTCTCTCTCTCCCTCTCCTTCTGCTCCCCCCCCCCAACTTGTGCTCATTCTCTCCCTCTCAAATAAATAATCTTTAAAAAAAGAGCAATTATAATTCTGTACGTTAGCAACAAACAACTGGAAATACATCTTAAAATGTAACATTATTTAGTGTCATCCGATGTCGTGAAATAAGCATACAAAACTGAAATATGATGCAGGATTTGTACAAAGAAAATTGCAAAGAATTGTTGAAAGAAATTATAAAGGATCTAAATACATGGGGAGATAGACTAATTTTAAGATATTAATTCCAAATAGATGGATAGATTTAGTGCTTTCCCAGTAGCTTTTTGTTGGAAAGTGTCATGCTGAATCTAAAATGTATATGGAAATACAGAGGACATAAAATAGCCAAAATAATTTTGCAAAAGAAAAAAAGAAGTTGGCGTTCAAGACTTGCTCTAAAGAAAGACTATTCAAGACAATCTGTGATGTTGGATAGAAACTAACATATAGATTAATGGAATAGAATGTCCATTGACTTTGGACAAACATGCCAAGATTTTATAGGAATAGGGTAATCTTTTTAACAAATGTTAGTGGAAACAATAGGATATCTATGTAGGTAGATCTAGATATATCCAGTCTCTGTTAACTTGTTTATAATAAATTAAATCCAACACATCAAATATCTCTACAAAAATGTTTTCCCTGATCTTGCCTGTTTAACAGATCTAATCATGAGATTATATGGAAATTGAAAATAATCAAATCATCTTCAGGTGGCTGTGGGAGTGGGATATAAGGAAAATACCATAGAGTATTTGGGTTTGGGATAGTAGTTCTTAAAATTTTTGGATAATCTGTAGAAAACTGTTTCACACAATTTTAAATACAATCCCAGGGATTTGGGGTTCCCCTGAAACCCTTTCATGGATCCAATTTCAGTTGAGTTCATCTGCTGGAGTGGAACCCAGCACTCGGCTCTCTCTCTCGCTCTCCAGTGGCACTGGTGATCATGCTTCACGGCTCTGGCTGGTATTAGAGCTTTAATGTTTTTAAAGATACAATTAAAATCCATGCTGAAGTAATATTTACATAAAAAGTCAATAAGCTAAAACTTATCCAAATTAACAAACCACTCAGTAAGCATAACATCCTAAAATAGATCCAAGAATTATCAGGGAAATTGAGCAACCCAAATTGTGGGGTGGGATACTTCATTTTAGTCTTTATAAGGTGTTACCACGTTACCAAGAAGGCTGGAATGATATAAAATCTTGTTTTATTAGGGAATATATCTATTTCAATAATGTCTCATTGGAAACAAATTATTTGAACTACCTGGAGATTTTCTTGATATATGAATTTTTACTATTACTATCAAGATGAAGTTCAAATTTATTCATTTTATTGAGAATCTGCCATGCAGTAGATGCTGGGTTTAGGCTGCAAATAAGAAGATGAATGAAACATAAAATTAGAGTTCCTGCAAAATATACCCTGTACAGAAGGGGAAATGATTCAGTATTAGTGGAAGTTAACCGTAACTTTGGGGAAAGACTTTGTGGAGGGAGTATTCTCAAAAGCAGGCTTTGAGCAAAGATTAGGTGGTCATTTCCTTGAAGAAAATTAGTATAAGAGCATCTGAGACTAAAGTAACAGATTTTCTGAAAAAAATTGGTAACTGAGTTTCCACCCATCCTTTTAACTGGAAACTATGGCACACAGAAGTCACTGTAATGTCATTATAAAGCTTAATAACAGAAATTAATTAACTAATTTGCATTATGCAGCCTCCTATGTAACAGAGAAAGCTTGTTGTTCTTGAAGTACATGACAATTAAGCATAGAAGGAGGTTCTGCTGTGGAGGAGAAGTGTTGGGAAAATCCTTAAAGGTGTAGATGGTTTTATTGCTGCAGTGGGAATCATTCTATAAAGAAAAGATTGAATCCTTAATGAAAGGCAGACAGGAGTTACAACCCTTTTTCTTTTCTTTGGTTCTCTAGGTAATACTTGTTCTTCCTGTAAAGAGATTAAAATCAAGTTGTGTATATGCAGATATTTTTAAAGCAATTTGGTAATTTACAATAGATTCATGTGACATTCTCACAGTAGGCTGGCCTATGATCAGAACCATCGTTCAAGATGCCAACCTCAGTGTAAACTAGAGACTGTTGTGCATAGTCTAAAGGCAACATAAAACATGTTGCAAGAAATGAAACCTCAATGTTTCTAAGCCATGAATCAAGGGCTTTGTATCCCACAGAGTCAACAATGACATTCACCTTCTAAATGCACAATAAAATAGGTCTGAGTGTCCTGACTGATATGGATCACACAGGATGGTTATAAAATTAAACTATATTCTCTGCCAAATCACAAACGAAGAAGCACTTTTTTGTAGATTATTGGATCTAAGAAAATCAATGCTTCTGCATCTGAGTTAAGCATTTAAAATATTTGCAGGCAATCAGAGTTTGCTTCAGACTGCCTATTCCTTTTGTTGAAGGAGGGGAAAAAAACTAAATTGGGGTCAGCTAACCACTGGAAACCTTTATATTTTCATTTAGTGAAATATCTGAGGTTGTGCTTCAAGTGGTTGTTCTAAATAAAAATGAAAGCTGTGACAATGTGGAAATGTCTAAAATTAAAATGAGTAACTATCAAGCTGCCTTCTCATTCTTATTATTGCTTGTATCTTGTGGTTTTAATGAGGACTGATGAGACAAAATCGAGCAAAGGGAAATCTAGGCAGGATCTTAGGAACAATTATGTAGTAGTGAGATCTGTTAAAAAGTGGATGAGTCTCCATGGGGAGCCTCTTCACCTAAGTTATTTAAATCAAATAGGACAGAGGACACCAAAGTATACGCCATGGGTACAGCCCTGTACTGCAGCTAGACACACTCGGTAACCTAGTAGTTCTTGGTTTTACTTGTTTGTTTTTAAGGAATATGAATTTTTGATCACTAAAACTTCTTTAGATGGGATATATAGAATTCCCAAATATGAACTATATGAAGGCAATAAGAATCTTCTGCTTAGAGTTTGATAGAACTTGAGCTAACTTATTGGCATATTATAGGCCAACTATTATGCTAGGTGTTTTCCTAGTCAATAAATAGAAAAATAAATACATTGTTATGATAGAATTATTATATCGGTATTTCAGATGAGGGTACTTATTGCCAGAAAGTTTAATATAACATGCACCAATGAAGAAACAAAATGAAGGTATCCAAATGAATGAGTGCAAGCTGGTATGAACCAATATTATGTTTTTCCCACTGTAGGATTTCATACCATCAGAAATCAATCTAACTGAATTGTTAGTATCTTCAAATATTGTGGAACATAAATTGTTAAGGAGCCACCCCATGGATGACCACCAAATATCCAAGCTGGCCAATTGACTGTGTTCCATAAATGCCTAAATCACATTTGACTGTCATCGATTTGTGATGACAACTCTAATTATAGGATGAGTGTCTGAGGCTCTTGCCCTCCTCATGGGACAAAGTGGTGAGGATAGGAAAGTAAGAAAAGATTAAAACATTCACAGATCAATGAAATGTCAATGATGCTGTCATATTCTCTCTCAGATACATTAGACCAATAAACCACTATTCCTTGCCTATGTAGGGAAGCTATAGTTGCCTAACTGAGAGAAGAAAAGGGGTGCTTGGATGGCTCTGTTGGTTAAGGATCTGACTTCTGATTTTGGCTCAGGTCATCATCTCAGGGTCATGGGATCAAAGCCTGCAACCAGCTCTGCACTCAGCACAGAGTCTGCTTGAAATGCTGTCTCTCCCTCTGCCCCTCTCCCCACTCATGCTCTCTCTCTCTCAATAAATAAATAGGTAACATCTTAAAAAAAAAAAATAAGGAAATGATGACCTAAGAGTTCCTTATACATACTTGCAACCAAGGTTCATGTCTTCAAACCTACTGCTCACACATTATATTAGGAATAAAATGAGATACAAGTAGAAAATGGTAATTTTTTAAAATTGAAATTTAATTAAAATTTATTACAATTATTTTGATAATGTAGTTAAAATAGAAAAGGGTCAGAGGTCAGCTCCTTCTCCTATGAATTAGTATATCATGAGGGAATTAAATTTAGCCATATCAAAAAAAAAAAAAAAGGGATCACCGTCCTGCTGTAAATAAATAGAAAGCTAGAAAGAAAAATAGAAAATTATTATTTTCATACTTTGGATAATAGGCTACACAAGATTGTTAGCCTTTAGAAAAGGAAACCAATTGAAGTAAATCCCAATATCAGGAAGGCTTTCTGTGTTGGGGCAATTCTGGAACTGCATTGCAGGGAAAACTCAAATGGAGCCTAAAAACCTTGCTTAGTTGAAGAGAGAGAGGAAAAGAGAGAGAGAGAGATCAGATGTTAAGGATACCATGAGCAGAATATTCAAGAGGAGGAAGTCATTCAGAGATAGTGTTCCAAAAGTCTTTATGGGGTTTTGTTGATTGTTTTTCAGAATATCAATCTGCCCATGTAGATTTCTGGATTTTTTATTTCATTGCTCTATTGTATCCTGATTTGCATAATTTCTGATGAAAGGTCTGCTGTATTTTCTCTTTATTCCTATATAGGTAATGTGCATTTTTTTTGTGTGTGGCTACCTTGATGATTTAATTTTTATCTTTAATATTCAGCAGTTCAAATATGATGTGTTGATATGTTTTTGTGTGCTTTGTGTTTATCCTGACAAATGTTCTCTGAGTTTCATGGATATGTGGTTCACTGTTTCTCATTAATTTATGGAAATTACTGCACAATATATCTTTAAACACTTTTGTGCTCCATTCTGTTTTCTTCTGGGATTTCAAATACGCATGTTAGACATTTTGATATTGTTCACATCTCTTGTTTTTACCCTCCTTATTCCCTTTGTTTTGTAACTTATGTAATTTCTATTGACTTAACTTTAACGTACTAATCCTTCTTGGATGATCTAAGTCTGCTAATGAGCCTGTTAATCGCATATTTTTCCTCTGTTACTTGCATATTTTTCCTCTGTTACTATGTCCATTTAAGCATTTCCATTTGATTGTTTCCTATGTTTCTAGCTCTGTGCCGAAATTCTCCATCAGTGCATCTGTATTATCCTATTAAAGAAGAACCTCTCTCATTTTAATTATAGCTATTTTTAAAATCACTATCTGATATTTTCAACATGAAAGGTACCTTCTGAGCCAGGTTCACTGATGGCTTTATCTCTTGAGCACATCATTCCCCCTTCCTTTATGGCGGCTCATAATTTTTTGTTAAAGCCGTTGCTCTGTTCAGTCAATCAGGAATTGAACTGGGTTTGGGTTTTGTTATTGCTATAGTTACTCTCAGTATACTACAGGCTTCCCATTCCTCTAGCACTGTCTTGTGATCAGGATGGGACTCCTTTGCCAGGAGGTTTTTCTTAGTATCTGTTCCACTGTTTCACTATATCTATGTTCTTCCCTTATGCCTGAACCTCAAAGAAGGACTCTATCTTCTTGCCCCTCCCTCTGCAGCAAACCAATGCCAGTTGTTACTCAATACTTGATAATGTGATGTGGGCTACAAGGGTAGCCTTCCTCTTTTTCTGGTTGTACCTCAGTCTCCAGATCTGGTGTGTCCCTGGGTCTTGGGGGTAAAGGCTTCCCACTGTGCCTATCTATCCCTCACTGGTAGGAAATCTCTAATGATCTGGGCTCATGATGTTTTCCTTCCCCTCTTACAGTGTGAGGGTTATGGTGGTAATGGTGTTTGGTTTTAATTGCTTTCTCTAGCTTTAAGGAAGTGCTGTTCTCTTCCCAGTGGCCTAAGTCTTCTGTTCTATCTATAAGACAGGTAGTGACTATGGGTATGAGCAGGACTTTGCACTCTTCTTGCAGTTGCTGTTGTTTGTCTCCCATAGGCTTGCCAGTGCTGTGCCAGTCTTTCTCATGAATGCCCGGTGAGGTTTGTGGAGAAGAATCTGTGAGTTCCAATTCCCCCAATGCCTCTGGCTTCCATGGGTTCCACACTCAAGCTGGCTACTCTCAGCCTTTAACAATTTATTACTAATCTTCAAAATTTAGCCAATTTCTTCTTATGAGCTTGTATCACGTCCATTATCTACCCCAAATAAGAAGTACTTGTATCCAGTGTCTTCTTGAAGGTGCCAGCATTTCTTATATTTGTGGTTATTTTGGTGCCTTGGGACCCCAGCTCTGTGATGAAGAGCATTGATTCAGGAAATGTATTGATTATGCAGATTACCTGCCATTTTCTATTGAAGAGATAGGAGCAACACTCTCTCCAGCTAAGCTACACTTCTAAGACACTGAATTTTAGGGACTTAGTTACTTAGCAATTAATAAATGAAACATAATTCAAAAAAAATTTTAAGTAAAAGATGCATTTAAAGCTATACATTACCCTCTACCTAAACTTTATATCCTATGATTTTAATATCTGACATTGTCACTACTCTTTAGTTACAAATAATTTGTAACTTGTTTTGTTATTTAGTTTTAGTTTATGGGTACTTAGCCTATTTTTTGTGACTGCTTTTTTTTCATAGAATTTGGATTACCATATTGTCATTTTAAATTTAAATTTTTTCACTTATCAATGTAACTTGATTATTTTTCTATACCATTAAATGTTTCTCAATATCAGTTTGATCCCATAATATTTGTTCCAAATTCCATTTTAAATAAAAATGATAGGAAAAGTATAATTTTTTAAAAATCTAAAAATATTTAGTCTTTTGGATAATGGTTTCATTAACTTCAAGTTTCTTTGAAATGACTGCCATTTCACTGCCTGTTAGAAAATACATTTACTTGGTTCTGTATCAAAGGTTATAAATATGTTTTATTTAAAAATAGCACTGCAAACCTGAATAGACATTTCTCCAACATAGATATGTAAATTTCATCAACACATGAAGGGATGCTCAATATCACTAATCATTATGGAAAAAATTAGGAAAATTTTTGTGTATTACTGGTAGGAATGTAAAATGGTACAGCCTTTGTGGAAAATAGGATGGTGGTTCCTCAAAAATTAAACATAGAATCACTGTATGATCCAGCAATTTACTTCTGCATATGTACTCAAAAGAAGTGAACACAGAGGCTCAGATCTTTTCCCCCCAATGTTCATAGGGAGATTATTTACAATAGCCAAAAGGTAGAGACAGCCTTAGTGCCCATTGATGTATGAATAGATAAATGAAATGTTTTCTATCCATACAACAGAATATGATTCAGCCTTAAAAAGGAGTGAAATGCTGGCTTTTGCTCCTGCGTGGATGCATCTTGATGACATTGGGCTAAGTGAACTAAGCCAGACACAAAAGGATAAACATCATATGATTCCACTTGTATGAGATGCCTAGCGTAGTCAAATTCATAGAGACAGAAAGTACATTCAGTGGCTTCCAGGCACGAGGGAAAGGACAGAATGGGGAGCTAGTGCTTAATGAGTATGGGGTTCCAGTTTAGGATGATGAAAAAATTCTGGAGATAGATGGTAGTTGCTGTTGGTTGTACAACACTGTGAATGTACTTAATGCTACTCAACTGTATGCTTGAAAATTATTAAAATGGTAAATTTGTGTTTTGTATATGTTAGCACAAAAAAAAAGCACTTCTATTCGGGTATGATAATGAGGAAAACTTTATGTGTTGTTACTAATAAATTATCACTAGAATGTCAAACAAAAACTATTAGCCATTAAATAAGAAACCTAACCCACAATACCCAACTATATTAATACTGTAATTTTTTTATGTATAAGTACCAATTTTTTTTGAAGATTTATTTATTTTAGAGTCACAGAGAGCACAAGCAGGGGACAGGGAGAGGGGAAAGAGAGAGAGAGAAAGAAAGAAAGAGAAGCAGACTCCCAGCTGAGCATGGAGCCCCACCCAGGACTCAATCTCACAACCGTGATATTATGACCTGCACTGAAATCAAGAGTCAGATGTTTAACCAACTGAGCCATCCAGGAGTCCCAAAGTACCAGTAGTTTTCTGTCACCACAGAGAGAAATAGTGACATTTAATTTTATTTATACTTGCCTTAAAAAGGTATTTTGATCAGGTATATTAAAAATGGCCTAATAGCATAAAAGCAAAAAATTCTTCCTTAAATTTGACATTTAAAATCACAAAGGTGAGAGAAAATGCATTATGTGGCCAGTTAGGAGGGAATTTCCAATTCTAACAACTTAGGGAAATTCTTAAATATAATTTGAACATAACTTTTCAATTATGCAAATCATCATGTATCTTAAATGATTAGGTTGCATATTAAATCTAATGTATAACTGGTGGGAGTAAATTATTGTCTGAAGGCTACTAAATACTTTAAATTGTAAACAGTATTACCTTAATTAATTGTATATTATGCTCTGGTGGATTTTTTTTTTCCTTCTTGCTAAAACCTTCATTTATTTAAAGAACTCAGTTTAAGAAAGCACGCATTTTGTTGCCTTTTTATTCTAGGTCTGATATTCAAGCTCCCTATTTTCATCTCTAATTTTTTTCCCATATAGATGTTTTCTTTGAAGGACTGGTTAATTTTATAATTATATCACTAAAGTTTATCACTATATTATTATAATTTATAGTTATAATATTTTATAATAATCACCGAGATTGGAAGCGTGGAGAGCTCAGGCAAATGAGAATAAAATTAATAATGATGGCTTGATAGTAATATAAATGTCACAGAAATCTTGTGAATATGAAATATCTTTATTCTTCTTCTAAAACTCTGCTTGCTCTTTTTGGCTCCATCAGCATCTCAGTCTATTTAGCAATAGCATTTATATCCTGGGGATGTTCAGTGTATGCAGAGTACCCACAAGAAAATTTTGTGCGTGGAATAGCCTCAGAATCCATGTTGGCTGCACTTGTTGGGGTGGGGAGTGGTAGTGATTGAGAGAAAGTGGTAGAAGAACAAGATAGATGAAATATATCTGTATCTATAACTGTACCTATATATCTGCTCTGTTCCTACATTATTCCATTGTACCTTGAATAATGTAGTGTTTTTCTTTTTAAATGTCTTTATAGACCTTTATGTGCTTAGGAACAGAGAAACATTAAGCGTCCAAGTCTTTCTCTTCTCTTTACATTCAGGACTCTTGGACAGAATGAATGACTGTAATCACCATCCAAAACGGATCATCCCTATTGAATATAATTCTTGCATTGTGTAGTCTGCGTATGCTGTGGTAAGGGTGCTTATTTCTGTAACATTCAGTTCATCCTAGAAATTAATAATAATTATGATAATAAAATATGTTTATTGAATTGTATGAGCCAGAGACTCTTAAATATTTAAAATATATTCCTTAATTTAATTTGCACCATAATTCTATGAGGTGGTTATTAACATCTCCCAGTCACAGAGGCAGAGATAGTCTAAATAAATTGCCTATGGTGGGGTGCGTGGGTGGCTCAGTCGGTTAAGCGTCCACCTCTTGGTTTCATCTCAGGTCGTGATCTCAGGTTTGTGGGATCAAGCCCTGCGTCTGGCTCTGCACTCAGAAGGGAGTCAGCTTAGAATTCTCTCTCCCTCTGCCACTCCCTGCCTCATGCTCTTGCTCTCTCTCTCTCAAAATAAATATATCTTTAAAATAAATAAATAAATAAATAAATAGCCTATGGTTACATGCTTACTAAGTGTCAAACCTGGAATTTTAACTCAGTATTTTTGCTCCAGAAGTTTCAACTTTAAGCCACACTGCTCCAGACCTCTTTTTGTTCCTCTGTAAAATAATGATTTATTCTAAAATTCAGGACTGTATGTACATGTTACTCTTCTTATTACACAAAGTATTATAATTCAGGCCCTGTGGACCACCTGTGTTGGCTTTGCTTAAAAGGGTACTGGCACATACCAGGCACAATTCCCTTAGTTTAAAAAAAAAAAAAGAAAAACTCTATATATTGTAAATTCCTTGATGGTAATAACTATATTTACTATAGTTTCCATACCCAGCCTGTCCAGTAGAGTAGTTTGTATATGTAGATAATTAAAATAGTTCCCGGAGGTCTGAGCGGGAAGCAGCTAACACGTTAAGTGCCTACTATACCCAGGCACCGTCCTGGAAACCAGCTAAACCTCAAAGATGAGCATGGCATCTGCTCAGTCTTCCATTATCTGTATTCAACATTGAAAGAGAGGAAAAAAATACATACAAAGGCGTAGAGCAACTTATCTAGATTACATCACTTATAAAATAATGGTTGTACTGGAAGTCTTCATTGAGCCACTTATTATTATGAGTACTTCTTGCATGTTATTTCATTTCATCTTCTCAGCTTTAGGAGATAGGTAGTATATAAATCATAGATTGTTAGGGACCAATATTGCCTTGGACACATAAGGTACCCTTAGCATTACAGAAGAGAAACCAAGAACAATATACTTCCCATCATCCTTTTCTCCGGAGGGCTCTAACTCAGGTTTTCCAATGAGAAGAAAAGGAGATTTGGGAGGAGGGGAGGGGAGAGTCCTTTAATCTCAGGAGACAGTGGTGGGCAAATGCAGCATCTTTTCAGACATCTCTGCACACTCTGGCTTGTCAAATCTCTTCATCAACTTCCATTTTGGAATGGTGGCAGCCAGGTATTGGCATTTTCTTATATTTCTTAGAAATCTTCCTTAGATTTCTGGAATTGTGGCAGCCAGGTATTGGCATTTTCTTAGATTTCCCTCTTCACACCTGTCAGGGCTGATGCTACGGAGTCTCATACTTTTTTGTGAGCTTTGACTTTTCCATCTAGTCCTGGTCAGTACATCAGACTGAAGTCATTTGGGGCTGGGTATCTTTCTGGCTCTGGAGCTGTAGCCTTCTTATCCAGATCTCCACTCCTCCCCCTTCTCCTGTTCTTATATTCCTTAATCCCTCCATGAAACTGTTTTATCCCCACAAACATTATAGTGGCTCTGTTGTTTTCCTTGCTGAACCCAATTATTTAATCTCCACTTTACGGAGAGGGCAACTGTGTCAACTGCAGTTGAGACACTCACTAATGGTCACCAGTTAGGAAATGGTCCAAGTGAGATTTAAAGCCAATATTTCTGTCCCTGAGCCCATGCCATTACACAGGAAGATTTACTGCCACTCTAGTTACATAGAAAACAGGATTCTAAACCAGCTTCAGCTGACTCAGAGATTTTGAAATTCCCATCACACTACTTGTTCTCTAGGCAAGGAACTGTTTCATGGATTTAAATAGGAGCTTAACTTTAGGAAAGGAGGTGAAAAGTATTTATTTATTTTTAAAGATTTTATTTATTTATTTGAGAGAGAGAGAGAGAGAGAGAGAGCATGAGCAGGGGAAGGAGCAGAGGGAGAGGGAGAAGCAAGCTTCCCGCTGATCCCGGGACTCCAGGATCATGACCCGAGCCCAAAGGCAGACACTTAACCAACAGAACCATCCAGGTGCCCCAGAAAGTGTTTAATCAGAAATTTTGTGGAACCTGGGTGCACACAATGGTAGTAATCTTAATATTTGGATCATGACATTCTTCAGTCCATTTATACATTTTTTAAAATTTATTTGAGCATTCATATATTTTATGACCCATTAATTTTACTCATTCTTTCTACCCAAGAAAAATACTGGCGCATATTTACCATGGGATATATGCAAGGAAAAAGAAAGCAAACAACTCGAGATCTATAAAATAGAGATTGGATTTTTTAACAGCAGTATATTCACATATAGTTTTAATGAAAACAAAAATGGATGGATCCTAGCAGTATAATATTAAATGAAAAGCATAGGACCTATTCTAAAAATATAACATATAGGGGCGCCTGGGTGGCTCAGTTGGTTAAGAGACTGCCTTCGGCTCAGGTCATGATCCTGGAGTCCCGGGATCAAGTCCCGCATCGGGCTCCCTGCTCGGCAGGGAGTCTGCTTCTCTCTCTGACCCTCCTCCCTCTCATGCTCTCTGTCTCTCATTCTCTCTCTCTCAAATAAATAAATAAAATCTTTAAAAATAAAATAAAATAAAAAATAAAAATATAACATATAAAATTAAAAATAATCAAGAAAAAAGATTTAAGAATCCTCAAGATGTAGGAAACTACACAGAAAGTAAAGCAAGTCAAGAAGACACGATGGGGAAGCTACAAGGTCAGAAATTGTTCGAATATATGTATATATAATTTACAAAATTATATAAATACACATTATAAATATATATTAAATTATATAAATATATAAATATATAAAATACAAGTTGAAAGGGCAACATGAACAAAGACTGTCAGTGTACAGGTAATGGAACAGTTAACTCTGTGGATCAGGAGAAGGGATTGAAAGCCTTGATTAGAAATCACAGAAAAGGGACACCTGGGTGGCTCAGTCGTTAAGCGTCTGCCTTCGGCTCAGGTCATGATCCCAGGGTCCTGGGATCGAGCCCCATGTCCGGCTCCCTGCTCAGCGGGAAGCCTGCTTCTCCCTCTCCCACTCCCCCTGCTTGTGTTCCCTCTCTCGGTATCTCTTTCTCTGTCAAATAAATAAATAAAATATTAAAAAACAAGAAAGAAATCACAGAAAAGGGCAATGTTTAAGTTTGTAAGTAGGAATTCACCAAAGAGAGAATTAGAGATGGAAAGAATATGAGGCCAAAGACGAATCATAAGCAAAAGCAATGGAATGCATAAAACCAATCTGTAGTAAACGGGTGCAGTAGTCACAACCATGCTAGGTGTAGGTGAGACAAAGTTACCCCAAGACAAGCCAGGAATACTCTCAGGGACATGAGCAGCCTCTTGGAGTTTTTCAGTAATCGAGAACTCCAAGCTGCCGTATTTCTATAGCTGCTGAGATAGGCATCAAGAGGTTTTCAACTGCTGATTGCTCTGGCTTCCAGGACCAGTCCCATAGTTATATTCATCCTTGCTTACCTCAACCCCTGATGGAAGTCCAGACCACCCAGATCATACCCAGAAAAAAAAAATCCATTTATATACATTTGTCTGTGCATCCTATAATCAGATTCCATTTCTCACCTTTACCTCCTTTCCAAAATTTCCATTGCGCCCATTAAAATCCATCATCAGCAAAGTCCTTATGACCTCTTTTTTTCTCTAAAATCCCTTCAACGTTTGCTCCTTCCCATGTTCTCTCACACATGACACATGCCTCAAGACTTTAATACAAAATATATTTCCTTCTTGTTTCCCAAAGATGGTTTCAAACTGTCTCATTTTTTTTTCTTTAAAATACCCAGCTCCTTTGACTTTCATGGTGCCAGACTTTACCTTTCTTTACCGTTCATTGTTTCTGTCATCTGTCAATCTTTGGGAATGTTCCTTCATTGATTGATAACTTCATTACTTTCAATTTCACTGCTGTCAAAATTCATGTAGACATCAACTCTCCAAATTTGTGTCTTTTATTTTCTTGTTTTCCTTAGATCCTATATATATATATATATATATTTTTTTTTTTTTTATCTACTCCTAACTCAGCCATCCAGTGTTTTCAGATAATTCACTCCCAAACTACCATCTCCTCTCATTTTAGCTCATAGATTACTTTTCCACTCCAACATTTCTCCAACTTCATCATGACCAGAATTTATTTCACCATCCCTTAGTCTTCTGGGGTCTTTTTATACAGCCTATAAGCCATTATCTATCATTGAAAATACTCCCTTGCCAATACTTTAACACATTTGCATCATTCTTTCTTTCTTATTCACTGGCAAAATCCCATCCTGGGTTAAATTCAACTATGCCCTTATCTATACCTGCACATGAGCAAAACGTTGTGGAAGGAAAATCATAATACTATTGTTAATAGGTAAGTTTCTGAACATAGATTTCAATTGGACATACTTCTGCACCCAAATATCAATTTGGCATACAACAAACATTGAGAGATAATATTGCTACTAAATTCACTTTTCCCCTCTCAAGCATGCCCATTTCACACCTACCCTCCTATCAAACACTACATTCTCAGCTAATGACTTCTCTACATACTTCTTAGAGAAAATAGAATCAGTGGATAAGAACAATCTTATCTCTAAATACCAACAACTGCAACCTAAGTGCAGTTCTAACCACATACTTTGCTGTCCCTTCTGTTAAAATGCAAGAAATTTTTCTGCTTAAATGCAAATCTCACTTCTCCACTCATTCCTTGGATTTTTTTGTGTGTCATCTTTTCTAGGACTTTCTTCCTGCAGTTTCCTCTTTCTCTCCTGTCATTTGTTTCTCTCCTTCTAACCTGATTAAATCCATTGACATACAAATATTTCTTAATATTATCTACCTTAAAAAAACCCACTAAGCCACCCTTCTTGCTTTTCCTTAATTTACCAGTTACTGTGTTCTTCTTCACAGTAAAACACTTCAGATGAGTTCTCTCGGCCTTCTATTTCCTTCCTTTTCTCTCTATGGTTGACTTCAATAGGGCTTTTCCCCCCACACCATTTAATTGAAATGGCTCTTACAAAAATAAACAGTATCCTGAATCATCCACAAAATGTAGATTTCATCCTAGTGCTCATCTTATTTATCTTTCAGCAGTATTTGACAAAGTTGACCACATCGTCTAATGAAAATGTTTTCTACCCTAAGCTACCATTGCACTCCTGTTGTCATGATTTCTCTTCCTAAGATTTATTTGCTGACCATTCCTTCACACAAAATCTCTCTATAGAAATGCCCATGCCTCTGTTCTTGGCCCTCTTTTCCATCTACATTTTCCTCAGTAGATCTCATCTAGTTCTGTGGCTTTAAAGTATTATGGATAGGAGCACCTGGGTGGCTCAGTTGATTAAGCGTCCAACTCTTGGTTTTGGCTCAGGTCATGATGTCAGGATTCTGACAATGAGCTCACCTCCGGCCCTGCATTCAGTGGGGAGTCTGCTTGAAATTCTCTCTCTCCCTCTCTGTCTGCCCCTCCCCCCCCTCAAATAAATAAATCTAAAAAAAATTGTGTAGGTTTTCTTATTTCTCATAAATATATCCCTATAAAACCTTACACTTTCTCATAATCTATTATTTTCAGGCCTTCAGAAAATGTGATAAAAGAACTTAACTATAAAGCCAGTGATCTCTGTTCAAATAACATTAAAGAAATTTGTAAGTTTTGGAGAAGAAAAAGCAGAAGAGAAACTGAAAATGCTCTTTATGGCTACTGTAAAGAACACCAAAGTGAAGTAATAACACTGAAGATAAGAACAGGAGAGAAGGTTTATCTTATCTTTAAATATTCTGGGCTTTGTTGTTCAGGCTTGTTGTCCATATATGTTATTTACCTGATGGATCAGAACATTTCCCTCATAAAAGATGAGTTTGTAATGAAAATCCTGGTACATTCTCAGTCATTAGAGCAAGAATATGCCAACTTAATAGTATCTGTATTGCTCCAAGAACTTAGAGTATTATACCCTGAGGGCTTGTGGTCTTAAAATATTCTAAACAAGAATGTTGTCTTCTCCCCTCTTCTTACTAGAGATAAGACTGCCCAGGTCTGGAGATGAGTTGTTCCATCAGCTGGTTCTTTTGTCCTTTTCTTCTAAAATCTCTTTCCAAATTGGAAAGTTGATATTAAATTATTTTTAAAAGATTTATTTATTTATATTAGAGAGAGAGCTTGTGTGCACACAAGTGGGGGTGGGGCAGGGGGAGAGAATCTTCAAGCAGGCTCCCTGCTGAGGGCAGATCCTAAAGCCAAGTGGAGCTAGATCTCAAGACCCATGAGATCATGACCTGAGCCAAAACCAAGAGTCGGTCACTTAACCAACTGAGCCACCCAGGTGCCCCTTAAATTATTTTAATCACATTTAGCTATTGATAAGATTAGAACAACCATATGTATCCTTCTAATTATACTTTAATTCTCTGCTACTCTTTACCTAAATCCATACCTTCTCATCAATCGGGAGGTATTTGGTAACATCAAGAGCACCCTTCCTGATGGGCATCATTGATTTTTCTAAGATTTTTGGAGAATGTATGCTGATATAATGGAAACTCTACTTTTAAACTCTGGTAACAAAGTATTATTAAATAGGGGAAAAGTAGATTCAAAACAAAATACAAATTTTGAATGTGTCAAATTCCAAAAGTTCACATATGATTGAACATTAGCAAATTAAATGATAGAGTGATCTACCTGACTCATTAGTCTCAAAAGATTTATTTTCTACATTACTGATCTGCTTCTTCTGTCAATTATTGTGAGATATGAGTTGAAGTCTCCCCCTTTTAAGACTTATTTATTTAATATTTTAAAATCAGTTATGCATTTAATTGCATAGATTCAAAGAAAAGACTTGGAACTCTGACATAATATTCCATAATATTTTAAGGGATATTTTTCAAGTACAAAGTTTTGAGGAATACAACCTCCATACCCCTCCGCGTACCTGAAAACATACCTTTAAGCTCTATTAAAAAATTGACAGAACTAAAGGAAAACATAATAACCAAATATACAGTCATAATGGGAGTCTTCATCTCATCCCTCATAAAAACTGAGAGGAAGTAGACCAGTGACATAGAAAATAGATCCTTTGAAAATAATGAGTCAACTTGATTATTAACATGCATAGAATGTTGTGCAAAAAGAGAGACAGAATACACATTTTTTCAGGTGCATACAAAACATTTCCCAAAATTAAACCATAGAGCAGTACAAAACCTGTCAAGTTGATTTAAAAAGCAAAGCATATGATTTAAAGTCAAGCTTCCCCACCTCATAAGCATAGAACCACACTTATCTGGCCTCTATAAACCCTGAAAACTGGCTTAATAGTAATAGTGCCAGTCATTGGGTTGTTGTGGGTTAACAAATACAAAGCACACACACCTGGCATGTGCTGAGAAAATAAATAACTATTACATATTTAGGGATTTCAGTATTTCCTGAAAGTGTTGAGGAAAAAAAAAAACTTACATTTTATATAATACAGCTAATAGAGCTTTTAGTGGGAAGAGTAAGAATGGGTGTGAGTAGCAGTGGGGGGCACAAGTGAAGGAGGCATATTTTTACATGAGGGAAGTAGCAAAAGGATTTAGAGTTGCTCCTGATCCGAGTGGGTGGCCTCAGTAAGTGATGAGTTTACTGCCCCTGTAGGTGTGGAACAGACCTGCATAGCACCACTCCAGAATGTCAGACAACAGTGGCATTCATTCTGTGCTCTGCAGGACCTGGGAGCCTGAGCTTTAGCAGAGGAGGTGGTGGGAAAGAGGAATATTATCCTCGTTCTTCCTGCTCCCAGCCAGAGTTAACTCTTTTCTATTTAGCATACTGAGCTTCTAAGTAGAATTCTTTTTGAAGGAAATGTTCTGCTATTAAAATAAACATTTAAGCATTGTGGCTACAGATGATAAACTGTACTCAAAAGAAAGGTTAAACTAAATAACCTGTAGGTCACCTCCTAGGTTAAGATGCCGCATAAATTGCCTTAATTTATCCCACAAGCAAGAATGCAACACAGTCATCACTGAGTAAAAATACAGAGCTGAGAGAACTCACAGATTATGCAATATTCCTAAATGTGTCTCCACTCAAATTCATATAGCACTTGTCAAGAAGAGGCAGTTTCTACCTTTTGCAACTTTGAATTTCACCTTTATAGTAGATCCATATTGCTACATTTAGTCTTCCATTTTAGCTCTTGGAGACTTTATTGAATCACTCAGCAGCTTACTGATGCACAATCCTGTCATCTAAAAGCAAACGTGAAGAACTCGAGGCTGTTTTTCGAAGTGCTGCTCCATGTTAATGGAAGGATTTTGAAATGCCACAAGGGAAATTATTAGAAAGAAAAAGAAGGCACCAGATTAAATCACTTTGGACATTTTTAAAAAAGAATTATTTTAAAGTCTTTCCAAATTCTTAGAAAACAAAAATTATTTAACAATTCACTATCTTTAGTACATTAATTTTCTCATAGCTATAGTATACTATAACTGCAGAGATTTATGTGCACACACGTTTATAGCTTTGGGAAATAACATGGCCATCGTGAATATTACAAAATTTATGGTCACTTTTTTTTTTTCCTTAATGACTCACTAGTTTAAAAATCTGGGTCCTTAGTAAAGAAAACACCACTCCACCAACCCATGATAAGCTTGTTCCTATGTGAAAATATTACATGTTTTGTACTAATTCACATTAAGGAATTGTTTCTGGGACTAACTAGTGGTAATACAAACTAAAAGTTTTTCCTCTGAACTACTTATCAATATGATACTATATTCATTCTTAGTCTTAAGGATTGCATGCGTGAAGATTACATACTTATTCAAGCTTAGAGTATTTCAATAGCTTTAAAATCATTTTTCTAGAAGATAATATTTTCTAACTCTAAATTTAGATTAAAATGACTTGTTTGACAGGTTCACTATATTAGGTGACAATTTTCCAGATATGGCAGGGCAGTAAGAACCCATGAAAACACACAGTTTGGCATGGTAAGTCTTACTTTAACTTTCACAACATTATATGGCAATCTGGTCCCAGTGGGTGTATGTCCAATAATCATTAATGAAGGCAAATATCATGTAACATTTCTCAAGATTCTTGAAGACTTTTTCCATTATTTCATAGCCAAGTTCATTTAATTGGGCAACAACTTTGGGTTAAACTACCTCCTAATTAATACCAACTATTAAACACACACACACATACACACAAAATAAAACAAGTAAGGATATAGCCAACATCATACCCACAGCAAAAAGATCCCTCTCTCTGCCATTAATATTATTCCTTTTTGGTGATTCAATAAGATGACAAATACATGACAAAGTACTAATACCCCTGAGCCTTTAACATTCTAAGAGTAAAAATATTAAAAATATATTTTAAACCCTTTGGCTTAAAAGGGTTTAAAATGGATGGATCTAAGCATATTCTGAATAGAGGATGATATAAACTGATATCTCTGGTAACTGAATCTCAGGCTTTGTTTGTTCTTGTAGTAGAATGCAGCTGTACTGTGTTTTGATACCAATATATATGTTACCCTTAGGCAAGTCACTTGACCCGCTTTGGTTTGAACTTGTTTGGATTATCACATAATGAACTGGAAACCAGTATGGCAGTTTATTATTCATTGGAAGAAAGCAAATGAAACCTCCCATTACTTTGCATGTTGACACTAGAGAATGTACTCTGGGACCTGCAGAATAAATTTACAATAAAGGAGATAGACAAAATAAGAGAAAGAGACATAGGCTTTACTCAGCATTGGGCTTTCAGTTCATTTTACTGCATTTTCATGTTTTATAGATTACTGATATATTGATTCAGAATTATCTCAGAGTTTACTGTGTCTTAAGGTCTGTGATAGATCCTGGTGGTGGGTGGGGGGACATACTAGTAAGTTATATCTTTGCTTTTAAGGATTTTATAGTCTTGTGAGAGAAAAAGCATGTTAACAGTATAGGATTACCTGTTTTTGATTCTTTGCATATAGACTAATGACTTAACACTTCAATTTCTTTGTTTTCTGCTTCTACATGTTCCTTTGACATGAAGGAATGTTAAGTCTGGGGAGTGCATTTACAAATAAGTCCACTTCTCGGGATACCATATATGTCCTAAGGTCCTTCTTAAAGCAACTTAAGAGTTACCAGTCACTGACCAAGAAAGAAGGCTTTATAAATTACCCAGTGAAGGAATTAGCCAGGAATCTAATTTCGTCTAGTTTTCTCTCATAAATCATTTCATGATTCATTAGGACCTCCACTAGAGGGTGACTTGGAAGGGAAGACAAAAAACAAAAACAGAAAAATCAAAATCACTGTTATTTTACGGCAACATTAGAAATAATGTAAATTAGATTGACTAAAATAGTTGAAACTAAAAGCCAAAATAAATGTTGAGATGTCACTTCTACTGGCTATTTCTAGGTCTTGACTATGCCTGCTTTACCAGTAAGACCATTTTATCACTTTATAAGCACAACTGATTTTATTATTCCACCCCTGTGCTAGTTCACGTGACTTTCAAACTAAAGAAACACTAAATGCCTAGAAAATGGTATTTTTGTTTTAGCATGTGCCTGTACTAGCAATTCTCTAACCAGATTGATTAAAAAAGGACTCTGGAAACTGAAATGTAACCTGGGCAATTGAAAAATAATTGCAATGGAAGAAATGAATTGATAAACTAAGGTTCTTTGCAAATCAAGCCCTAGTGAACCATTGGCCCATCTGAATCTCCTCCTTACTTATTATTCACATCTTGGGAGATATTATGGAGCTTTCTTTCTCTATTGTGGCTAGAGCCCCATTATTTTTACCACTAAAAGCAAAGAAAAGCAACCACCTTACACTTAACTACGGATGCCATTTGCCTTATGGGAAACTGGGTGGTTGTTACAATATTTTTCAGCAGAGCTCATTTCTTTCTGTTCCCATCACATATGACTTTATTAATCCCAGTATGATGTGGTTTATACAAAATAAAAACTATTAGGTAATTTTTAGAGTCTTTTCTCTAGGTTGATTTAAAAATGCACTGGATTATATGAAATGACTCATCCAGTGTCAAACAACAACAAAAAATAATTTAAAAAATCTACCAAAGGGTTTTATTTCATTGATTATAAAAACAACAACAAAACAAAACACCAAACAAAACCAGTATATATTATTTCTTCCTTTGAATGGCAGCTGGCTGATGAAACTCCTTACTGAAGATAGACATGCTACCTAATGCCAATAGAAGATTTTAGATAAGATGGGGTAAAGAAATATTGGTTGGGATGGGAAAGTGGGAGTAGTTCAGAAAAACATGGCAACTTGATACATTATTCTTACAAATATAACAGCTGACCTGAGTATTGGAATATCTTATTCATGAGTCATAAGCTTGGTAATACTTTTACCCAGTACTTAAACAAATAAAAACAAACAAACAAAAAACAAAAAAGCACTACCTTAGAAAGATTGTTTTTATTTTCTAGGGAACAAAGCTTAAAAAGAAGTTTCATGCATTGTTTTTTTTTTTTTTTCCTCCTTTTTCTGGAAGAGCTCAGTACAAAGATATTTTCATGGGAACCAATCTAATCTTTATTGACCGTGACTGTTATTGGTACTAACAGAAATGCATTTGTTCACAGAAAGGCTGGTCTCCACCAGCAGAACTATGAATTAGATAGTGTGGATTAGAACTATGAATCATCTTACTTACTGGCTGCAGATTTTCTTTATATATAGTAGTGCATACTTTAATTTCCGTTTTTCTATAAAGTAGCATGTTTGAGTTATAGTATTTCTGTGTATTTCCATATTTAATGTCCTACATTTCTAAGTATTTTTGATTTGGTTTATATAATAATAATATTAAAGTGATAATTGGTTTGCTTACTGCCCTTGGAGTACAATGTGCAGTTGTTGGCCTCTGTCCTATAATGTCACAGTTTTCGCAATTGAAACAATTCATTTTAATGAATACCTATGATGAACATGGTACATCTCTTTATTCTACAAAGAATCTCATCCACCACATAACCAAATCCCTCTTTTAAAAGAATCAACTGGAAATCTTTTTTTCTATAAGATTCCCTAAAATTCATTCTGAGGAAAAGCTCTGTTATTTCCAAACGCCTACTGATGAGTTTAAAGGTTATAGAGAAGGGTGGAAGGAAACTCACTTGTGATTAGTCCATGCCCTATGACACATGCTAAGCTACAGTGTTTTCCTTCAAGCACAATGGAAGATGTGTACAAATGTCCACATCAAACATAGAAGAATTTGAGATGCAGCCTGGAATGACTTATCCAAAGTCATAGGAGTGAAGACTCAAATCCATTCTTTTTCACAGTGTTTCATTACCATAACAATTATTAGACATGAGTAATACTCATTATTGGAATCTTGTTAGGCTAAACATTTTTAATTGGAAAATTATGTAGTTGATTTTTTAAAAACATGGATGTTAAATCAGAACGACTGAGTTTGAATTCGGTCCATATCATTTGGTAGATCTATGACATTTGACAATTCACTTAATATTTACGATTCTTAATTTCAACCATTTATAAAAAGAGGTTAATGATACTGTCTGTCTCAGAGTATTATCATGATACTAAAATATGATGTTATATTTGGCATTCTAACTAATAATGCAGTGAATACATGCTAATTTCTTTATCTTCCTATTGGAATATAAATATATTAATGGCAGGAATATGACAAGTAATTTCCCCCAACAAAGGGTTTTCCAGTAACCAACCATATATACAGATGTGTAAATATTATATATATAGTATGCACTATATATTATTAATTAGCATATTATATAATATGTATTTCATATACATATTTAATATATATTTCTGATGTATTTTTTAAATTTCAAAGTCAAATAATTTGCAAATATAAAAGAATAAGTAACTTCTTGCTAACTCAACTTCAAGATCCATGTATTTCTGTACAGAGAATCAGAGCAAATATTTTGAGCAGGTTATAGGGTTGGCTTTTGCAGGATAACACTTGAGAATTACCTACTGCATAATTTCTATACATGCAGGTCATGGGGATCAACCATAAATCATAAAGAAACAAAAATTCCTTTCTAGATGATATAACTAAATCTAGTATTTGCTTGAACATCTTGCCTTCACTGACTACTCAGACAAATAATACATTTAGTCTTTCAATCATAAGAAGCTCAGTATCTCCCTACTTCCCACTTGACGATTTTGAAGAGAAGCTTTCTGTCTGTGGTAAAATAACACTATGTTGGAAGATAAAAAAAATATATGTATCAAATTAGTCATCTTTCCCTCCAACATTTATAGACATGAGAGTTGTTTATTGCCATAGCCTGTCTTTAAAGCTGAGCTTATTTCCTCATAAACTGGTGCTTGTTCCTAGTTTTATCCTGCTGTGAATCATCATGCTTATAGGGCTATTGTGAACTCACTTCAGAATCACATCTTAGAGTAAGATGGATAAGAGGGAAAGAAACCCTTAACTGAGACCGTCTATCTCTTCAGTAAATCAGCCAAGGCCAAATTTTGTCTTCTGTAATTTTGTATGGAAGCTTTATGTAATTTCTCAAGTCAACACTTGCTCTAATTAGTGCCATTTTTAAGAGGGTATACTGTAATAAATGAATGAACGGGTCTTTCATAGGTCACTTCTTAGTTCAGTTTACTTGTCTGTAAATTGGGTGTGTTAATCTGTTAGGACTGCTGTAATAAAGTACCACAGACGGGGAAGCTTCAACAGCAGAAATGTATTGTGTCATAGTTCTGGAGGCTGGAAATCCAAGATGAAGGTGTAGGCAGGGTTGGTTCTTTTTTTTTTTTTTTTAAATTTTATTTATTTATTTGACAGAGAGAGAGAGACAGACACAGAGAGAGCACAAGCAGGGGGAGCAGCAGAGGGAGAAGCAGGTTCTCCGCGGAGCAGGAGCCCGATGTGGGACTCGATCCCAGGACCTGAGATCGTGACCTGAGCCAAAGGCAGACGCTTAATGACTTAGCCACCCAGGTGCCCCGGCAGGGTTGGTGTTTTCCCTGCCCTCTCTTTTTTGTGTTTAGATGGCCATCTTATACCTGTGTCTTCACATGGAGTTCCCTCTGTGGGTATGTGCCCAAATTTACTCTAGTTATAAGGGTATCAGTCTTATTGGATTAGGGCCCATTCTAACTATGTCATTTTACCTTAATTATTTTTGTGAAGATTCTTTCTTTAAATACAGTCACTTTGAGGTATTAGGAGTTATAACTTCAGCATATAAATTTTGCAAGAGGCAGAATCTAGCCCATAAGGGCCCATACCTCTTATTCTCATGTCTGTTAGATGTTACAGTGATTAAATGAAATGATATTTAGTAAAGAACTTGCTATAAAACCACAAAATAAATGCCAAAAATCATTACCAATAATTGAGACTTCTGACATTTTTATTTCAGAATTTAATTTTTCTTGATAACTTTTAGGACAACTATCTTGAGGTATAAATTTCTTACCAGAAAATTCACACTGATAAACTGTACAACTCATTTTTTTGCATACTCAGAGTTATCAAATCATCCTCAATATCTAATTTTAATATATTTTCATTACCCCAAACAGAATCCTACACCCATTCGCAGCCACATTCCAGTTTCCCCTCCCTTAAGCCCTGAAAGCCACGGAACTAGTTTCTATCTCTGGAAATGTGTCTAGACATTTCCTCTAAATAGAATTTTATATATGTGTTCTTTTGTGATTGACTTCTTTCACCTAGCATAATGCTTTCAAGGTCAAACCATATTGAAGTATGTATCAATGCATCATTGATTTGTATTGCCAAATAATATGTCATCATATATTTTTGGTTTTTTATCATTCATCAATTGATGGACATGTGGATTGTTTCTACTTTGGGGTTATTATGAATAATGCTACTATGAATACTCTTTTGTAACTTGTTAGATGGACATGTTTTTATTTCTCTTTCTTGGGTATATACCTAGGAGTGGAATTTCTGGTTACCTAAGCCTAGGTAACTAACTATAGGCTTAGGATTTTGAGGATCTATCACACTGTGCTCTAAAGTGGCTGCACTGTTTTACAATCCTACCAGTAATGTATCAGGGCTCCAGTTTCTCTACAACCTTGTCGATGTCTGTTATTATCTTTTTCTTTTATTTTAGCCATCTTAGTGGATATGAAATAGTATAGCAGTATGGTGATTCACATTTCTCTGATGACTAGTGATGTTGAGCATCTTTTCTTGTGCTTATTGACAATTTGTATACCTCCTTAGGATGAGGGTCTGTTCAGATCTATTGCCTATTTTATAGCGAGTTTTCTTTATATTATTGCTTTGTAAGACATCTTTATATAACTTGTATGTGAGTCCCTTATCAGATATATGATTTGAAAATTGTCTTCTATTCAGTGGATTATCTTTTCACTTTCTTAATGGTGTCCTTTGAAGTACAAAGTTTTCTAATTTTGATGAAGCCTGGTGTAACCATTTTTTTCTTTTGTTGCTTATGTTTTTGATATCATATCTAAGAAAATATCATTGGTCAAAACAAAAGACAAAAAGATTACTCCAATATTTTCTTTTAAGAGTTTTAGAATTTTAACTCTTCTGCTTATATCTGCACTCAATTTTTTTAATTGTGATATATGGTGTGAGACAGGGGTCCAGTTTCATTCTTTCATATATAATATGCAGTTGTCACAACACCAACTCTTTGTTTTTATTTATTTTTTAAAGATTTTATTTATTTATTTGAGAGAGAGAGAATGAGAGAGAGAGAACACATGAGAGGGGATAGGGTCAGAGGACGAAGCAGACTCCCTGCCGAGCAGGGAGCCCGATGCGGGACTCGATCCAGGGTCTCCAGAATCATGACCTGAGCCGAAGGCAGTCGCTTAACCAACTGAGCCACCCAGGCGCCCCAACAACACCAACTCTTTAAAAGACTACTCTTTCCCCATTGAATTTTCTTGGTACCCTTATCAAAAGTCAATTGGCAATTAAAAAAAAAAAGAAAAAGTCAATTGGCCATAAACTTGAAGCTTATTTCTGGAATCTCATTTCTGTCCCATTGATGTATGTCTATCTTTATGTCAGGATCAAATCTTCTGGATTACTGCTAATTTGCATGGAATTTTGAAATTGGGAAGGGCAAATCATTCAACTTCACTATTTTTCAAGATTGGTTTGGCTATTCTGAATCCCTTGCATTTTCATATAAATTTTAGAATTCTCTTGTCAAATTACATTTAAAAAGGCAACTTGGATTTTGAGAGTGATTGCATTGAATCTGTGTATAAATTGGAAAATGGTGTGGAGTATTGTCTTCTTTAACAATATTAAATCTTCTAGACTATAAACATGAGATGCCTTTCCATTTATTTAACTCTATAATTTCTTTCTATGAGGTTTTGTAATTTTTGATAGATAAGTCTTGTGCTTGTTTTGTTAAATTTATTTCTCTATATTTTATTATTTTTGTTATTGTGAACTGAACTTTTTAAAATTTTTTACTTAAACTCAATTTAATTAACATATACTGTATTATTAGTTTCAGAGGTAGAATTTAGTGATTCATTAGTTGCATACAATACCCGGTGCTCATTACTTCAAGTGCCCTCCTTAATGCCCATCAACCCAGTTACCCCAGCCTCTCACCCATCCCCTCTCTAGCAACCCTCAGTTTGTTTCCTATAGTTAAGAGTCTCTTATGGTTTGCTTTCTTAAGTTTATTTTTGTGTTATCCATTGCTAGTGTATATAAATAAAAATATTTTTATATTGAACTTTGCATGGGAACCTTGTTGAACTCATTTAATAGTTTATAGCGTGTTCCTTAGGATTTTCTACATATGAGATCATGTCATCCGCAAGTAAAGATAATTTTATTTATTTTTTTGCAACCTGGATACTTCTATATTATATTCTTGTCTAATTGCCCAGTCAAATGTTGAATAAAAGTGGAGGGAACACACATCCTGTTCCTCATCTCAGATGAAGAACATTCAGTTTCACTGTTGAGAATGATAGCTATGGGCTTTTCTTACATGCCATATATCAGGTGGAAGAAATTCCCTTCTGTTGCTAGTTTACTTATCCTTTTATCATGAAAAGGTGTTGGATTTTGTCAAATGCTTTTTCTGTATATTTTGAGATTATCAAATGTTTTTTGTCCTTTATTGTATTAAAATGGTTTATTGCAATGATTGATTTTCAGATGTTAAACTCACTTGACATTCATGGGACAAATCCTATCTGATCACAGTGTATAATCATTTTTATATGTTGCTGGAATTGTTTTGCTCTTATGTTGAGGACTTCTGCATCTATATTCATAAATGATATTGCTCTGTAGTTTCTCTTGATAATTTATAGTTCAATTTATATAGATCCATTTTCCTCTCTGATCACTAATAAATCAAAAAATATTTTATGAGTGTGCATCTTTTAATCTAGCATTAATCTTATGCTTGCTTTTAATATGCTATGCTTCTTTATTTCACACATTTTCTCTAATGAATGTCATTTTATTTTAGTCAATCAACAACAGTAACATTTGTCATTACTTCTTCTTTTCCTTCATTTCCAATAGAAATAAAATTTTCTGAGTTTATAGTGCACAGCATGCTCTTTTCCATGTATCAAAACTATTGGATTTTCCCCTGTATCATGTTATGGCAGTACAAATTAGATGATACTCGGCATCCTGATTTTCTCTTCTTAAAGAATGGCTTTCTCCAAACAGTAGAGCAATCAAAATAGTCTCTTTCTCCATATGCTATCTCTCTTGCTTCTAATATCGAATTCCTCTCCACTATCACTGAATTCTATGCATTATTTTAAGCCGTAGTACAAGACAGGCACTAAAATCTCTTTTCTTCTGAAGAGCTGAAATATATCTACTTCCTCAGTCCTCTTGATCCAGTAGTTTCCACTAGAACTTTACTCACTAAGCATCAAGGTCATTGTGATCTAAGGGATTATGATATAGGAGGAACATAAAGTTGCAGTCTACATGAAATTTCTTTTACAGTACACAAGAGAAGACACCTCAAAAGCTGGGCCTTCACAAGGAGAATATTCCAGGTTACTGTCCATCCACTACTGAGTTGGCTCTCTTGTGATCAAGTTGTATCACACATCTCTCTGTAAATCTGTCCTATGACACTTGTTACCCTGCCCTCAGGAAATGCGCACCATTCCACAAGAAAATCTGTCACTTCTTACTTTCTTTCTGATTCCCCAGTCTCAAACAATATCAGATGATTAAACCACATGGAAATTAATATTCCAAATCTGTTATACTGTCAATGTAATATGGACTCTAGTCCATGTATCTATTCTAACTTTCACTTACAGGAGTTATTAATTTCTTGCTTCCCTTATTAGGTGACTTATGAAGCAAAGACAATCTCTTAAAATTTTTTTTTTTCACTCTGGGACAACATGCCATTGATATCTATTAAGTAAGTCACTCATAAATTTGTCCCTTCAGGAATAATGAAACACTATTACTGTGGTAAGAAGCATTGCCTGGAATGGCCAAGAAAGAGCTTTTCTGTTACCCAGGTGTTATGCTTACTGGTTCAATTTATTTTGATTCAGGAATTTATTCTGGTAGGAACTGTTTCATTTGGAACTTCAACCCCACTTGGGTCTGTTGGTTGGGCTTTATGGTGTCCTGATTGTCATCAGAATTGGCGGTGTCCAGTATGAAGAGTCAAAATTACTCCTTTACACTTTCTAGCTTATTAAGTACTTTCCTGAGTCCTTACAATAATCATGTGAGAGATGTCCAAAGAATAATTTATTTTCCCATTAACACAGAAACTAAAGCTTAGAGAGGTCACAAATACATGTTCTAGTGAAACCAGAACTTCAATGTAATACTTTTGATTCATTCCCAAGCAAGTTACTTCCTAGTATACTCAGATGCTTATTGTGATGATAATGGTATTTGGATGGTGTCAATTTTCTAAATATGCATCTGTTAAAGAAAAAAGTCTGTGGTACATAAATTTAGGAAAGCTGAGTTAAACAGAGACACCCACTTTTACTATGAACTTCTCAGAACCCTTAACATAATCATATCCATCATAAAGCTAAAGGAAGGAGATATAGTGTGAGGGTTTCTCAAACTTATTTATGCAAGAATGACTTTTTGCCTAGTTGATCTCATGAACAAATTGTCTGAGAAAAAAACTTTTTTTTTTTCCAAACACTGCCCTAAGATATTTATTTGAAACTATTAATGGGTTTCTTCCTTTAGTTTCAGTTCTTCTTCCAATTCAGTGTGTTGTCTTATGAAATTGATGAAGTATGTCTTTGGGGTTTTTTCATCCTCCCTTCAGTTGCTCTCTCCATTCTCCTGTGCCTTAGCAACCCATTTATTAGTTCAGACCATATTCTTTATTTCATCCTTTTCATATCTTGATCTCAGTCTCCCAAAATGTTTGTTGATTTTCAGATATTAACCTTAGGTGTTTAATCTCCTACCCATATCTGCATTTTAATAGAGAATTTTTTGGAGAGTGAAAATAATTCAGCCTGCAAGGAATGAATTCTAATGTGGCATTTCAGGCACACTATCAAATGGTGGGGAAATGGCTTTTGAACAGGGAACCCTGTTTATGCCTATAAAACCACACTCCCTTGGGCAATTTTGAAGGCTAGCTGGTGATGAAGTTCAATCTGTGATTCACTTTAATGCCTATTGAAGATCAGAGATGTGGGGCACTTTGAAGTGTGTTCAGTCAAGAAAATTGGATTGGGAATGTAATGAGTTGTGGATAAAATCTCAGTGGCCATGAACTACACATTTCTAGACTGGATGATTGAGGTATGGAAAAAACTGCAGAGTCCTATTATGTAGTCTTATATGAAAATCATGTCTATTACTCTTCAATTTTATGATAAAATAGGATGAAGGCAACAAGTTTTAGTTATTTTTTGTTTCTTTGCCTATTGACTTATTTGTTTCCTGGTAATCAATTCTCTGTCCTGAGAAATGTCAAACTCTGTCCTGTAAAACTAACAGTAGCCTCCACTCACAGTCTAAATTCAATAATTGTTGAAATTTTCTATAGCATATTTTTTCCTGAAGATTTTGTACTGTTAAAATGATTGTGATTTTATTCAACCAAGGTATTATGCAGAACTCACATTTCACAAATGAGGAAACAACCTTCCTTAAGAAAAGGCGCTAACCAGAGAATTAAGAGCACTTTATAGATACTTTTAACTCAAGAGTTGTAAGAAAGCTACCAAAACACTCACAATAATCAAGATAAACTCAAAATATACCTGCCAGTATGCAAATTGTTATTTATCTTTATAAGAAGATAAATGTGTAACCCAGAAAGTTTTACTAATTTGTGCAAGTAAAAGAAAAGTTCAGAAATTTCTCTGGTTAGTTGGGAATTTGATTAATGAAAAAGATCAGGAAAAAATTCAAATGTGGTCTGTTGTTCTCTATATCTAAGATAAGACATCGATGAGAACTTTAAAGATATAATATATGGCTATACCACAAGTCTGATATTAAATACACTCAAAATCATACCATTTGTCTACATGTTAACTCTGTTCAAATTTTATGTCCCAAGGGTCCTTGTACTTTAGGTCATAATGGTGTTTGTAATTCTATGCCAGTCTTATTTTATTTTATTTTTTAAATTTCATCTCCAGTATTGTTAATATACAGTGTTATTATTAGTTGCAGGTGTACAATGTAGTGATTCAACACTTCCATACAACACCCAGTGCTCATCACAACAGCACTCTTAATCCCCTTTACCTATTTCACCCATCCCCCATCCACTTCCCTTCTGGTAACCATCAGTTTGTTCTCTGTAGTTAAGAGTCTGTTTCTTGATTTGCCTCCCTCTTTCACCTTCTCTTTTTTTCTCTGTTCATATGTTTTGTTTCTTAAATTCCACATATGAGTAAAATCATATGGTATTTGTCTTTCCCTGACAGACTTATTTCACTTAGTATAATACCCTCTAGCTCCAACCATGTTGTTGCAAATGGCAAGATTTCATTGTTTTTTATGGCTGAGTAATATTCCATTGTATATATACACCACATTTTCTTTATCCTTTCATCTGTCAGTGGACCCTCAGGCTGCTTCCATAATTTGGCTATTGTAAATAATGCTGCTATAAACATAGGGGTGCATGTATCCCTTTGTATTATTTTTTTTAATATTTTTGGGGTAAACACCCACCAGTATGAATACTGGATCACAAGGTAGTTCTATTTTTAAGTTTTTGAGGAACCTCCATGTTGCTTTCCACAGTGGCTGCACTAGTTTGCATTCTCACTAACACTACTTGAGGGTTCCTTTTTCTCCACATCCTTGTCAACACTTGTCATTTCTTGTGCTTTAGATTTTAGCCATTCTAACAAGTATCAAGTAATATCTCATTGTAGTTTTGATTTGCATTTCCTTGATGATGAGAGATGCTGAGCAGTTTTTTATGTGCTCTTTGACCATCTGGATGTCTTCTTTGGAGAAATGTGTGTTCATGTCTTCTGCATACTTTTTAATTGGATTGTTTATTTTTTGGGTGTTGAGTTGTATCACTTCTTTATATGTTTTGAATACTGACCCTTTATCGGATATGTCATTTGCAAATATCATCTCCCATTCTGTAGGCTGCCTTTTAGTTTTGTTGATTATTTCCTTCACTGTGCAGGAGCTTTTTATTTTGATCTAGTCCCAGTGGTTTATTTTTGCTTTTATTTCACTTGCCTCAGGAGATATATCTAGAAAAATGTTGCTATGTCTAATGTCAGAGAAATTGCTGCTTGTGCTCTCTTCTAGGATTTTTGTGGTTTCAGGTCTCACATTTAGGTCTTTAATCCATTTTGAATTTATTTTTGTGTATGGTGTCAGAAAGTGGTCCAGGTTCATTCTTTTGCTTGTGGCTGTCCAGTTCTCCCAACACCATTTGTTGGAGAGACTGTCTTTTTCCCATTGCACATTCTTGCCTCCTTTGTTGAGGATTAGTTGACCATATAAATTTGGGTTTATTTCTGGGTTTTCTCTTCTGCTCCATTGATCTCTATGTCTGTTTTTGTGCCAGTACCATACTGTTTTAATTACTATAGCTTTTTAGTATAACTTGAAGTCTGGAATTGTGATATATCCAGTTTTGTTTTTCTTTTTCAAGATTGCTTTGGCTATTAGGGGTCTTTTGTGGTCCCATATAAATTTTAAGAATGTTTGTTCTAGTTCTGTGAAAAATGCTGTTAGTATTTTGATAGGGATTTCATTAAATATGTAGATTGTTTTAGGTAGTATAAACATTTCACAGTATTTGTTCTTATAATCCATGAGCGTGGAATGTCTTTCCATTTCTTTGTGTCATCTTTAATTTCTTTCATCAGTGTTTTATAGTTCTCAGAGTACAGGTCTTTCACTTTGTTGGTTAAGTTTATTCCTTGATATTTTATTATTTTTGGTTGAACTGTAAATGAGATTGTTTTCTTTTTTTTTTTTTAAAGATTTTATTTATTTATTTGACAGAGAGAGACACAGTGAGAGAGGGAACACAAGCAGGGGGAGTGGGAGAGGGAGAAACAGGCTTCCCGTGGAGCAGGGAGCCCGATGCGGGGCTTGATCCCAGGACCCTGGGATCATGACCCAAGCCGAAGGCAGGTGCCCAATGACTGAGCCACCCAGGCGCCCCCTTTTTTTTTTTTAAGATTTTATTTATTTAGAGTGTGTGTCAGCAGGGATATGGGGAGACATAGGGAAAGGGAAGGAGAGAATCTCAGGCATGGAGTCCAAGTCAGGGCTTGACCTCACAACCCCAAGATCACGGCCCTAGCTGAAATCAAGAGTTGGATTCTTAACTGACTGAGCCTCCCAGGAACACCAAGATTGTTTTCTTAATTTCTCTTCCTGCTGCTTCATTATTGATGTATAAAATTACAACAGATTTCTGTGTATTGATTTTGTATTCTGCAACTTTACTGAATTCATTTTCAGTTCTAGTAGTTTTTTGGTGGAGTCTTTGGGTTTTCTATATAGAGTATCATGTCATCTTCAAAGTCATCAATACTGAAAATTTTACTTCTTCCTTACCAGTTTGCATGTCTTTTATTTCTTCTTCTTTTTTGATTGCTGTGGCTAGGACTTCCATTACTATGTGAAATAACAGTGGTAAGAATGGACATCCTTGTCTTGTTCCTGACGTTGGGGGGAAAAGCTCTCAGTTTCTCCCCATTGTGGATGATATTAACTGTAGGGTTTTTGTTTTGTTTTGTTTTTGTTTTGTATATGCCCTTTATGATGTTGAGGTATTTTTTTCTCTATCCCTACTTTGTTGAGGGTTTTTATTATGAATGGATGTTGTACTTTGACAAATATTTTTTATCTATTGAAATGATCATATGGTTTCTATCCTTTCTCTTGTTGATGTATCACATTGATTGATTTGTGAATATTGAACCAGCTTTGCATCCCAAGAATAACTCCCACTTGATTGTGATGAATGACTTTTTTTAATGTATTGTTGGTTTTGGTTTGCTAGTATTATTTTGAGAATTTTTGCATCTATGTTCATCATAGATATTGGCCTTTAGTTCTCTTTTTTTTTTTTGTAGTGTCTTTATCTGGCCTTGGCATCAGGGTAATGCTGGCCTCATAGAATGGATTTGAAAGCTTTCCTTTCTCTTGTATTTTTTGGAATAGTTTGAAAATAATTGGGATTAACTCTTCTCTAAATGTTTGGTAGAATTCACCTGTGAAGCCGTCTGGTCCTGGACTTTTGTTGGTTGGGAGTTTTTTGATTACTGATTCAATTTCATTGCTGCTAATTGGTCTGTTCAAATTTTCTATTTCTTCCTGCTTTGGTTCTGTTAGGACACCAGTCTTATTTTAAAATGTGACTACATTTGTTACCTTGTCTGTATCTTCACAATTAGAGTCGTATATTCCAATATGTCTGTGTGGTATCCCTCATTTGCTTACAGTTTTCAGCTGAGGCCATTTCACCACATTTTTCTTCATTCCTCTGGCCTTTTGTGATTTCCTTCCAAAGAGTTTAAATTCATAGTAAACTCATGGGGCCGTATATTCCAACTTGATCCAGTCATGTAGTTACCATTGACTTCAGCAGAATTCCACAAGAGGATCTAGGTCAACATTAGCCCTTAGAAGAATTCATAAATGGACTGGCATGTCCATAAATGGACTGGTATAGAGAACCCCATTAGGAACAGTGATAGAGACATTAGTAGAGACAGACAGGAGGGAACATCGATGGGATTTTCTTCCCTTAGATGTGACTAAAACAAGAACTGAACCAAACTATTTCTTGCTTTAAGGAATGTTAGCAGCAGAATGGGAAAGATTTGAAAGAATTTCTCAGCTGCAAAATTTCACTCTAGGGACTATGTCTTTGAGTAGGCTCCGGCTACTTAAATTGAAAATGAAATTAAGCATTTTCAGAGACTTTTCAATTCCTCCCCTGCCAGCAGATCCCAAATCGCCTGCACTAGCACATGAGGAGCTTGGTAGAATATGGCCTTGAAAAGACCTACCCCCCACCCCCCCCAACCCTAGTGGCTATTTATTATATTTCATTCAAGGCTGTCATATACTCTTTCTCCACTGTGACATAATTTGGAGGCTTATTTTTTTAATACCTTAAATTGGACTGATAGTGAGAACAATGACTCAGCTGAAATTTCTGACAATTTCAGATATGTGTGTAATTGATAAGCCAACTCAACAAAGGACTTCTTGAGAGGTTTGGGATCAGGTTCAAACACTGTATTATTCTAAAAACTCACATGTTAGTGTACCCTAGCTTCCATCTGTGTTTCCAACACAATGGTCCCATTTAAGAATTCTTCAGACTCTTTTGTGGTTCTTTCATAATAATGGCATAAGAGCTAAAGAGTTGACTAGTGATGTGTTTCCCATAAATCTACATAAAGTAAATGTTTTAAGAGATGTAAACTATATCTTAATTTTCTCTTCTTGATAAATAAGATAAAAACTAGCAAGCAAATAATCTTTATCTACAAGATATACATGTCTTGTGGGCAGGCACATTTCTTCCTAATTGTTTCCCATTATACTTAGAATAAAATCCTGATACTCTACTGTGTTTTAAATGAGTTGTCTCACTTAAAATGGTTCCTTGCAACCTCATTCTTTACACTTTCCTCCTTCCTCAACCCACTGCAGTTATTTTAACCAACTTGCTTGTTACTCCTCAGTTATGCCAAACATTTTCCCGACATGGGTCCCATGGCCCCATTCACTTCTCTTGGATCCTACTCAAATATTTCACCAGAAGGATCTTCTGTCAGCACACAGTCTAGAGAAGGTTATTCTTACCAACCTTTTATCCTACCCACTTTTTGAAGTAAAGTGATAAGCGCCGAGAAGATATGTGTCCTTTCTGCGAGCTCTCTGCCTAGACCAGTAATTGGCACATAGTGGGTGCTTAATAAATAACTGTAGAATGAACATTAACAAATTGGTTTAGTCATCATCCCACTATTTCACAATCTAGATTTGCTAATGATTTTCTTATGACTAGACTTAGGTTGGACATGGGGGGGGCAATTATTATATCAGTGACAACATGTATATTTTCTGTTACTTTACATCAGAAGACATTATATCAGTCTGTCCCAATGATTAAGGTGGTGACTGCCAGAATACTCATGTAAAAAGTTCTCTTTTGTCTTTGTGATTAACAAATAGTTAATGGAGTGATACATGGAGATGATGTGAATATTTTGTCCCTTAATCATCGTCCCCCCAAAAATTCAATATCTTTTGATGGCACTTGCCAAAACCATTTATAGTCATGGTTGAAAAGAGTGTTTTGTATAGTTTTGTTTTGTTTGTTTGTTTTTTTTAACCTTCATTCCTTCTCACATTTTTCTGTAAAGAAGAGCCTTCTCTCTCCATCTTGGTTTCTCTTTTTTTTTTCCCCTTTTCCTTTATTTTTTTTTTGTGAGTATTGTTATGGATTTATGGATTCTTTTACAGTCAGTATATTTTAATCCATTGTAAGATTTCTTTTCAGTGCTTTTCCTTATCTAAATTTGGCCAATAAGAATGTCTCCTCCTGATATATCCAAATTAATGTATTCATTCCCTTTTTTCTCCCCTCTTCCTTTCTTGGACAACTAGATGTTGCAGTCAGTACCATCTGGCCTGCACCTGCATCAGCCATTTGTTCATGGGGCTCTGGTTGCCTTAAGTGGAGAATGGTATTTAGAAACCAAGCTCTGAAAACTTATTGTGACTGTTGTACTGAACTGTTCTGCTCCTAGGCAACTTAACTGAATGAGCTAGGGAATGTATACATAAGATTATATAGAAAATTCCAATTCAAATCCAGCACTACAGAGTTTTCTCCTTATCTTCCCCAATTCTTCCATACTCTTACCTTGATTCCCAGTGACAATCCTGGCTTGACATATATTTACTCATTTGCTCAATTCTACAATTTACACAGAATTACTAGAGCATTTCAATACTACCATGAACTAAGAGAAATTCAGTTTTTTTATTTCAGTTATTTTTTTCTTAGGATATGTTCTACTAAATTTGTACAGTTAGTGTACTCTGATCAAAAATTATATTTTTCTGTGCAGCTTATATTTTATATAAGGCAGTGTTCCTTCATTTTTGTTTATAGTCATATTTAGGGTTTGCATTTTCATTCTTTTTACTTAATTTCATTTTTTTGTATATAAAACTTGGTTCATATAATATGGATAGGTTCACATAATATGGATAAGTTCACTTGTTTACTCAGGAAGTCATACTTCTGTCTTCCTTTCCTTCCACCATTCTCAATTCCCTCCACCCCACTGTTAAAATGATTAAAGAAGACAATTTAGATGATACAAACAAACTTCATTTAATGCTTCATTAATCAGACAGTCCCCATTCAGAGAAGAATGGAGCAGAAGGTAAGAAACTTAAAAAAAAAAAAAAGATTTATTTATTTATTTGAGAGAGAGAGAAGAGAAAGAGATAACATGCAGGTGGGGGGGGGGGGAAAAGGGAGAGGGTGAGCGAGAATCTCAAGCAGATTCCCTGCTAAGTGCAGAGCCTGACTTGGGGCCCCACTCCAGGCTGGATCTCATGTCCTGAGATCATGATCTGAGCCAAAATCAAGAGTTGGACACTTAACCAACTGAGCCACACAGGCACCCCAGAAGGCAAGAAAATTTATACGATAAAGAATAAAAACAGGAGGAGAAAAAGAGAAAATATACAATTGGCTGGGGCCATATAGTCAACCTTGTTGGAGTGAGAAGGCCCAGAGTTGTGTGAGGAGTGGCTGACAGGATTTACTGTTTCTGGTCAAGTGGATCATTTACAGGGATATGAAGGTTATCTAAGTTTCAGTTTGCTGACATGACACCCCAGTCAGGAGCAGCTCCATCTTGGGTCTTGAAAGTTATTTTGACAACTAAATAATAGAAATACTAGAAAAATGAATGTAATAAAATATGAGCTAGTTGTTTAACCAGTGTTCTAATGAAAGACCTATCCAATGCACTCAGATAAATATTTATTACATGTTTGTCTGTGACCACTGCAGCAAGCTTATACTGTTATAAGTACTGGTTAAATCATGGCAGGCTGTCAACAGCTAAGATATCATTATTAATATCATTATTAATGATCTTGTCTCTCCTGTTATAATTCAGTAGAACAATCAAGAAGTATAGATGAAACTGTTCAAGTAGATGGATGTCAAAAATGTGTTCAGCCCTCATTTCATTAACATTAAGGCAGTTTGAAAGCACAACTGCTTAACAGGTTGCTAGTTTACTTTGGAATTTAGTGCTGCAGGATAACACACTCTGTTAACATCCTGATGCAAAGCCTTCTTGATATATGCCCTACCTGTTTACTCTTCATCATTCCGCATGCAGTGGATAATGCAATTCTTAAGCAGCAGTATCTTGGGACATGTGTCTTCTTGGTCATTTCTGACAAAAGCCTTAGGAAGGCTGTCGTGTGCTTATGGTAGATTTCTTTTTTCTCGTTTTCAAGTTTATATTCAAATCATGTTTCTACAAATAGCTCATAATTATTACCATCTCTTTATGTGTATGATCAAAGATACAGTGATTTGTATACCATAATACCAAGGATTTTGATTGAATTCCTCTATAGTGGGAGAAAATACTCATTGGTAGATGATTTTTAAAATATTTGATAATTAAATAAATATTTTGAAATGTGCTTCTAAGAAGTTCATTCATTCTCTTTCTAATATGGTTCTAAAAATCTTTAAATAAAACATAACGTACAATTTGCTTTTCATGTTGTTGGAAAAGATTTGGAAATAAATGGTGAAGGTTTTTAGAATGAGAACTGCCTTTTTAATAGCTACCAGATTCAGGACACTCTACTATCATAGCAATGGTTAAAAGAAAGGGAAATAAATTTGTAAACAAAAGATCACTCTCCTGTATCTTTTATGGAATATGAAATGTTATAACATTAAGGAGGGAAATATTGCAATAATAACAAAACTGCCTACACATTTGCAGTCAACAATACAATTTCTAGCCATTTACATGGGAGAAAAACATTCAATAAGACAAAGCTATATATGCACAAGGTTTTTATTGCAGTAATTTTATAGTAGAAATGTATAAGAAATAACCCCAATATTCAACTAAGAGAGGTTGAAGACAATACAAAGGTATATTACAGAGTAATAAGCAGCTTAAAGATTGATAAATATCTCTATGAACTGAACTAGTATGGATATATATATTTTTTTTTTATAAAGATTTTATTTATTTATTTGACAGAGAGATAGACAGAAGAGCACAAGCAGAGGGAGTGGCAGAGGGAGAGGGAGAAGCAGGCTCTGCACTAAGTAGGGAACCCGATGCGGGACTCGATCCCAGGACCCTGAGATCATGACCTGAGCCGAAGGCAGACACTTAACCATCTGAGCCACCCAGGCGCCCACTAGTATGGATATATTTTAAGAAATCAAAACAATGTAAAATCTAGGTTTAATAATAGGAGGAAGTAAGATATGCATGTACTGAATGGAGCACTGGATGTTATACGCAAACAATGAATCATGGAACACTACATCAAAAACTAATGATGTATGGTGATTAACATAACATAAAAAAAGCATTAAAAAAAAAGACTATATTTATGAATTTGAAAAACAGACAAACAGACCTCAACAGGTAAACCAGAAGCTATTGAAAATGGTTACCTAGTATTGAAATAACTTTCTAGGTCCAAGATGGAGCCACTCTTGCCCAGCATGCTGTATCAGGAAATTAAAACAAATAACTTATGTGTCCTTGTAAATACTCTGCTTGACCAGAAACACAATAAATCCAGCCAGCCCATCCCCAATGCCAGGCTAACTCTGGGCCTTCTCACTGTAAACAAGGTTAACTGTGTGGCCCCAGTCAATCAGATATTTCCTATTTTTCTCTTCCTTTTTCTTTATTCTTTATCCTATAAAAGTTTCTTGCTTCTGCCCATTTGGCATTTCTCTAAATTAAGACTGTCGGCTTCATGAAGTGTTAACTAAACTTTTCATCACCTGAATGTCTCCTGTGATCATATTTTAACAGTTTTTGGTGATGAGGATGGGGTCCGAAGCTGACTGCTAATGGCCTATAAGACAATGAGATGCACCTGGGAGAACCCTGCTGAAACCTTTAAGTTCACTGGTCCTCTTATTACCAAAAGCCCTGGGTAAGTCACTCTCAGATTTGAGCTCTACTCCCTTGTATGCAGCTCTTGAATCCACAAGTTCTATTTTGTTTAAATAGATATATGAAAGATCAATAGATCGATAGATAATGTTAAATGGTGGATATTCAACTAGATCATTTCCAAATAAGATTAAAACAGGAAACATTAATTACTGAAAAGTTCATCCACTTTTGGCTTCCTTTTAGAGGAACTAAAGATATTTGGGTCTATTAGTATACATGTTTTGTGCCACATTGAAAAATTTACTATGAAGAAGAATATACTTCTAGAAATTATGAAAGGTATTTATAAACTGGCCAATCCACAATTGCTTCCTTTTAAGTTTTCACTAGGAATTAAGGCTTCTAAGGGTTAAGAATGCTAATTAATATATGTAATTAAAACTACTAGAAATGATAAGAGAAACATCTCTATGGAAAGTAGCATGTGTTTTTGTAAGAAAAGATATGAGATATAGAGATGTGTTTTGTTAAGGGAAAAAGGGAATAATTTTGTCCTAAAATAAAATAACTGATTTTTTCTGAATGAGAAAAATGAAAAAGTAGGATAAAATATAAATAAATATTTAAAAATGTAGGTTTAGGGCGCCTGGGTGGCTCAGTTGGTTAAGCGACTGCCTTCGGCTCAGGTCATGATCCTGGAGTCCCGGGATCGAGTCCCGCATCGGGCTCCCTGCTCAGCAGGGAGTCTGCTTCTCCCTCTCCCGCTCCCCCCTCTTGTGCTCTTTCTCTCTCTCTCTCTCTCAAATAAATAAATAAAATCTTTAAAAAAAAATAAAAAAATAAAAATAAAAATGTAGGTTTATAGAAAATGAATCTTGAGAAAGGATTTTTATGTGTGGTCAAGCTGCCTAAGATTGGAATTGATTTATTTTTTAATGAGTTTTAATATAAAAAAATACACTTGTGCAAAATTAGAATTTGATTTTTCTTTGTTAAAATGACAGAGGTTTTTTTGTTTTGTTTTTTTGTTTTGTTTTTTAGATTATTGGACTGTTCTTAATAAGAAATTGTAAACAAAGGATTTTCTTTACCTTTTAAGTAATTTGCCTATAAAGCAAAGGTTTTGTGTCTCACCAAAATAATTTGCTGTACTTCACATCATCTTTATCAGATCTTTGATTACTTAAGAAAACATAGCCTTCTAAGTAATAAAAGAGCTAATTTTTTTTTTAACCATGGGACTTATCTGTATTTGCCTTTGAAGTCTTTGTCACTTCGGTTAAATGCATATATTTGACTTCCCAAAATTCAAATTCCAAATGAAGTCTTCTTTGAACAAACTTTGGAGTTTTCCAGACAGTCTCTAGAACATCTCAAAAGATTTGTTCTGTCTTCTTGTAAAAATTAAAATGTTAACCCAATTAGGCTTATTTGGCATGTTAAATTACATGGGAAGCATTGTCAAATCAGAAGTGATACTAAATGTTCTTAAGCTTATATCTGTATGGGTATATGTTATTAATAGAAGTGTTCCAGAAATTATATGCAGTTCTTAAAAATCTGACATATCTTGGTATAATGTTACAAGCCATAATTCCAATTATTATCTTAAAATGTTTTATGTCACAGAAATAGCCAAAATTTCCTTGTCGATTCCATTATAATGAACTCTCACACGATCTTTAGCAATGGGCATTTTTAAGTCTTTTGTCATATATAGACAGGTATTGTTTTACTCTGATGCTTTTGCAAAAGTGAGATTCTTGGAATGGATCCTACCAAGAACTCTCAATTGCTGACACTGCTGTCAAATTACAAGGTGTTGAAACTTGGGTGCATATTTTGCAAGAAGCCTTCATTTGACATCTGGTCTTGTATAAACACAGGACACCTCAAAATCAAATTGACTAGGAAGAGAAATAGCCAGCACTGAGGTAGACCGTTAGTCTCAAGATGGGGGATCAAGAACATTCTTTCCATTCCTCCTTACCCCTCTGACCATCCTTTTTCTAGTACTTACACCGTGAAGGTCTTTATGATTCTTTGCCCATCTTTTTCCTTGTCCTTGTCTGAAGAGATAATTCATGTATCTTGGGCCATTGCAAAGGAGAATAATTCAACCTCCATCTGACTGTTGGCTTCGCCGTGATGCTGGTGATCTGTAGTCCCTTTGGCCTATGACAAATTTCTCCCTGATTTCCAGTGTCTCATTTTCTCTAGAACAATCTGACTGAATAAACACCTCTGGGGAAGTGGAAACGTAGTTACATGAAATACACAAATAGGCCACTGGCTTTAAGAAGCTTCCCCCTCTTTGGGATTATTTCTTGACTTAATTGATTCTAGCTAATTTGGGTTATGGGGACCCTGACTCAGGAGCACTCTTCAAATCACAGGCATTATTTTGTTGCTAATAATTTTAACTGTCTCCCTGATATGCTGCTTTCTCTCTTTAAATGCATGTGGGTATCCATTAACCAACCAACAGATGGCCTCTCTTCAACTGGAATGACAAAAGAGAGGAGAACGTAACCAGGTCCAATAATACAAGTCTGACATTTTCTCCTGAGAACAGTACACTGAGATCTGAAACGCAATGGTTACTGAGAGTCATGCTAAGACCAACGTTTTGATCAAACCTCTTGAATAGTCAAGAATGATCAAAACAAGGAGCACCTGGGTGGCTGTTGGTTGAGCATCCAACTCTTGTTTTTGGCTCAGGTCATGATCTCAGGGTCTTGAGATTGAGCACCACTTTGGGCTCTATGCTTAGCGCATAGTCCCTCTGCTCCTCGCCTCCCCCCAATAAATAAATAAATAAATATCTTAAAAAAAATCAAAATGGGGGGACTCTTAAAATAACTTTCAAGGTGAGCTTCCTGCACCGGATGCCATATCACAAACGGGACTTAGATTTGTGTCCCTGTAAATGCTCCACTTAAGCAAACATACAGTATAACCAGCCAGCCAATCCCCAAATACCAAGCTAACCTTCCTACCCCAAACAGGTCAACTCTGTGGCCCCAGCCAATCAGATATTTTCTATTTTTCTCTTCCTTATATTTTATTCTTTATCCTATAAAAGCTTCCAGCCTTCCACCCTAGTTTGCAGTTCTCTGCATGGAGACTGTCTGCTTCATGAAGTGTTAAATAAAGTTTGTATCACCTAAATTGTCTTCTCTAATCATGTTTTAACAATGTTAATCCTCTTTAAAACCTACATTCAAATACTAATTGACAGTGCATATTCTTAGGGAACACTATTATTCATGTCGGTTTAATTCACAGCCAACCAGGTGGTGCAAATTCAGATTATATGTTCAATTACTTTAGTATGTAGTTTGTCTTCAGTACTTGTCATCTACCAAATGTTTCTTTGTTTTATATGTGAAATGAATTTTGGGGACAATTATGTTGTCATGAATCACCATGATATCTACCTTACCAAATATGTTTTGTCTGTATTCTATCACCTAACATATTAAATTAAAACTTTCAACTAAAATGAAATGATTATAAAAGTAAATGCCTTGAGACTAATTTACATTTTTCTGTCAATAATTACACAATTTAAATTTGAGGACTGGGGCAAAGTTTGCCATATTAAGTAAATCCCCGAGTCACGCTAGTGGGCACAACATAAAGGAAAAGTAACAAAATACAAGTTACATTTCCCTCCATCTTTTTAAAGGTACTCTTGTTTTGGATAGCAAAAGTCCCATTTTTTTCATGAAAATCTTTATTAAAAGAAACAAAAGATAATTTCCATCACAATTTCCCTCCAAAAATACAGCCTTCAATCATATTTTATCACATATTTTAGCTATCAATTCATGTCTTGGAAATAAGGTTTCACAATATTCTATTTCTATGGAAAATTTCACTGTATATTTTGTGATTGGTTTACTATACCTTTGCCAACAGCTCCCTCTATGTTTCATAACACAGATACTTATTGTTCATGCTCTGAAGAACTCTGGATGTACTGTTTAAGGAAAAACACTTTCAGAAAGGTGGTTCAGTATTATGCAGAACTTAGGACCATAGGTTTTTAGTAGCCTCTGTGGTAAAAACTGTGTCTTATTGTTTAAACTAGACTTTCATTACTAATTTTTTAGGGTTGATTCATTAAACTTTTTAAATTACATTGTGTACATACAATTATCTTAATGTAGAAAGAACTGGGCTTATATAGGCCAAAATAATGTTGTAACATGTTAGACTAGTTTCTTTTTTTTTTTTTTTTTTTTTTTAAAGATTTTATTTATTTATTTGACAGAGAGAGAGACACAGCGAGAGAGGGAACACAAGCAGGGAGAGTGGGAGAAGAAGCAGGCTTCCCGCGGAGCAGGGAGCCCGATGCGGGGCTGGATCCCAGGACCCTGGGATCACGACCTGAGCCAAAGGCAGACGCCCAACGACTGAGCCACCCAGGCGCCCCTAGTTTCTTTTTTTTTTTTAAGATTTTTTAAATTTATTTATTTGAGACAGAGAGAATGAGAGAGAGAGAGCACATGAGAGGGGGGAGGGTCAGAGGCAGAAGCAGGCTTCCTGCCGAGCAGGGAGCCCGATGGCGGGACTCGATCCAGGGACTCCAGGATCATGACCTGAGCCGAAGGCAGTCACTTAACCAACTGAGCCACCCAGGCGCCCTAGACTAGTTTCTTGTTACTTAAAATCATGTATATTGTCTGTTCGTATTTGTGTTTCCCTACTAGGATAAAATTAGGCTGGCTTAGACTTTTGAAATGAAATATGATGAGAAGGAGAACATGCATGTTAATGAGAACAAAGAATATATATTAACAGGTGGAAAAGCTGACACAGCATGTATATTTTCTACTTCTGATCAAATGAAGAAATTATAAAAGGCTTGCCTTTGTGTGTGTGTGTGTGTGTGTGTGTGTGTGGTGGGGAGAATTCAGATTGTGATATGTAAAATACAGTTTCACAGTTGTTTCTGATTGTGTTCATGGGTGCCTGTCCATAACAATAAAACTGCCAAACGCTTTCCCTGCAATGACGTTAAGTAACCACCACTCTATTCTCTGATGAGCTAAGATGTGACTTAAGAATCTTTCTCAACAACTCTAGTCCTAACAGCCACAAAGTTTGATATTAAATAAAAGCTACTTTTCATTTCTGTTAATATTTCCCATTGGGCAATAAATATTAACCTTTTGCTGAAGGAACTATGCTGATTTTTTTATAAACTACTTTTAAGTTAAAAGTACAGTTATCATACTAGGTTTTTGGGTTTTTTTAATTTAAATTCCAGTTAGTAACATACAGTATAATATTAGTTTTAGGTATACAATTTAGTGATTCAGTACTTCCATACATCTCCAGGTGCTCATCACAAGTGCCCTCCTTAATCCCCATCGCCTGTTTCACCCTTCCTCCCCACCTACCTCCTCTCTGGTAAGCAGCAGTTACTTTATAGTTAAGAGTCTGTTTCCTGGTTTGTCTCTATCTCTCTTTTTTTCCCCTTATGATAATTTGTTTTGTTTCTTCAGCTCCACATATGAGTGAAGTCATATGGTATAAGTTAAATAAAATAAGTCAGTCAGAGAAAGACAAATATCATACTAGTTTTTAAAATAGTTTTATACTAGAGTTGTTTTTTTCTAAAATTTTCAGTTTAAAGCTAATGAGGAGCTATTCTCATTAGTAACTTATGGCAAAGTTGAAATGCAAGCTAATTTGTCTGACTTCCAAGATGGTATTCTTAACCTTCCTATGACATATTCTCCTTTTTTTCCTTTTAAGTTGGCCTATAATGTATACCAACGTTCATGAGAAAATATACTGTATACATTATATGTAAAATACATGGAGTACAGACATAAAATGACTCTATTTATTTATTTATTTTTATTATGTTCAGTTAGCCACTGTATAGTACATCATTAGTTTTTGATGTAGTGTTCAGTGATTCATTAATTACGTATAACACCCAGTGCACATCACAACACGTGCCCTCCTTAATACCCATCACTCTCTTACCCCCCTCCGTCCCCTCCCTTCTGAGACCCTTAATTCATTTCTTGGGGTCCATAGTCTCTCATAGTTCATCTCCCTCTCTGATTTCTCCCCCTTCAGACTTCCTCCCTTCCCCTGTGGTCCTCCATGCTATTGCTTATGTTCCACATATGAGTGAAACCATATGATAATTGTCTTTCTCTGCTTGACTTACTTCACTTAACACAATCCCATCCAGTTCCATCCATGCCAATGCAAATTGTGGGTATTCATCCTTTCTGATGGCTGAATAATATTCTATTATATATATGGACCACTCTTCTTTATCCATTCATCTGTTGAAGGGCATCTTGGCTCCTTCCACAGTTTGGCTATTGTGGATATAAATGGTATGAACATTGGGTGCATGTGCCCCTTCTTTTCACTACATCTGTATCTTTGGGGTAAATACCTAATAGTGCAATACCTGGATCATATGGTAGCTCTATTTTCAACTTTTTGAGGAACCTCCATACTGTTTTCCAGAGTGGCTGTACCAGCTTGCATTCCCACCAACAGTGTAAGAGGTTTCCCCTTTCTCCACATCCTCACCAACATTTGTTATTTCCTGTCTTGTTAATTTTTGCCATTCTAACTGGTATAAGATGGTATCTCATTGTGGTTTTAATTTTAATTTCCCTGATGGCTAATGATGTTGAGCATTTTTTCATATGTCTGTTAACCATTTGTATGTCTTCTTTGGAGAAGTGTCCATTCATGTCTTCTGCCCATTTTTTGACTGGGTTATTTGTTTTTTGAGTGTTGAGTTTGAGAAGTTCTTTATAGATCTATAGACAGCATGGTACTGGCACAAAAACAGACACATAGACCAATGGAACAGAATAGAGACTCCAGAAATGGACCCTCAACTCTGTGGTCAACTAATCTTTGAAAAGCAGGAAAAAATATCCAATGGAAAAAAGACAGTCTCTTCAAGAAGTGGTGCTGGGAAAACTGGACAGGCACATGAAGAAGAATGAAATTGGACCATTCCCTTACACCATACGCAAACATAAACTCAAAATGGATGAAAGATCTCAATGTGAGACAGGAATCTATCAAAATCCTAGAGGAGAACATAGGCAGTAACCTCTTAAACATCGGCCACAGTAACTTCTTTCAAGACACATATCCAACAGCAAGGGAAACAAAAGAAAATATGAACTTTTGGGATTTCATCAAGATAAAAAGCTCCTGCACAGCAAAGGAAACAGTCAACAAAACTAAGAGGCAACCCATGGAATGGGAGAAGATATTTTCAAATGACATTACAGATAAAGGGCTGATGATACCCAAGATCTATAAAAAATGATTTTATTTATAAATTAAGCAAAACTGTATTAGACAAAATTACACCATGTGTATCAGTCAAAAAGCTGATATCTCTAATATAAAAATGAGTCTTACAAGTGAAAAATCCACATTCAAGTACCCCATCAGTAAAACCAAGAAATAGGAACAAATAATACATAGAAGAGGAAATGTAAATGGCTTATCAGCAGAAATATCTCACCAGTAGCTCAAAAACAACAAATAAATCTAAGAATGATACTGTATATTGCCTACCTACTGGAAAAACATTTCTAATAGATTTATAAAAACTTGTGTTTGTGAGAGTAGAATGTCAAGTAGAGATTAAACATTGATAATGGAATTATATATTACATAAACCTGTGGGGAGGATTATATATACATTTTAACTCAATTCTATGTTTACTAATATATCAATTAATATACAAAAATGAAACGTGTACCAAGATATACATTACAACTATATTTGCCTAGAAGAGACCCTTATTTGCTCTTGATGATTCTATTAGCAGTCATCTTTCTCAAAGTTAGGCTACCTAACAAATTCAAATTCTCGGGCTTATAAGAACAAATGCTTATTTTTTTTTAAGATTTATTTTTTTAGAGAAGTTTTAGGTTGACAGCAAAATTAAGAAGAAGTTATAGAATAACCTCTGCTTCTGCCTACATATACAGCTCGTTATCAACATCCCCACCAGAGTGGGGCATTTGTTAAAATTAATGAACCTACATTGGCACATCACAATCAGCCAAAAGTCTGTGGTTTACATTAGGGTTCATTCTTGGCAGTGGACATTCTAGGGGTTTGGACAAATGAACAATGTGATGTATTTATAATTACAGTATCATGCAGAGTATTTTCACTGCCCTAAAAATTACCTGTTCTCCACCTATTCATCTCTCCTCCATTCCAGCCTCTGAAAACCACTGATCTTTTACTATCTCCACAGATTTATTTTTCCCAGGATGACATCTAGTTGGAATCATACATTATGTTACCTTTTTTGAATTGGCTTCCTTCACTTAATAATATGCATTTGTGATTCCTCCATATCTTTGCTGGGCTTAATACTTCATGTCTTTTTGGTGCCGAATAACATTTCATTATCTCGATTAACCCCAGCTCATTTAATTCATCTACTTAACGACATCTTGGTTGCTTTCAAATGCTTATGTGTTGCTCACGGTTCATGAGGATAGTGGATAAACAACAGTTGTCCTGGGCTTTGTGGGCTTTCAGGACTGAAAGCACATGGTCTAGCATTTCAGAATCCAGGCTGGAAGAGTTGTCTCTGTCTGCACCATGCTGTTCTCATGCTTGAGGGGTGGAGCAAAAAGACTTCTTCTAAATCAGATAACAGAATTTAAATGTTTGCTTCCATGTGGCAAACATCATGTCCACTCGCAGGCCATTGGGCAAAGTCTCCCATGGCCAAGTAAAGCCATTGGATGGGAAAGCATGAAAGGAAAGGCAGACCAACATAATTGTAAACATATGTTACAATTTATCACTGTGATCTAGTTATAGTTGATCACCTTTTTGTTACCCTATGCTTTTTATATACTTTAAAAAATAATTCCAGTATTCAAGGAGGTAGTAAGCTAAAACACATGAACATTCATGAACACACACTCACAGACTGAGTCAATAATCAATGATCAAGAGCCCATTTCCACTTCTACCATTACTAAAATGTTGAATAATAAATGTTTAGATGCCTAAAGAATGACCTTTTATTTGGATTATTGGTTGTATTATAGAGCTAGAGCAAGTGTTAAATGAAGTCCTAGCTTGGCCTTAATGGATGGAGACCTTGAAAGAAGAGTTTGTTTTGTTTGTTTTTTTGTTTGTCGGTTGCTTGGTTGTTGTTGTTGTTGTTTTTTTTCCATGAATATTACCTCCCATGAATCTAGATTTGCATGGCAATTCTCAGCTTTAGTTACTTGCAGGTACATATTTCTTGGTAAGCTTTTTACCATTCATCAATCTTCAGTGTTAGACAACTTGCATATCCCCTTGAGAACTCAAACACATTTGTCTAAAATTGAAGTTTCAAACCTAAATAATGAATATAGAAACTTCTCAATGGTATTCTCGAATTAGTATTTTAAATTATATCATTTGTTACATTTTATTATCCATATATTTGTCTCACTGCCTTCTTGGACCAAGACCTATGACCTAAAAACTTAATCATGATTATAAAAGACCTATGGAAGATTTTAAACATGGATCAAATGGAGATTTGGACCAATTCAACATTATGAGCTCAGAATTTAATTAACTACAGAAAATACAAGTGGGAACAAGATACTTAACAATAAAGTAAAACTTTTGAAAGTATTGTTTTAAAGAAAAATAACAGGAAATGGAAGTCTTTGGGAATATCAGTAAAGTAGGGACAATATCTCTTTTCTGTTTTCCCTTATGTGGCTCCTGGTTTATTAACAAATTATAATCCATTTTAGCAAATATGTATAAGCTTTCTAATATGAATGTGAAAGAGAAATGATTGAGTTAAAAGATAAATTGGTTTCCCTAAAACATTAAAGTTTAATTTGACATTTATTGATCAGTAAAAACTAGCTAGGAAATTGTTTTGAAAATTAGAATAGTTTTGGAAATTGAATGGAATCATTATCTACCCCAACTGACTAGGTGTATCTGACTTGAACTGTAGCAGATGTGGGAAGTCTGAGTATCTGGCTAGAAACAGCAGTGCAGATCGTAATCAATAAGAGTGATAGAGGCTCAGTGTATATGGATGTATCTTCACCTATGGCTTACTTGAAAGAGAAATAGGTTCTGCTTGAACTGTAGAGAAAGAGAAAAAAAGTTAGCTCCCAGTAGCTCTTTAGTTAAGAACTTTTTTCTGTGCCTTCCTACATGGGCGTTTGTAGAACACTGTGAGCTGTGGTCCACTCAGCACCTCCCCCCATGCAAGTTACATGGCATAGCAAGGGTGAAACCAAAGTCAAGATTATAAATGGTGATAAGGCAAGTTTCTTTAGACCCAGTTCAACATAGAAGTGAAGTCAAGGTGTTAAACATACATGTTAGAAGCACTAAACTCAAAGTCTTGAAAATAAGACCCAAGTAAACCTGAAGAGCCAAGTGTTGAAGACTAAAAGGGAAAGTTTAGTAGAGCTTAACGTAATTGTTGAGGATATGGTTTCCTTCTTGTGGGTTGTTTTTAATAAAAACCTGCATGGGGCTCCTGGGTGGCTCAGTTGGTTCAGTATCTGACTCTTGGCTTTGGCTCAGGTCATGATCTCAGGGTCCTGAGATTGAGCCCTGCATTGGGCTCCCAGCTCAGAGCAGAGTCTGCTTGAGATTCCCTCCCTCTCCCTCCCCTTTTGCCCCTCCCCGGGCTCTTGTGCACATGCGTGCTCTCTCTCTCTCCCTCTAAAATAAATAAAATCTTTTTTTTTTCTTCTGTTTAAATCTTTCTACTTAAACTGAGAAGCCTTTTAAAATGTATTGAGATTTCCTTTCAACAATTTAGCAAGAGTGATTCAGGAATGATAGAGGTGGAATTAATGTATAAGTGGATTAAAGAGTAGATGAAAATTGAAAAGAAAACAGTGAAACAAGTGAGTGTAGAATACACTCAGTAGTTTCAATAAGGGGAAAAGGGAGAATGCACATTTGACAGTGAGAGCAAGGCAAAGCTTTATAGCAGGCATGCTGTTCTCAGAACTGTTTTAGAATAGAAGGGACTTAACACCTGTGAATATGCTATAAGGAAATAGGTATTAGAGAAGCAGACTTTGAAGATACAGGAAAAGGGGGAGAAAAGCTGATGGAACAATGCCCTTGGCTTCTCTTTGGGTCAAAATCCTGGAGCCATATTTGTTGCCTCTTTTTTTTGTCATAGTCCACATCTGGTACATCAGCAAATAGTGTCATCACTGCTCCCAAAATAGATCCCGAATCTTACTATTTCTCACCACCTCTACTGTTAGGATTTTAGACTTGCCAACATCATTTCTCACTTTGAGTGCCGCTGTACGGCCTTCCAGTTGACCTCCCACTTCCATGCTTTACTTGGAAAGGTCTTTTACTCCACACAGTGGTCATAGCTGACAGCAGATTCTGTCATTCTTCTACTCAAAATGCACCATGTTTTCCCATCACACTGAGGAAAACAATCCACTAAGGTCCTATGTGATACGAGTCCTGCCTGTTTTTTTCTGGGGTGTTTGCTTTCATTGTTTGTTTTACTGTATCCACTCTCACTCACTTGAATCAAGCCGTACTGGCTTTTAAAGTATTTGTTGAACATGGCAGCTACATCTTCACTCAGACTTTTCTACATTTTCTATCCCAAAAGCCTGTGTAGCAACAGAGCTCACTTGTCCATTATTCAGGAATTTGTACCCATACTAGCTGTTCAGACAGGTTTTATCTGATCAGAAAAGGCATTCCTTATTGCCTTACAGTATATTTTCTTTTTAGTGCCTGTCACTACCTGACCTAATAATACCTGTTTATAAAGTAACATGGTTGGTATTTACTATGCTATACTGTCCCAGTAAGAGCAGGAAACTTTTCTTTTGGAATATGACTGAATGTTCAGTACCTTGACATTTATTTTTTTTTAAAGATTTTATTTATTTATTTGACAGAGAGAGAGACAGAGAGAGAGGGAACACAAGCAAGAGGAGTGGGAGAGGGAGAAGCAGGCTTCCTGCTGAGCAGGGAGCTGGGTACGAGGCTCGATCCCGGGACTCTGGGATCATGACCTGAGCCAAAGGCAGACGCTTAACGACTGAGCCACCCAGGCGCCCCAGTACCTTGACATTTATACATTAAGAGGCTATCTTTAAGAAAGAAAAAAAATACATATGGATAAAAATAAGTTATGAAAATGAATATTTACAAAAAAAGCAAAATATATAACACACTTTTGCTTTTAATTATTTTGGTCAGCTCTATTGAGGTATAATTTGTGGACTGTAAAATTCACTAATTTTAAGTGTGCCATTTTGTGAGCTTTAACCGCTGTATAGAGTCTTACAACACCCACCACAATCACAATATCACCCCCAGAACTGCCCTTATGGCCTTTCATAGTCAATCACTATCCCCCACTCCTTGGCCCCTAGCGACCTCTGATCAGTTCTTGACTATTATAGTTTTGCTTTTCAAGAATCGCTCATGAATGGAATCATACAGGATGTAGTTTGCATGTGTCTGGCTTCTTTACTCAATGTTTCTGAGATGAGTCCATGCTGTGGCTTCTATCAGTTGTTCCTTTTTATTGATACTAGGATTTCATTGTGTGCATATACGACACGTTTTTTGTTTGTTTGTTTGTTTGTTTTTACCATTCATCAGTAGGTGGACTTTTGGAAACTTTCCAGATTTGGGCTATTACAAGGTGGCACTGAACATTCACATATGAATCTCTGTGTGGACATATATTTTTATACTTGGGGTGGCATTGTTGTGGCATATGGTAAATGCATGTCTGACCTTATAATAAACTTCCAAATTGTCTTCCAAAATGCATTCATGCCAGGACAATATGAATGTTACAGGTTCTCTACAATCTCACCAAAACTTGATAGTTTAAGGCTTTCAAATTTTTGCCATTCTAGTAAGTGTGTTGAGGTACCTCATTATGATCTTAATCTGCACTTTTTAATGACTAATGATGCTAAATATTTTCCATGTGTTCTTGGCTTTGCATTTATCTTCTTTGGTGAAATTCTGTTCATACTTCTTGACACTACTAATATATAGAAATATAACTGAGATATGATAGTTCTTTATAAGTTGTCTTACCAATACATGTCTTGCAAATAATTTCTGCCGTTCTGTATAAGGTTTGTTTGTTTGCATACAGTTTTTCAATTGTTCCAGCATCATTTGTTGAATGATTACTCTTTCTTCATTGAATTGCCTTGTTACTTGTATTGAGAAGCAGATATATGGGTGGGTCTATTTCTGGATTTTCTGTTCTATTCCATTGATCTATACCACTTTTGTCTTTATGATCACACCACACTCATGTTTCTCGGCACTTTATAGTAAATCTTGAAGTTGAGTAATATGTATCCTCCGACTTAATTTTTTTTAATTTTTGTATTATAATTCCTCTGATTTCAATATACCTTTAAAACCTGATTGTCAGTTTCTATAAAACAACAATAAAAAATCCTACTGGAATTTTATTTGGGATGGCTTTAATCTGTGGATTTGGTGCTTGAGTCTCTCAGTCATGGCATGCTCTATTAATTTATGGTTCAATTAATGTCTCTCAGCATTGTTTCATTGTCAGCGTACACATTGCACGTACAGCTTAAAATGTACTTTTATGTGTTTAACAATTATTATAAGTGGTATTTTAAAATTTTAAATTTCTGATCACTGCAAGTATACAGATGCTCAGACTACTTTTGCAAATTGACTTTGTATTCTGTTTACTACACTTATTTTTTTTCTGAAAACATTTTTGATGGATTTTTTAGTATTTTTGAGATAAACGATAAATAAATATAATTTTTCTCTTTGTATTAGTTTCCTAGGGCTGCTGTAACAAAATACCACAAACTGGGTGGCTTTACACAACAGACGTTTATTTTCTTACCTCCTGGAGGCTAGAAGCCCAAAATCCAGGGTTCAGCAGGGTTTATTCTTTCTGAGGGCTGTGAGGGAGAATCTGCTCTGTGCTTCTCTCCCAGCTTCTGGTGGCCCCAGTATTTCCTTGGATTGTAGAAGCATCACTCCAATCCTTTGTCTGCAGGGTATTCTCCCTGTATCTTTGTCTTCACATACCCATCTTCCTATAAGGACATCAGTCATTTTGAAGTAGGTGCCCACTCAATTTTAGTATGATCTCATCTTAAATTATACCTGGAATGATCTTATTTCCAAATAGTTACATTTGTGAGGTACAAGGGGTCAGGACTTCAACATATCCTTTTTGATGATACCCAGAACACTTCTTTCCATCTGTATGCCTTTCACATTTACCCCAACTCATAATACTGAATGTGACTTTCAGTACAACACCAAAGAGAAGTGATGAGAGCAGATATCCAAATCATGTTTGTACACAGCTGGATTAGTGTTCAAGGGGGAGGAGAAACTTGTATTTGAGACTGAGAAAAACTGAGAATGATTACCATGAGTAGATCCTCAATAAATGGAATTCTAAGGAATATAGTTAAGCATAAATAAGACTGACTTTATTGAAATAGCATGTTCTGAGGTACAAAAAAGAAAGAGAATATGGTAAATATGTGCTAAGATATAAACAAAACTAGACTGTCAAGAATAGATAATATAAATTGGCGAGGTTAAAAACTAAGTTCTAATATCACTCGATGCTTTGTGAAATTATTTGAGAATTTTGCTTTAGGCTGGAAGAGGACAAAAATTTTTAGTAACTTAAGTTGTGATAAGTTAGGTTTGTAAGTTTTATTGATTAGCCAATAAAAATGGTTAATGGAAACAAAATATATAGGTTGCAAGGCAATAAAGGAAAAAACTTAATAATAGGAAATTAGACCTTGGGAAAGAACAAATGTATCACATAAAAAGGGATACAATTTGGTTTAACCTTACAAATTGCAAGATGTATATAGTAGTTAACCATATTATACCAAATGTACTAAGTGAATAAACATATATTTTTTACCCCAAATACCTGACAGAATAGGAAAAAACTTAATAATAAAAATAAAATAATAATAACTCAATATTTATTTATTTAGTCTCACAAAAACTTTTATTTGTAGCAAATAAGGAGATGAAGGGGAATGGCTTCCAAAGGCCATGACTGCCTGAGAGAGGGTGAATGGGATCCTTTTGTTTAGGTTTAGGATGAATATTTAGGTAAGGAAGCATTGTCATTGTATGTAGAGGTGGGCTTAAGGTCACGCATGCGCTTTAAGGAAACATGCCTATACATACATTGTAAGTTATGTAAATGAGGCTAAGGCTCCTTCTTGGGTGGAAAGTGTAGTATAATTAGATGAAGATCATTCCAGAGGTCACTCCATGGGTGTGTATACAGGCATGAGTGAGAGGTTTAGCTCAGAAGGTCTGGGTGGTCTGAGCCAGCGAGAGATCTTGTCAGGACAGTCACCTGAGGGGTGATTTTGGGTCTCATTTGCCTGAATAACTCAATTAATTTAAAAGAAGGTAAGATAAGAAAAAAAAATTACTCATAGAAAAATGTGGGACAAATAAAATGTGCAAAATAATTGAAAATAAAAACGAAAAATAGTGGATTTAAAGCCAAATAGATCAGAAGTTGTATTACATGAACCAGTTGTTCACCTAAAAGTGAAGAATTTCCAGACTGGATACAACTTTCCTGAAAAACTAGAAAATGTGTATTTTATTTAACTTTCTTATTTTAAACAATATTAGAAAACAAAGGAATTCTCAAATTCGTATTTTTACATAAAACCATTTTTTATTTTCCTTTTATATGCTGAGCAAATATCTAGGAGTTTTTTATGTCATAATTTATTTTCTGTTTATGAGCAAGATACCATATTTCATAGTCACATTGATTAATTGTTTTGAATGCTAGTTTGTATATTATAACAATACTGATTATAGCAAATAGACATAATATTTTATAAATCTCAAAGCTATTTTAAGGCTTCAGGTTTCTCATTTATGAAATAAGGTGGTTAGTCTAAGATCTGCAGAGACAAACATTATTGTTTGTTGAGTATAGGTAATGTCGATAGCCACCTTCTGAGGAAAGCTGACCACTGGACCAAGCCAGAATAGGACACTAGAATAAGCAAGCCCCCAACCCAAGAGAAGCCAACTGAAAATTTTCTTATATAGAGATCTGGAATGAGAACTCCATGCAGAAGGGAAAATGTACCTATTTCTATCAATTAAATCTCGTTTTGGAGAGATTCGCTTTGTAATGTATGGAATGAATTTAACATAAATTGAGAGAGGACAGAGCCAAAGACATACAGGGATTAGCGAAGGCTGAGGCAGTGATACTGTGGGTTGCCAGAAGCCAGGGTAAATAGAAGCTACAAATAAACAGAGCCGTTGAGTATAGTTGAAAGTAGAAATAAATTGGCCTCTATCAATAAGATAGTGGAGTAAGACACTAACTAGTTGGACAATGATAATATCAGATTAAGAAGCAATGATGTCGCTATCCAAAATAAATAAATAAATAAATAAATAAATTAATTAATTAATTAAAAGCTAGGATTTCTTTTGATCCCTTAATCTGCTTCTACACTACACTATAATTTTTCCTCATCAACAGTATTCTAGATCTATAAGGCCTTGCTATACAAAACAATCTTATCTCCTTATTTCCTTTTTTTTAAAAGATTTTTTAAATTATTTTTGTGAGAGAGAGAGAGATAGGGAGAGTGAGTGCACGAGAGGGGGGGGTGCATAGGGAGAAGCAGACTCCCCGCTGAGCAGGAAGCCCGATGTGGGACTCTATCCCAGGACCCTGGATCATGACCTGAGCCAAAGGCAGACGCTTAACTGACTGAGCCAACCAGGCACCCTCCCTTATTTCTTTATGAAAAACAAAACACACAAAATATCATACCCTCTGAATAATGTGAGCACCTGTCTTGCAATCTGAAATAAACTAAAACAAATAGATCATCTCTGTATTTCTTCTTACCTATATAATTCCTAGAAGAACCTCATCAGCTGAACCACTAGAAGAGGCAGGAGTTAGGCATGAAATGTTAATAGCAAGTTTGCAGAACAGCAAGCCCAAATGTTCCTGGGCGGAAGGGATGCCCAGAAAAGTGAGAAGGAGCTGAGAAAAGTGGAAGGAACACGAGTCTGGAGGCACCATGTGAGAGTATATGGGGTTGAGGAGACCACCAAGGTTGGATAGGAAGGGGTTGTGTATATTATCCTGTGGCACTTAGACTGCGTCCTGCACATGGGAGGGGTTTTGTTGGTGGACATGGAAAGTTTGCATTTTGTAAGGTTCACTTTGTTAGCCAGGTGGAAGACACATCTCGGGGACTTACTTTACACTGGATACCGGTTAGAAACCTGTTGTGATGATTGAGGTGAAGAATGACACACCATTGGATTAGGTGGTGACAAATGAACAAGAGAAAGGGACATCGAGTAATTACTATTACACAGGCACTCTGCTGGGTTTTGGGTAATCGGGGCTTAAAATTAACAATCCCTGAGTAATAAAGAACTCATATGATGGCTAGAAACTAAGGAGTAAGTGGGCAATACAGAATGAGAGACATTAACTAGATGTCTTTACAAGTCCAGAGGAATACACAGGTGGGGAAGGTCACAGACCAGAGGTGAGAGAATGTCCGAAGACATTGGAATGAGAGAAAGGATTTATTGTACATTCTGGTTCTTACCAAACAGATCTGTCCATCCTCCCCATCTGTCTTATATCAGATTTGCTCTCTGCTCTGGAACATGTTTCCAAAACGCACCCCTCCTCTCTCACCCACTCTCACCAGTAGAAAACCAGCTCAAGAGCTACAGCCTCCTTGAGGATTTTTTGTTGTTGCCCCTTTTTTCCTTTCCTAAACTGGTATCATTTCTCATCTGTATCTTGGAGTTTAATATGCACTTACTCCAGCTATGTTTACATGCATTTTGTCCCCATTGCTAAACTGTAAATGTTTTTAGGGAAAGGATCACTTTTTTTTTTATTCTTTCCACAGGATTCAGTACCTCCCTGGTTTTGTTGTCTGCAATAAATGTACTTGTTGATGGGGGAGTGGAGAAGTGGTGGGTGAAAGTAAAGAACCACAGGTTTAGTCCCACAACTAGGCCTGCGTGTCAGTGATTTCTATTGAATAAAGGAAGAAAATGTGTTATAATAATGTGATTGTCATCAAAATGGTGAAATAAATCAGATTCTCAGAGGGATATGAGCATTTCTCAGCACAGTCTCTTCCTATAAAGTGCCATCAATTCTTTAAAAAGTTATTCTTCTCAGTTACAGGAAATACGTATCATCACTGGAGGGCCAGTTCATACACAAACTCTAACATACTTACAGAAGAAAGTCTTATTGTCCTGAAAGCATGCTGGCCTCTAATGTACCCATGCATCATTTTCTTTCATCACAATATTCTTTATTCTTTCATTGTAGAATTATTTGTAACATCTCTAATTTGGGGCTGTGTCCTTTATTGTTCTAAGCATTTCACAGTATAATTTTCTACTCCCTTCCCTCCTTATTATATTAGCTGACCTTCTTACATTGGTGGATTAGAATTACTATGCATGTGAGATTCATAGCAATTACAGCTTTGAGTGTTAATAAGTATTTATTCTGATTTTATTAGAAATAATCTTATGATGAGGTTGAATATGGAAATGTGTGAATTGGTTGTGGACCTCACAAAACAAAGCCTTTGAAACTGTTGCCAACAGCAAAAGTAAACAGAGCTAGCTTCTTTAAAAATTCCTTGCTAAAATAAACATATAAAAGTTGTTAAATAGAAGTACCAAAGCAGGTTTTCACCTTTACAGTGACAGAGTTAGAAGGATAAGACATGAGATAGTCACTCTACTATTTCTGGGTGAAAATTGTTCTAAGAGCCCCTAAGCACACTTTTATTGTGTTTGCTCTTCTTTAAAAGAATGCTCCACAGTCCTAGCTTAGAATAACTATGATTCTCTTTCCCCTAGAGACACTAGATAAATGGCTCTAATGCACAGAGGTACTTTGTTCCATGACCTAAGACTATGTTCAGATACACAGGTTACTAAAAAGGTCATACCGATATCCAGGTACAGGACTCCAAGTCATGTGTGTGAATAACAATTGGTCTCAAAAATCAATAAAATGCAAGGCTAGTGACAAAGGTGAGGGAGCTGGAGTATAATAACATGGTGACTGGCCTTGGGGCAAGTGAGTTGTTGTATATGAGAATTTTCTTTTTTTTTTCTTTTTTTAAAAGATTTTATTTATTTATTTGACAGAGACAGACAGCGAGAGCAGGAACACAAGCAGGGGGAGTGGGAGAGGGAATAGTGGGCTTCCTGCCGAGCAGGGAGCTGGATGCAGGGCTCGATCCCAGGACCCTGGGATCATGACCTGAGCCGAAGGCAGTCGCTTAACGACTGAGCCACCCAGGCGCCCCATATATGAGAATTTTCTTAAAATGAACTGTTTGATTAGGTAGTCTACTTAGTTCCCAGTACCAAACAGGATGCCAAGATATCCGTCAATACGCTTGCACATCACCAACTTCCAAGGATTCTGTGATAAAAGAAACATACTGCTTTCCCAATCACTGAAATAGATATTAGCTTTTAAAATGTGAGCTAAGAAATGAAAATTTGGAGAATTTCTGTTTTGCCCTCTGTTACCAACAACTGTGAGGTCTTTATGAAGCATTTTAACCTCATTGCATGTTGGTTTCTTAATATGTATGATGAAAATGATAGTGTTGAACAATTCCAGAGGGCATGGCAATTAACTAGCATTTATAAAATACTTTAAAGAGAGGTGCCATATGAGAGCAAATTATTTAATGTAAACCAGTAGATGGCTTATGAGCATACCATCTGAATGAGAACCGTACCCACTGAAATAGCTGGATGTGATCAAAGAGACAGCTGGAATTTAAAAATAAAAGTTTAAAAATCTGGCAATTAATCCAGAATTCTCAGGACATAGAGATAGCTAATTATCATGACTCTGCTCTTCAGAACACATTGTAACAAGTTATGTTTTATTTTGATCATTCTTTTCAGTGGTTTGGCTTCCATCCACAGAAGAAAGAAGAAAATAAAATATTTTCCATCAATCAGTTGCAATAATCACCATATCTCCAAAAAGTGATTAAAAAAATATATATATCCAAGAGAAAGCTGGGCAGGTAGAGTAAGAAAGGAAACTGTGGTATGAAAGATAAATTAGAAGTAGATGAAAGGGAAAGATAAATGACTTCCTGTTTAAGGTGAATGCCAAAAAGTAGCAGAGAGGATGGTAGAGCACACAGCCATGCTTAGCAACTAGCACACACACACAAATGTGACTCACGGTGAGTCAGTAGATTGGTCCAAATAAGGTGAAGGGAAACAGTCTGTATATACCTTGTCTTGGTGATTTTTTTTTTTTTACATTTATACTATTTTGGACTCACTCAACCTTGTGAGGGTCTTCCATCAGTTCTGGAAAATTTTCAGATATTTTCTCCTTAAATATTGCACAAATCTCATTCCTTGTCTTCTCCTCCTAGGATTTTAATTAAATATGTGTTAAAACTTCTCAGTCTGTTTGGAATGTTTCATAATCCCTATTTTAGGATTTTTATCTTTTTTTTCTCCTCTTCTATGATACGTATTAAAGTCTTCTATTTTCCACTTTACTAAGTGTGAAGCTCAAGTGTATAATATTGGCAGGTCCTCTTGGGTTAGCGTCATGGCAATTTTAAAAATTATATGAACCTGACACCATAAAATGAATCGTGTATATAATTTTTTATCATATATATCAAATGTGAGATGCTATTGAGAATGAGTTATAATAAAAAGTAAAATGTATCCCAATTTCAGAAATTCATAATGAAAAATATGTTTGTCTTAGAGTTGATGAGCAATGGTAATGCTGAGGGAGGTAAATCCCTTTCCATTCTTACTTTTTCTAACTCTGATAATACCTTCTAAGGAGAACTATAATTAAGACATCTATAAAAATCACCCAAAATTATGAAATAATAGATGTAGGGCTTCTTGTCCCTTGTCCCCCACTTCTGTGCCTCATTTCCAGGCAGCTCATATTCTAAGCATCCTCCTGCTTTGTCCTAATTTCTCCTCCTAGCAAAGCCTTGACCAATTCCCATCATGATAATACGTCTGCTCCATAGGTTCTGTGGTATTTTTCATATCTTAGCCCTTACAACTAATCCAAAACTGGTGTATTTAATGAAGAAATTTCTGGCAATAGGAATAGGTGGGAACAGCTAACTAGGGAGTGAGGAGACCTGGTGTGAGGAAGTCATATTATAGAGGACACAACATCACTGTTCCCTCATAGAGGCCAGCCTACTACAACAGAGATAAATATTGTTGTTTTATCAATACCGTTATGGTTAATGATTACTTGGCCTATATAAGAATAAGCGAGATTTTCATTTTTTTTAAGTACACAGATTTACTGCTCAAAATACTTTTCCAATACTCATTGTCCCCCACTATCCTATCAAACTGTCCAAGGGGGGGGGGATTACTACCTAACTGTTGGAAAAATTATTTCATAATAAGATAACAAAGATAATCGGCTTACATATTATTATATATGTATAATAATGTATAAAGTAGAATCACAATTTTAAAGAGTTTTCATATCAGCAATAGGGCACCGTTACAATGAGAAAATCTTTAATTATGTTGTAAAGGTCTGGTATTCCAGGAAAAGGTCACTTCAAAATAAACTTCTAACAGTTAATTATCAGTGATATTTAACTTGTACAAAAATTAAATATCACCATATAATTCTGTGATCATTTTATTACTTTTGTAGACATTTCAATATTTTAAGGGTTTTCAAGTAACAGTGGAAAAGGTTTGCTGCTGAGCCCAGTTCTTAGCTTTGTAGAAAAACCAAATGAAATTCTTGTGCTTTGTTTTACAAACAGATATTTTAAAAACATGAAAAAAATAGTGCATTATCCCCCCAACACAAACACAAAATTATGCAGTGTACCTTAAGTTACTAAATTCCCAAGAATTGGTTTTAAATTCTCAAGAATGATGTTATAGGAAATACAATACCAATTAAAATAGTAAAATTCCCCAGTTCCTATTGCAGCCTGGCCCAAATCATAAATGATTGTACGAACTGATAACAGTGATGACAGAAGTGAAATTCTGTGGTTTAAATTTAAAGTCTAGTAGCAGTTGCATGTTTTCTCAGTTGAACTGATAAATACTAAATACTATAAACCTTGAGAAGAGTGAAATATAAAAATATCTTATTGGTTTGAATATTTAGTAAGCATTTGATTACTAGCCCAAGGGACGTAGGTTAGTAGAGAGCCATTTTATCATCTGCATGGCTTGATGGATGCCACCAGAGCTTACACCTCCGTACTCATCCCCTTGTCAGCTTCTCGTGAAAATAGTGATTCCTGATTCTCATCTATTCTCATGTGTAGATGAAATAGTCAAAATTATTGTTTGTCCAAAGATCCGAAATATTCTAGTAGAAAATATTGTGAATTTACAGCCATAAAGTCAAGATGTCCCTCATTTAAATACCTCCCAATTTTCTTACTGATGGCAGTGGTGATATTACTAGATGTCTGTGTCCCATGCCATATAGCCGGGAACACCCATGCAGCAGTCAAAAATAAAGAGATATAAGTAATGTATACATATCCTGTTGCATTGCTTTTCTTTTTGGAAAAGCAGGTTCTGTGACAGTATGTAGATTGAATAAACCTCTTTGTGCTCACAAAGTCCATTTTAATTTTAATGATTCCAACCTTTCTTCAGTAATGTTGTATAGAGTAGCTTTGGAGTAAAATCCATGCCTTCCAGCCCCACCCCTCAATTACTGATGAATGCGTTGTAATAAATTGGTTTTGGTTCAGTAGGATTGAGAAAATTATTTTTACAAGAATGTATCAATGTTTGTGAGCACTTTAAAATGGCAATTTTGTGGGGCACCTAGGTGGCTCAGTCAGTTGAGTGTCTGACTTTGGCTCAGGTTGTGATATCGGGGTCCAAGGATCTTGGGGTCCTGGGATCAAGCCCTGTGATGAGCCCCACAGTGAGCCCTGTGCTTGTCCCTCTCCCCCGCCCCTCCCCCCACTTGTGCTCTCTCTCTCTCTCTCTCTCTCTCTCTCTCTCAAATAAAGTCTTTAAAAATGACAATTTTGTGTTTATAAAGAATGTAGAAAAGAATATAGATTTTTAAAGTGACTTACAATGAATAAAGAGGGTGCTAGCTAAAATTAAATTGAAGTTAAAATTTTTCTGTAGTTCTAGCTAATACTCATCCATAGAAGTGCCCAGAATACAAAGAGGTAAGAAGAGCAATTCAATAAGACAATTGAGAAATGCAGGACTATAGCCATGGGCTGAGGATTCCAGAGCTGAGATCAAAATTCAAAAATTTTGTCAATCCTTTACCCCTTTAGATAGACTATGTCCAACTGATTTCTCGATGGCTTTGATGAGGCTTTGAAAGTTGGAGCAAGCCTGCTGCTAATTTAGCTTCCTATTTCGGGTATGAGAAAACCTATTGTGCAATAGGGATTGCCTTCCTTTGCTAAAGCCAAGGAGTGAAGCTAAGTATGAAAATACCAACAAAACTTACATTTTTCACCTTTTTCTTTTATTTCTGTTTCTTGGATCTAAAGAATGGGAAGAAGAGACAAGCATAAAGCATTATAAATAATCAGTGGATGTTGGTATTTCTTAACATTTGTTTTTCTCTCTAGCATACAGTTAAAAATTAGGCATTGTCAAGAAATATTAGAGTTTACTGGTAATTGAGTTGAAATTCTTTCATTCTTGGTACATATAACTTTGGGACGACTGAGTTTTATGGACGACTCAGATGCATATGAACAAAGAGAAAGGGAAAACGCACTAATCAAACTGTTTCTGTAGATAAGATTTTGAAGGACTTTTTATTGTTTGTTGTTTCCATTTTTGTTTTGTGTGAAATTTTATTATAAACACATGCATTATTCAGACATTTTGTTATTTTTCCTTTTTAATTGTCAAGACATTGCATGAAGAGTGGTTCATAATAAATTGTGTGTGTTGCACATGTATAGGTATTTGTTTTCTAGACACACAGACTCGAGCTCTACATATCAGTTTGTATTGTTTTCTTACCAGCATAAAATGCAGAGAATTTCACATCACATGCACTAGTAATATGTAATACATGCGTACATAGATCTGCCTCATTTCTTTAAATTATCATGTAGGAGCCCATATGCATAGTCTATATAGATATTCTGAACTTCAGTAAAACCAATAACAGTAACAAGTAGCCACGAGAAGTTCAACCAAGCAGCCACTTGCCTCTGCAAACATGCTTTTGCAATTCAACCAAGCAGTGACAGACTAAATCCTGCATGTTGTCCAGTCAGGAGTGGTCTCATTCTAATAAACATACTTGTGAGCACAAGCCACACCCCAGCAATCGCACTTGAGTAACTGGGATTGCGTAGATAGGAACAATCCATTTATAGCCCTGGAAATCCACCAATCCCTATAGCTATAGAGTGAATTTTCCTATATGAATATTAAAAATAAATTTTAAAATATGCCACAAGTTGTTAAAATATTGATGTTCATTTGTCCTCCAGTTTCCCAGTGGTATCCCTTTATGGTTCTCCCTGTATCTTTCTAACATGTCTCTAGTATTTCTTTTAAGCATTTCTTGACCTTTCTGGCATAATTTGATGTTCCAGGCTTACCAGGTAATATCTCTGCATCAGCACTAGAATCTGATCTCTGCAGGGATCCCTGGTTCCTTTTGGTGTGGAAAATAGTTTTAAAAAATCAAAACCTTCCCATGATTTTTTTTATAGCTACTCATTTCACTGTGTTAGGGCATCAGAAAGATATTTATGCTATATATTTATATTATATGTTGTGTATTCAATGTTATATTTCACATATATACACACAGATACATACGTTTGCATGTTATTTTTCATGAATTCATAGTGATGACTGTAGCTACAAAGTAGCCTGCTACCCCAAAGTGTTCTTTATGCACTGAACCATCCCATATGTGTATCTCTTCTTCTGTGTGAGAACCACCCTGATATCCACAAAAATATATTTACTTATTTATTCACTTCTACAGTAATCACAAAACAGCTTCAGAATTGCTACAGCCATTACCATCAATTACCACCAGTAACCTACTAATTAGAAGAGAATACTTTGCAGTTTTGCTGCTGCTGTCTTAGACTAAGAAAGCATAGTCTAGGTTAAATATATAAAAGGTTAAATTATTTTTTTCTCCTTTGTGGGGACACTCTGCATTTGGAAAGATAATTAGAGCGATAGTTTCAAAAGATGTGCTTAAATCAAGGTATTTAAACCTGTAGTTAAATGCTCTCCTATTGATTATGTTATTGACCATTTTGATTATCTTGCTTGAAAATTGATTCATACTTTTTAATTTGATAGAAATAACGTTTTTTTTTTCTGCTTAAACAAACAAAAAGATATTTCGATAGTTGGTCAAAAAGGGAAAGACGTGCTTTAAAAGGGGATTAAGGGCACGATGGAAATCACCACTGTAAAGAAGTATTGATATAAAGGCATCCACTAGAATAAAATAAAAACCTTACTAAAGTCAAAATAAATTATATAAACAGATAAGAATACTGACCAAGTAGAGTAAAACAAAAACAATTTAATGGGCAGTAATTATTGAATGATAAAATAAGACTAAAAAATATCAGACATATGTATAAGTGTGATTGGGATTAACTGACCCGTTAAAGGAAAAAAAAAAAAATCAGATTCTTTCCCAAAACAACACCCTATATGGTGTATAAGAAACAAACTAGGGCGCCTGGGTGGCTCAGTTGGTTAAGCGACTGCCTTCGGCTCAGGTCATGATCCTGGAGTCCCGGGATCGAGTCCCGCATCGGGCTCCCTGCTCGGCAGGGAGTCTGCTTCTCCCTCTGACCCTCCTCCCTCTCATGCTCTCTGTCTCTCATTCTCTCTCTCAAAATAAAAAAAAAAAAAAAAGAAACAAACTAAAACAAACTGCTTCAGAAAGTCTACAAATAAAGAGAGGGTCAAAGATATACTCAAGAAATGAGAAGATACACTAGAAAGAAAGATATCCTAAGGAACATAAGAAGCAAGGGTCACCATTCTGGTACGGCCAACGTTGTCATAACCATAGGAAATAAACTGGGAAAAATGACCCTTCATTATACTTATTACACTACTGTTTATATAATGCAATTCAACAAATGAATGATATACAATTCAAAATAAAGATAAAACATCTTAGAATACCCATGCAACAAATAACATGACAACCATTTGACAAAGTATAAACTCTTTACCCACAGTGATTTGAACATTGAAATAGTATGCTAAAGGCATGGATAATGTGTGGATTTCTTTGCTCTTGTTGTTGATCTACATATGCTTTTTGAGGAGGCATTTCAGTACATTTTGCCTAACACTAATAGAGAAATTTAACTCTATAACAGATGTACTTATTCCTTTTATTCTTTCATAAGCCCAGTGTGGGAGTTAAAATTATCTTTCATTCAAAGATGAAATAATTTCCCTGAGCTTTCAATAATATTTATGATTCCTCCACAAAAGTAAAAAACAAAACAAAACAAAACCAACTCTTAACAAAATTTCAGAGTCTCAGCTTTGTCATATCATCAAAGTTCTTGGGGACAAAATGAATATAGGTAAAATATTTGATACCCCATTACAAGGGCCATGGCATTGCTGCTGTAATAATAAATATAAAATAATTCAGTGATGAATGGAAATCACCATTTTGAAAGAGAGCCTTGCAGAGTTTGGAATATGTATCTGGTAAAACTTTAGAAACTAAAAGAAATAAAATTAATTTTAATTTTGTATTGCTGGGCGCCTGGGTGGCTCAGTTGGTTGAGCGACTGCCTTCAGCTCAGGTCATGATCCTGGAGTCCTGGGATTGAGTCCCGCATCGGGCTCCCTGCTCGGCAGGGAGCCTGCTTCTCCCTCTGACCCTCCCCCCTCTCATGTGCTCTCTGTCTCTCTCATTCTCTCTGTCTCAAATAAATAAATAAAATCTTTAAAAAAAATTTTGTATTGCTTACCTTTGGGTGATCACTTATTTATAAAATTAAACTTTATTGTGGTTTCATTCTTTTGAGACTCAGAGGAAATACTGCAAGAAAAGGAACAATGTAGCATGAAAGGATTGATATTTTCACAGCAATTTATTCATTATGTATCATCAATATGTCTTGTGCATTATGCAGTACATTTTGGATTTTTCAAGCTCTGTATTTTGTTTTATTTACAGAACACCTGATCTCCCTCTCCCCCAATTTTATGTAAGCAACAACTCAGAAATCACTTAAACTCACCTTTAATTCCTTACTTTTCATCTCTGCCCCTGTCTTTCTCAGTTCTCATCCTGGTATAATTAAAGGGATGATAATAAATATGTCTCTGATAAATATGTTTGTTCAACATTTCAGGTTTGCTTGGGAACTTTGGTATTTGTAGCTTATGTTCTCTCAACTGTAGAATCCAGAACCACATATTTGCCAGTATTCTCAGAGAATTAAATACTGAGAGTTGACTAGTTCTTGGGAAGATTTTTAAGTTTATTTTTTACATTGAAATATTGCACAAATGTATATGTGCATAACACCTACAAGCACAAATTGATAAATAGATGTGAGGAAAACATCTTTGTAATTACCACATAGAAAAAATATTTGATAGAGAAATAACTTCATTGCATTTTTACCCATTGTAACTTCCTCTACCTTTGCTAAGGAAATCACTTTTCTGATATGTGTTATTTATTTCCTTCCTTTTATTCCTACTTTAACAACCATGCAGGCTTCTCTAAATAATATAGTTCAGTTTTGCCTTATTTTTGAACTTTACGTAATTGGAATCCTAATGCATGTTTTTTGGTACTTTTTTTACATTTAAATTCTAAAGATTCAGTTATGGTGTTGCAATTAGCTATAATTTTGTATTTTTATTTCCTATAATGTTCAGTGGTTTAACATGAATTTATCTAGATATTGTGAAGGAGACTCAGGTGGATTCCAGTGAGCCAAATATGGATAAGGCTGTTAATTGTATATGCCCTAGTGGTAAGTGAATACATCGCCCTATGTTATATATGTATGAGTGGAAATCTTGCATTGTGCCACTTGAGTTTCCAACTGTACTTGATAATGGTAAACACTTTTCAAAGTGGTTTTATCCTGTTCAATTCCTACTAAAATTGTGTAAGCATTGCCTTTCTCCTATATACTTATGTACATGTCACACAATCATTATTTTTAATATTGTCCTCATCTGTAGGGTATGTGGCATCTCTAATTTACATTTCTGTGTCTTATCAATGAGATAGGACATTTTTCATATTTTATTGACTATCCCTATTAGTCTATTTCCTATTTTAATTGACATTTTCAGTTGTCCCTTTCCCTGCACTAGAAAGTACTTTAGTTTTGTGTAACAGATGAGTTTTCAACAGTAACTTTGAAAATTGTTTACAAAGGAAGCTCTTTTGGTTTGGAGGCTTCTCAATTTATATCCCATTAGTTACAAAGATAAAAATATATATGTGACTAAACACTCATGCTATGGCCAGCAATGTCCCATAATTTAGAACTTATTTAGAGAGACTGGCCATGTCCTTTGAAAAATTATTATTTTTCTTAAAGAATGCCTTCCTTAAATCTTTCTGCTGGTAAATATTACAGCATGTATACAAGGAGGACTGGTCGAGATTAGTCATTCTGTGGGGAATACTGAAGTGTAGAGGGGCCAAGTTACAAACCTGCTATCAATCCCTTCCCCGTGAACATTAAAGTGTGGATCATCAGGATTAGAAACACTCTTCCAGACATAAGCAAATTCAATGCTCTGATAATTGTTGTAAGTTTTTGATTATAAGCCATTAAGCAAAAAAAAAAAAAAAAAAAAACCCAACAACAACAACAAGAAAAATACCTGGCATACCATTAGAGGAAACCAGAATGCAAAAGCATGAAGTTTTCTTTACTCTGCCTACCTGAAGCAGGTGACACATACAATGGCCATCTTTCCAAATCCAAGTCTTTAAGAGGGGAAAGTATATTTGAAATAAAAATTACAAGTGTCCCAGTTGTCCATGAATATTCTACCTCTGGTTTCTTTAATCATTTTGTGGATTCTATTGGCTTCTGATTTGACAAAATCAATATTGAGGATTAGGTATTTTGAGATGTTGCCCCTGAGAACACACTGTTCATTAAAGCAAAGCACATTTGTATAGCGAATTAACATCTTCAGAAGACCCTTGATTAAAGAAAAATGCAGCTAGAATGGGGAGAAAAATGGATAAGGCATCCCAAGATCAATATCAACAACAATCTACTACAGTTCTGGTGACCAGGCAAACATGTGAGCAGGACATCTAATGAATAGCCAAAGTGTCAATGCACCAGAAGAAAGATATGCTTTCTCCTCTCATTTTGCTTGTAACTCAGATTGGAGACTACATACCCCATGTCGAACTGCAAAACTGTTCTCTCTGGTGTTACCTATGCTCACTCCATCGTTTCCTGAACAGCTTCCATACTTCCTGGAATTCCACAGCTGTGCCTGCTCCAGACTAAAGCTGGCCTCAGGAAGCCAAGCCCTCTACATTAGCCTTCCAACTCCTGGTAATGAAGTTTTCCGACAGGCATTAATTATAACCAGGAAATGCAGCTGTAGCAGTTCACACTTGCTGAGATCAAATTTGAACAGTGTTGGATTCTTCCATTCATTCAAATTCATTCATTTCACAAGACAAAGATGGATTATTTCCAAACTTCTTCAAGATCAGGTAAGGAAATACATCAATGGTTAAAAACAAAATGAAATAAAACAAACAGAAATTAAAAAAAAAAACCAGAAATACCTGTAGATTCAGAACATTTATGTTTTTACAAATATTATGAAAATTTATGTTTAAATGCCTTTGCTATGTGTGTCTTTTTTCACTTTTTACCTCTTGTTTATGACTCATTTCTCCACTCTTATTTGCTTTTTTTTTGTAAGCTAACTTTCTTTTCCTTTCTCAAAAGCAATAGTGCTACTTTATTCTCAAATATAAAATTTGTGACTCCATATGACTTACCTAAATAAAGTAATTATTAGCTTGTGTATTAGTATATTACATTTTAAATAAGGCACATTGCATTTGTTTTTAGGGCTCTAAATCTAGGAGAAGAGTATATGGTGGTGAGTACCATCTATGAAAAATTTTAGGAGCAATCAAGGGCAGAGTGACTCAGAAATGAGAAATGACTATGTAAAGGAATAATTTATTATGGGAGAATTGTCAACAAGTGTTATTTCCTGAATTCAGTAATTTCTGCCATCTTTTCTTTCCCTTACCTATGTATTGAGTTCCCTTCTCAAATTCCAGTAATTGCTTGTCTAATTACTAAATCCTTGGGGATTTCAAATGAAGTATATCTAAGTATTTGGAAAAAAGAGGACAAAAGCTATGAAGATTTTATCATGTACAGTTACTTGTAGATCACAACAAAATGCAGTCAGAGGAGAATTACCAGCTCTTTTATAGATGAATTTCATTCCTTTTGAGTACATTTTTATGGCAGCTAATTGCTATTCCCAAGTATTATATTCATAAAAACTGTGCTACTGTAGAATGCCTTTGACCTACAACATAATTTGGACTCAGCAGGTTAATTCATCATTTGTAGCTGCTGAAACTTCACTCCTGTCCTCGGTAGAGTCTTTTTAGATCAATAACAACACAGCAGTGAAGAACTTTTCTTCCAAAATATATATAATCTAACATTTGCATAGGATTTTATGGTTTTCAAAAGGATTTAATATACATTTTTGAATCTCCTCAACAATTCTAGAGGTGGAAAGAACAGGTGTTATATGGCTCAATTTGCAAATAAAGACAGAATAATTATAGTGACTTACAGAGAGTACTATAGCATATATATTAAAACTAGGAAAACTATTTGGTTTTCCAAAACTTGGTACAATTGTTTTTAATATTTATGGTATTGTATATTTAAAAAAATATTGGGGGCACCTGGGTGGCTCAGTCAGTTAAGTGTCTGCCTTCAGCTCAGGTCATGATCTCAAGGTCCTGGGATCCAGCCCTGCCGGCCAGGGAGCCTGCTTGTCTCTCTTCCTCTGCCATTCCCCTTGCTTTTGCTCTCTCTCTCTCAAATCAATAAAATATTTTTTAAAAATTATTGAAGTATAGGGTTAGGGTTAGGGGTTAGGGATTAGGGTTAGGGTTAGGGTTAGAAAAATAAAAAAAAATTATTGAAGTATAGTTGAAAAAACTTGGTATACTTTTTAAACAATAAAATTAGATAATTTGTCATTTACTTAATTAGTGTCTACTTCCATTGTATGCACACTCAGACACTTAATAAACATTATTAATTCCCGGCCTCTATTATTTATAATAACTATTCATGTTCATATGTATCCTAATGCATTAATCCTTGCCTACTCTCTTTTTCAAATATGTGCGTGTTTAGATACCAAATTTTGCTTAAATTTTGTCATTGCAGAAAGCAATGTGTTTTCTAACCAGGAAGCATATCTAGGTTATAGAATCATAAAATAACATACTTTTAGTATAGAAGATATTTGCGTTTTTTCTATACCCAGTTTTCTATTCATATCTATTACCTTTTTTGATGACTTCACATTATCAGTCTGTGTAGTTCAGTTTGATCCCCTTTGCAAAGGCTAATAAATGACCTATTAGTGGCCAGTTTGAGCCCTCCTACCTATCTGGCTCAATCACTTGTTTCATGATGGGCATGTGAGCTGTGATAGCTCAGGCCTCATTAGTCCGAAAACCTTTGCTAAAACTCTTAAGGAGAAGATTGTATTAATTAGGATTCTCCAGAGGAACAGAACCAACAGGATATGCACATACATAATCAAGTACAATCCTGAACCTGGTTAGAAATTGTTCCCCAAAAACAGGAAGTATATTTGAACTTCTATGTGAGGATGATGAGGAATGGGTCTAGAAATAGTTGGACATGGAGGGAGAGAACCGGGCAGCACTTGGTTCTATAGTAGCTTATGCAGGTAGCCTGTGAAATGTGTAAAATATTCAGACATGCCTTCCTAGGTAATACATTGGGTTCATGAAAAACATTCCTTATTTATGCCAATGCGTTAGGAATTGAATTTATAGATCTGCTTTACATAAATACTTTTCTACAAGATTAGAGGTAAAGAAGCGGATGGTAAGTTTCTCATGCTTCCGGCTGGTAGAACCATACCTGAAAAGATGTCATCTCTCCTAGAGTGATCACTCACCAGCCAACTTTGAAAAGTCATGAACACTCCAGGTGCTTTGGTGGGACCCATGATTTTTGAAATAAGCATTCAGAAGAAAACCCAGATTTACTGGTTCTCACCATGAAGCATGAAGTAAATACATTTAGTCCTCGAAGTAACACTTCTAAGTGAGAAACCTAAAGGGTTGGGGTAGGGAATCTGAAACCTGAGATACCAATGATATAACTGGCCTTGGATCATATGGCTCCTGCTTACATCTTCGATTTCTTCTTATCCAGACCCCGTGTTGTTCTTCTCAGTTCAGATGCAGTGGACTTTTTTCTAAAGTCCGCATTGAGAATGCCTTTGCTCTCTTCTGTCTTAGGACGATAGCCTTGTGTTCCTCTTTGTGGAACACTCCCCTACTCAGACTAGCTATTTCCTATTCATAATTTACATAGCAGTATGTAATTCCCGATAAAGCGAAAACTATGAGGTGAGTGCCATGATTGCCCTGGCTCTGAGGACACTTTCCTCACTGTGGGTCATCAAACTGGAGTTCAAGCTGAGTATAGTGTTTTGAATCAGTTGAGGAGGCACAGATCAGAATTCAGGACAGCTTAAATGTTTGGACTCCACAGAGCCCAGAAGGAGAACAAAGGGAGCTGCAGACATGGGATGCCCAGAAACTTCTGTGGGGGTCTTGAGTACTTGGCTGAAGGATGGGCTGCCCATATACAAGTAAATACCCAAGGCTAATGGACTATTATGGGGTTGAGACACTAGAAAACTAGTACTGCTTGAAGTCTTGGAGTTCCAGCCTGACCAGCGTGGAAGAACTACATTAACACCTCCTTAGCACCACGGGCATCCAGCTGAGACATCAGAAAGACTGAGTTTAGAGGTAAGGACCATGATATAAGGTAAGACCTACTCTACTTCTTTGCTAACAAAGTCAAAGCCAAGGTCTTCGCAGCTTCATGGGGAGACAGAGTTCAGAGATTGAGTTGAGCTGAAAGCTGGGAAACAGCCTGAGGTTTCCACAGATCACCTAACAAAGCACAAAGCCAAGCAGTATAAATTGAAGTTTTATAAATACATGTAAAACCACACCTAGACACATGAGTGGTGAGAAAAGATGCAGTGTGGTACCTGTTACCAGCCCCCGTGAGAGGATTTCAAAGCATGACCCTGACTGAAACCGAAGAGAAAGAGAAAATTTTAAAAGCAGAAAGAGCATAAACACATGCTGTGTACTGGAGAACAAAGTCAAATATTGTGTCTGACCTCTCATCATAAACAACAGAATGAGAAGAAGATGTAATGAACTTTTAAGGGCTGAAAGAAAAAAATAAACAACTATAAAACCCCAATTCTGTATTCAACAATAATATTTTTCAGAACCAAGACTGAAAAAAACACAGTTGAGATGAACAAATGCTGAGAGAATTAATTGCTAACAGAAATACACCACAAAAAATGCTAAAGGATATTTTTTTCATGCTGAAAGCAAATGATAACAGATGGAAAGCCGTATTATAAGGAATCTCAAAGAGTACAAGTCGATGTAAAAGAAAATGTGTTATTATTATTCTGACCTATAAGTTTTCCTAAAAGGCCACAAGCTGCTTAAAGCCAAATCAAATTAAAAGGTGGATTTTACACGATGCATAGAGATAAAATATATGATAAAAGAATAAAGCGATGCAGTGGGACAAGGGCACATACTGGAATTTGTTTACTGTATTCGTGATGCGGTGCGAAGTTGGAAGTGGGACGTGTCCGATATATTGCAATAAGTATAGAGTGTGCAAATAAAAGGTGGATAATACCTGCGTGGAGGGTGAAGGAGAACAATGATGACTACAAACAGACTCTACTAAGTTCAAGATGCATGTAGTAAGCCTCAAAGCAAATACTAAAACTATCCCTCCCCCCCCGCAAAAAAGCACAATTAGGAAGTCTATAGAGAACATAAAAAAATATATTAAAAATATGTCCCTGACTTCCGACAGATTGCTACCTAGGTTCATGCCTCCACACACAATAAAACAACACTAACAAAAAGAAGGATAATAATCTACACGAAACAATACCGTTGGCATAAATAGCAGGCAGATAATGGAATAGATTCAAAATAGCTATTAATGAAAACCGAGGGAAAATTCACCAACTCCCCACAACACTTTCTCACTTACTTCCTGAAAGCATTGTGGTGAAAGCAGCCCAAGGAAAGTCACTGGGAAGAGAGAAGCAGGGAGCTAGTATCTGGCCTAAAATTCCTCTAAAACCACAACGAACAGAAAAGTCCACCTAAGTGGGAGGAAATGTATCCTTGTAAATAAGAGCCTGATTACAGGGTCCGGGCTTTCAACAATGTGTGATTTGAGAGCCAGTTTTCAAACGGGGCACCTAGAGGAGAAAAGGACCAAAATAAATAAATAAATAAATAAATAAATAAATAAATAAATAAATAAATAAATAAATAAAAGAAAAGCCCCCTTTATCACCTTTATCCAGCATGTTCAGGGATTATATCATGAATGGATGTGGAATTTTGTCAAATGCTCCTTTGGCATCTACTGAGATGATCAAAGGATTTTTATCCTTCATCTTGTTGATGCAATATACCAAACTGATTTATATGTGGATGTTGAACCATCCTTACTTCCCAGAAATGCTGTCTATTTCTTACTTCATTATCTATTATCTTACTTCTGTTTTTTACTTCATATCTATTAATGTTTATTGCTTTATATATTCAGGAACTCCTATCTTAAGTGTATAAATATTTATAAGTGTTATATTATCATATTTATTTGACTCCTTTATCATTATAATTACCTACTTGTCTCTTGTTTAGGTTTTTGACTTAAAATTTATTTTGTCTGATATTAAGTATAGCTGTTTTTGCTTTCTCTTGGTTTTCATTTTCATGGAATACCTTTGTCTTATACCTTCACTTTCAGTCTGTGTGTATCCATAACCATGAAGTAGATCTCTTGCAGGCAGCATAGGGTTGGGCCTTGTGTTTTTATGTTCAGCCACTCTGTGCCTCTTGAGTGAAGAATTTAATCTATTTACATTTAAATTAATTATTGAAAGGTATGTAAATTTACTAGTGCTTTTTGTTTACTTTTTTTTCTGGCTATTTTATAATTCCTTTGTTTCTTCTTCTCTTGGTCTTTTCCTTTGAGGCTTGGTGATTTTTCTATGGTGGTATTCTTAGATTCCTTTTCTTTCTTTTGTGTATCCCCTATAGGTTTTTGCTTTGTGGTGGCCATGAGGCTTTCATAAAATATATTGTATACATATAGTATACTTTAAGCCAACAGCTTACCTTTGAATGCATGTAGAAACTAAAGTTTTACATTTTTCCCCCACACACATTTTATGTTGTTGATATCACAGTTTACATCTTTTTACTTTGTGTACCCATTAACAAATTATTGTGGTTATAGTTATTTTTACTACTTTTGTCTTTTAATTTTTGTACTAAATTAATAAGTGATTTCCTACCACCATTGCATTGAAGTATTCTGAATTTAATCCTTTATTTGCTTCTACCTGTGAGATTTATTATTTCATATATTTCCTGTTACTAAATAGCACCCTTTTGTTCTAGCTTGAAGATTTCCCTTTAACATTTCTTATAACACCTTTTTTAATTCTAATAAATTCCTTCAGCTTTTGCTTGTCAAGAAAACTCTCTCTCTCCATTCCAAAGTAAGAAAATACCCAGAAAAGGTTAGAGTATTCTTAGTTGCAATTTTTTTTCTTTCAGCACTTTGAACATACTGAGCCACTCTCTAGTATCCTACATAATTTCTGTAGAAAAATCTGCTTATAGTCTTATGGGGGCTTCCTTTTATGTGACAAGGTATTTTTCTCTTGCTGCTCTTAAGATTCTCTCCTTGTCTCTAACTTTTGACATTTTCACTGTAACATTTTTCAGTGTGATACTTTTTGGATTCATCTTTTTTGGAACTCTCTGAGCTTCCCAACTGAGGATCAGAATGTCTGTTTCTTTCCCCAGGTTAGGAAAGTTTTCAGCCATTATTTTTCTGAATAAGCTTTCTGCCCCTTTCTCTCTGTACGCTCCTTCTGTGACCCCTATAATGCAAATGTTGGTCCATTTGATGGTGTCCCATCATTCCATTAAGCTATGTTCACTCTTTTTCATTTTTTTTTTTCTTTTTCTTTTTGTTCTTCTGTTTGGATAGATTCCACTGCCCTGTCTTCAATTTCACTGCTCCTTTTTCCACTTGATCAAGGATGATGTTGAATCCCTCTATTGACTTCTTTTTCAATTCAGTTATTGTATTCTTTAGATCTATGATTTCTGTTTGGTACTTCCTTATTTTTTTTTAATTTATCTATTGAAATTCTCACTTTGTTCATGCGTTATTCTCCTGACCTCAGTGAGTGTCTTTATGATCATTATTTTGAACTTTTTGTCTAGTAAATTACTTACTTCTAGTTCATTAAGTTTTGTTTCTGGAGTTTTTTCTTATTCTTTTGTTTGCAACATATTTCTGTTTCTTTATTTTCCCTGTGTCTGTGTCTTCTGCACAGTAGATAAAACATCCTTATCTCTGTGTCTTGATGGAGAGCTCCTGTGTAGGAGATGAAGCTTATTGCCCAGCCCAGCCTAAGCTCCTGATTCTCTCTCAAACTTTTGTGATTGTCCAAGCCACCTTCTTTGTTAGTCACTCCTAGTAATTGAGGTTGTGCAAAGACTTGTTTGGCATGGGTATCTTCTCATTCATCCTGTGTGTAGGAGTTGCTCAGCTAGTTCCTGGGTTTATTTCAGAGGGAATTTTTCCATGTGTAGCTGTATATTTAGTGTATCCATGGGATGTGGGGAGTTTAGGAGCCTCCTGTGTCACCATGTTGGACTGAAACTCAGCATGTAATTTATTTATATATAGTATTCAAAAAATAGAGAAGCTGAGAAATCATGACAGAACATGTTAAAAAAAATTTAAAAAGTGAAACCCAATGTATTGTCTTCTTTATTTCACATGTTTTCCTCTTTGGAAGGTTCAGAGAATTTCATGTAGTAGGTTTAACAAATAGGTCTTGAAAAATCAAATTCTTCTTATACATAATTTCAAAAAGTCACTTAGAACTCATAGCTAGATAGAGAATAGCTAGCTAGATAGTTAGATAGAATATAGATCAATGATAATGGATATATAGATGATGGATGGATGGATGGATGGATGGATGGATGGATAGATAATAGATAGGAAGATAGATAGATAGATAGATAAATAGAGGTGTTTCCATATTTAAAATAAGTAATGCTACACTTACATACTCCCGTTAGAGTGCTGTAAGTAATAGCCCAAAGAAATAATTGTATGATGCTTTGTAAATATAAAGTGTGGTGCAAATATGAAGTGTATAATTTGAGGCAAATGTAAAATATAATTCAAGTACAAAGTGTGATACAAATATTTAATATATCAGGAACCTAGTCCTACAGATGTTCAGAGGTAAACAAAAGTTCAAATAAATGTGCTATGCTGGGAAATATCCCCTTAGTGTCCCACTAGGTTGCCTAGAGGTATAAAATATGCTGGTTCTTCTCTTAACATGGAAAACCACACCTGCTGTGATTGTTCCTTAATGAATCAGCCCTTAAAAAATCAGCCCAATGACTCAAAGTTGAGTAGGACCTGGATAGAGAATAGCCCCTCTAATTTTCTCTAAATTTAACAGCCACTAATTGCATTGAAAGACCCCCTTCCTTTGCTGATTACCCTAAAGTACTCTATGAGATAAGGTGTTAATGAGATTTTCTTTTATTCTTTCATTCTTCTTTTTTTTAACAGCACTATTAATGCTGGTATATTATATAAGATATACTCCACTAACTATAGCCCAGTCTATGTTTCCTTTTTACATGAATATAGAAGGTGGTTTTGTTTTATGGAAGATGAGGATTAACTCTCAAATGAAGATGCTTTTTTTCTATCATTAGTGAACAAATTGCTATTTTACAAGGTTTGGTTGTAAGAGATTAGCTGTTTCTTTCTGGTTATTTAGAGGCCCTTCAGGCTTTCTTTGGGGATCTCATTACTTTCTACAGTGCTTCAAAAAGAGATTAAAGAGTCCTAAAGGATGCTAACAAATGCATAAAACTGAATATGTTATTCTTCTTAGAAGGAGAATGGGGAAAGTAACTAGAGGTATGTTGTTTCGGGGCCTTATAAAACCCCTCAATTTTTTATCTATGTGAGGGTTATGGTACCTAATTCCATTATTAAACACTCATGAATTTTTTTTTATTTATTGGACTTTTATAAGCTACTAGAACATAAATACTGAATGTTATAAAAAATAAAGTTTTTTGTAATTTTTGTTTACCAATTCAAGAATGACTATGCACTATAATTTTATTTATCCTTAGAATTGTTATCATCATCATTATCATAATAGTTAATATTTACTGAACAATTGCTATACCCTTCAAACTATCCTGTGATTTACACTCGTCTTTCATTTAATCCACTGAATAATCTCATGAGATTATTATTAGCCATCTTTAACCTTTTTTTTCTTTCACATCCACATTCAATCCAACAAAATCCATTGTCTTCATTCTGTTATCCCCATTTATAAATGAGGGAACTGAAGGTCACATAGTGAATAGTGGTGAAGCATAAATGGAAACCAAGTTGTCTGACTAGAGTCCACCGTTGTGCCACATTCTAATCCATTGTATTTTCAAACACAAGTGTGGAAATTAAGAAGTTACTTTGTGAGATCCACTGGTTGAGACTAAACTCTACTTGTAAACCATCCATTTTGGTGTCAATCAGTCAAATGGACTGTGGAGTCCATTTGGAGGCAAATTTCATGGCAGGCATTTACTAGGTCAGTTGAGGAAACACTTTGATTAAGCAGGAGGACTTGATCTTACTCAAATATAGTGATCTTTAGACTGTGGACTGTAACATCAGAACTTTTTATCTAGTAAAACCACCTGTGTGTCTACCTACAGATCTCAGGCAGGGTCTTTGTTCTCAGGCTGGATTTAGGAGGTAATAGAAAATACAATTTATTTAGTTATTGTGTACCATCCACTATTCTAAATACTTTACAGATATTCTCTCATTTATTGATTAAACAGCTTTATATGGTAATAATATTACCAAATCATTTTGACATATAAGGGAAAAGGAGGGACAGAAAAAGTTAAATAACTTGTCTAAAATCAGATGGTGATCAGCAGAGCCAAGATTCTAAATTAGACAATCAGATTAGTTCAGACAGTATAGGCTTCCATTTTATTGATTATAATACCATCCTTCCAGTTGGGCTTAGGCCAGCATTTTTGGAGACATCTTTAACTTACATTTTTCTCTCACATCCACACACAACCCAACAAAATCCGTTGTCTTCAACATCTCCAGATTCAGACCATTTCTTACTATCTCTACTGCCTTCACCGTGTGCTAAGTACCATCATCTTCAACTGCATTTTCACAGTAGCCTCCAGTGTTTATCTCCATGTTGGACTCCTACTTTTCTGTAATTCTTCTCAAAATATTAGCCATTTTCAATTAAAAAAAAACTTTTTTTTTAAAGATTTTATTTATTTATTTGACAGAGAGAGACACAGTGAGAGAGGGAACACAAGCAGGGGGAGCGGGAGAGGGAGAAGCAGGCTTCCCGCTGAGCAGGGAGCCCGATGCGGGGCTCGATCACAGGACCCTGGGATCATGACCTGAGCTGAAGGCAGACGCTTAACGACTGTGCCACCCAAGCGCCGCCCCCCCCCAAAAAACAACTTAAGAATACTTTTGAAAGATGAACTAGCATTCATTACTATTTAAATATTGGCCATATGATCTTCCAATATTACAGATAACCAGCAAAGAGGTTAGAATCCAAATGGTGTTCTTACTACTATAAGTCTCTCATTATTTATTCTACTGGCCATCCCTCTTTCCCTTTATCCCTTTTTATCTTTATGGGATAGAATGTGGATCATACCGTTTTCTGTTAAAGTGAAGCCTTGATCAAAACAAAATAAAACAAACAAGCAAACAAAAAAGAAAAACAAGAAAAAAAACATTCATCATGGTCAGAAGATTTATCACTGTAGTTTATACAATTACATATAGTTTTTCTTGTCTTAAAAAATACAATCAGATTAACCTTTTATTTAGGAAATCATTTCTAACCAAACCAAAATCATACCAGGCCTGCACCATCTGCTTTTGAAAGTCTGAATCCATTAGGTGATCTGTTCCCCCAGACCACAGTCAACATCATCCCCAGACCACCATCAACATGCTTTAATCTTCAGAATTTTTATCTTATCAAGAACCATACACAAAGGATCATCAATTTGTCTTGATGTTATCATGTTCATGATATCAGACTGTAAGCCAAATTACTTAGACCTTTGGTAGTAGTATATAATGACTAAAGCAGGCTTCTGAGCAAGCCTTGTATTAAATAGTAGTAGATGCAAATTTCCAAAATACTTAAAATTGAATTTAATATTGCAGTATATGGATAATAGCTTCTCAAAACAAACAATGATCAAAACTTTTGTAAAAAAATATTATTTAGAGACAATAGGACATATATTATACTGTACTAGCAATTTAATATGTTATATTATTTATATATATTTGCATATTATGGATTATATTGCAGATTATAGATATCATTTGCCTATTAAACATTAAGCAAATACTTTTATGTGGATTTTTAAGGAAGTTCTTCATAATTTATTTGCTTAACAGATATTTTCTGTTTTAATATCATATTTATCAATCACTTATATTAAGATGAGGGCTCTTTTGGTCCTGTTTGAAAAATCTGTTCCTACCCAGACATAATAAATTTATTTACATATATTTTTTCCAAATGCTTTAAAAGTTTGCTCCAATATTTTAATTTTTTATGCATTTGGAAAAATTGCAAAAATGTAATGTAGGATTCCAATTCCATTTTCTTCCATAAATGGAAATTGATTGCTGAAATTCCATTTCTTAAATTTTCCATTACTTTTTATGCTTTTATATATATGTAGATCTATTTTTGAGCTCTCTGTCCTGTTGCAGGAGTGATTTTTTTCTATTCTTGTGCTAAAATATTTATTTGATAAAAATTTTATTGATGTCTCCTGTCCTTCAGAAGTGTCTTGCTTATTCATGGTTGTTCTTTCATATAAATTTTAAAGTCAATTTCTCAAGCTCAACAACAACTTCACTCAAATTTGGGAAAGGAGTGAGCATTATATGAAATCTGTTAGTCTATTTGGAGAGAGTTGTTATATTTAAAATATATCTATGGCCATGGTATATTTCTTCATTATTTAGGTTAATATAATAAATTTTAATAAAATATTAAAATTTTACCAAAAACAAGTATGGTTCATATTTTGTTAAATATATTTATGATACTTGTATGTTATATAATATATTATACATATAATACATTATGTATTACATATGTATAACTATTTAGTAGATGTTTATTTTGAGAAAATATGTATTTTATGAAACATATATGTGCTACTATAAATTACATGCAAGCACATGTTTCAGGAAATTTAAAAAAAGAACACCTAACCTATCATTTTCTAATATTTTGTTGCAATAGGTGGAAATGCAATTAATATTTTTATGATTCATATTTCTAGCAATCTTGTTAAGATCTTTTATTCTAAAAGTTTACCAAATGATTGTTTTATATATTCACATAAGTACTAATATATATGATTGATCATTTATTTCTTCTTTTAAAATCTTTACATTGTATTTACTTTTCTCAGATTTATTGCATTATCCAACAGAAGTGGTGACGTTAGTCTTTTTCTTTGTTTCCAAATTTAATCAAATGCCCTCTAGAATATTGAGACCCCTCTGTTGTAATGGGACTATCTATGGTCTACTCATTAGGTTAGTTTTACCCCGAATACTCCACCATACATGATAGTCAATTCAATACTTTTTTTTTTTTTTAACATCTTCTCAAAGCCTGTCTCTTAGAGTTTTCTTCTGCTCTGCAACTGACCTTGTTCAATATTCTGGTTCTTTACTCCACTCCTTAGTAAGATAACATAGCCTAGGTTATTTGTCTGTTCTTGAATTACTCAGTTTATTTCATTAAAAGATTGTATTAAAGGTAAATATTTTCCTTGCATTTCTAAAAAAAAATCCTTATAATCTTACATGATTCCTTGATTATTTAATTTGACATAAGTTTATATTCTCTGTGGATTTGATACTTTGCAAAAATCTGATGTTATTGTAACTCTTTGTCTTTACAAAAACTTTACAGTTCTCTTTAAAATCAACTAGAACTTTTTAAGCATTTGTAGATCTAAGATGCAGTTTAAAAATTACTAAAAGAAAAAACAAAACAAAACAAAACAAAAAACACAATTACCTTTGGCTCTCTTCAATTTACATGTAATCTATGTGTAGAAATTTATTTTGTGTGGTATGAAGGTTACTCATTTTCTGAAGGTTTTAAATCTTTAAATTTTGCAATAAGAACTCATCTTTGTGTGTTGTGTTTTAACTTTAAAAAAATTCTTACACAAGAAACCATAGATATAGAATTAACAGAATGAGGTGCTACGAGATTATTAGAATCTTAACCATCTTGCATAAATCCCTTTTACAACATGTATTATTTTTCTAAGTGGCATTATGCAGTAAATGTTTTCTTATCAAAGGTGTTTTTATGCAGATATAAGGTTTTGGCCATTCTTGAATGTAGCAATTACCAATGAGGATCTATATTCCATCCAATTTTGTGGTCCATAATGCATTACAGAGATTTTATTTGCAATTAGGTGTCAGTAGGAGGTGAAACATACTATAGACACACACACACACACACACACACACACAAGCAAAATCATTACCATTCTTCTCTGCCAGAAATATGACCTTCTCTTTGAAGGAATGAAAGATAAGCAGTCTAATTGTATCTTTGAATCACAAGACTGTTGAAAATACATTTGCAAGGATGAAAGGCAATTAAATGTGCCTGCCAAACCTGGTGTTTATATTACAAACCATTTCTTTAGTTTGATTCATTAAGAATAATATCATTATTGGAGAGAGAGATGATAAAATGATAAAATGTATTAAGTCTTACAGACAGTGCAAAACTATTTTTTCCTTTCATTGTTTTTTGGGGGCATTGTTTTGTTATTCTTGTTATGTTTTTTTACTCTTTCTGGATAGCCAGCTGTTAAGGAATAGGGCATTCATATTGTTCATTGAAGAATTCTCCCTAGTTTGAGGTTGTATCCAGACAAACTTTATAGCAGTGAGGCCCCTCTGTTGATGTGGGACAATCAGCCAAGCTAGTCAAAAGGATGTTAGAATCATTTTGCTCTCCCTACTTTTAGGATTTTTGTTTAGTTACTGACTTAAGCAACTTTTTTTTTAAGATTTTATTTATTAGAGAGAGAGAACACAAGCAGGGGGAATGTCAGGCAGAGGGAGAACCAGGCTCCTCACTGAGCAAGGAGCCTGATGTGGGGCTGGGTCCCAGGACCCCGAGATCATGACCTGAGCCAAAGGTAGACGCTTAACCAACTGAGCCACCCAGGCGTCCCTGACTTAAGCAACTTAATCATGATGAGCTTCGGTATGTGCTGTTTGTATGTGTACCTGTGTGTGTTGCATATAACATGTTAATATTTTTTGGTTTTGGATCTGTTGGTCTATCATTTTCATCAAAATTGGATGGTTTCTGGATATTTTCATTCGAAATATTTTCTGTCCCCTCCTTTGTTTGTTACCAGAACTCCATTCCCACTTAGGTTGCTTACAGTTACACTGCTTATTCTTTTTGTTTGTTTTTTGTCTATTTGCTAAAATTTTAAGTCTGTCACTAATTCAAGGTCACTGATTTTTTTTTCCTTCAGTGAATAATCAGGTTTTTATCTCATTTAGGGAATTGTTTATTTAAAGTACTTTTTCAACTCTAAAAGTTCTGTTTGTGTTATCTTTGTATCTGTCATTTCCTTCTTCATTGTGTCCGTTTTCCTTTAAATATCTGTGTTTAATCGATGTTTCATCCTGGTTTTACTATTTTTTTTTTTCATTTTTGGCTTTTTATATGTCTGTTATATTGTCTGATTTTTTTTATCTTGTGATGAGTCATATTTTTGTACATTTAGCATTTCCGATAACTATTTTTGGATGCCAGACAGTAATATAACACTGTGCAGTGTGTGAATTTTGCTGACTTCCTTAAAAAGCATTGGGCTTTGCTATTATACAGGCAGTTAATTGACTTCCAGATTAATTTGATCCCTGTTTTAATATTTGCAAGGCTGTGTCTAGGGGAATCTTCCCTCTGTATCAGCTTATTAATAAAGCTTGACTCTCTGGGGTCTGTGCTGTATCAGGGGATCATTAAGTATTTTCCACTCTTACTATCCAGAACGTTAATATCTCTCCCCAACTTGTTTGAGCTCTGAGAATTGTTTATCTTATAACTGTATGTTTGGTTTTTGTCTTGTTGTATTTAATTTCAATGTAGCTTGCGTAGTCTAGTACTAATCAAAAACTCAAGAGGATGTCTTGCAGATGTCTGGAGCTCTCTCTCTATAGTCCGCTCCTTTCTGGTACTTCTACCTGCAAATTCTAGCTTCCTCAGTTTCCAAGAACTCCAGTTTCTTCCTTCTCAAAATAGTCTGGTGGGTTCTGTAGGGTGTTTCACCCTTGTCCCTGCAGCCCAAAAATGTCTCAGACAGAAAGCCATCATGATCACAAGGCTCACCTCATTGTTTTTTCCCTCTCAGAAATCACAGTCCTGCTATGCCTATTACTGAAAATCTAAAAGCAGCTGATGTACGTTTTTTCCTGTTTTCTACTTGTGTTTTGTGGAAGGATTATATTTGGTACTTGTGACTCCCTCTTACCTGGAAATAGAAATCTCTAAGTCTTTTAAGTTATATTTCATCTATAATTATTATATATTTGGAGTGGAGAAGATGTCAATGTATTAAATTTTTTTAAATTTGCAGATAGAATAATTAACTAAAAATAACATTTTAGGAACATAATTTTCCTATTAATTACCCCTATTTTTTAAAAACACAATATCTCACGTTTTATATCTTATGTTTTATCTTATGGGATGTTTAGTGTGTTATCTACTTTGAGATTTACTCTACTAGGGTTAGCAGTGCATTTATATGAGGAGTGAACTGTCTTTATTAAGAAACATATATCATGGATATATTTGATCATAAAAATGAGGGATTTGGGGTTCGGGATAGAGGGATGAACAGGCAAAGCACAGAGAATTTTTACGGCAATGAAACTACTCTATATGGTACTAATGGTAGATGCATATCATTCTATATTTGTCAAAATCCAGATAATGTACAGGACCAAGAGTGAACCCACATCTAAACTATGATTGTGATAATGATGTTTCAACGTAGCCTCATGCACTGTAAGAAATGTGCCACTCTGATGGGGGATATTGATAACCGGGGAGGCTCTGCATGAGTGGGACCAGGAGGTATATGGCAAATCTTTGTATTCTCCATTTTTCTGTGAATCTAAAACTAGTATTAAAAAAAGAAAGCCTTTAAAAAATGAGGCCCTCTGCTGTTAGCTTTCAAGGACCAACTCTGCATTGAAAGTTAACAGGAGTTGAGCAGAAAAATAGAAGGGGGTCATACAAAGAAAGTGTTGGAATACGTTCCCACAGAGATATATGGCAATGAGACATCTGTAGTGCTGAATGTGGTGCAAGATCCTTTAAAAGTCAGTGTGTCCTAGGGCGCCTGGGTGGCTCAATCGTTAAGCATCTGCCTTCCACTCAGGTCATGATCCCGAGGTCCTGGGATCGAGCCCCGCATCCTGAGCAGGGAGCCTGCTTCTCCCTCTCCCACTGCTCCTGCTTGTGTTCCCTCTCTCTGTGTGTCTCTCTCTGTCAAATAAATAAATAAAATTTAAAAATAAAATAAATAAAATAAAAGTCAGTGTGTCCTATAACCCATTTTAAGTTGTTTGCAGAGTGACTCCATACTATAGCTTCTTCAAGTCTACAAGGCATACAATTGCCTTGTGGAGGAGCAAATTCTTCATTTTGCTTTATGTTTCTTATCAGTGTTGACAGATGACAAAAAAATCATAGCCTCAAGGCAGGAGGTGGGTGCAACCTAATATTAAAAGGTTATAGTAAGAAATGACCAGGAAAGTTAAAGTTCTTGAGAATTGACAGAAATCTTAGATAAGGTGTTGAAGTTAACACATTTACATCCTAAAGAACCTCAAGTGACATCTGAAGTTTTTAAACTTTGCTTAATAATATTTATTTTTTGATGGTTAATATAAAGCTTCTACCTTATGTTGATCTTTGTTATTTTCATTTGCAGTTTTTATAACTTTATGTCTAAATTCTGAGGGTTCAGATCCTTATGGACACACTACATAGAGTTAATTCTTATTTTGATTATAGAAAGGGAATGTAAAAATTCCACAATATTTCTGGAAATGTGTATTTCTTAATATGGATAAGTGTTTCATATTTCTTAGAGGAAGATGATGGAGCTTTAATTTCAAGGTTCTGATTTGTGTTCCTTATTTGCATGTTCATATATGGAATAATTATCCTTTATAGCTTAGTTTTTCTTCTGTAAAATGAGAACTGCCATCATTTTCAGAAATGGACATTTTAAGGAGAACTCACTTAAAAAAAATGTTTGTAGAACACTAGTCTCCTAAACCGATGTTTAATATGTTTGGGAAATGCTACTTACTACATCTCTTTCTAGAAGATTTGCAATGCATACTGACACATTAAAAGCACATTGTAGTAATTGTGAGTCACTATAGTAAATTGAAATGTGTTTATTTTTAAATGCAATCTCTTGCCTATCTTATTCGAACATGAAAATAACTTTTTTCAGGTAATATGTAAAAACATTCTTTATGATTATGTTCTGTCTACATAGGACAGAATTTGGGAATTCTCATTCACAAGCATTGTGGGACAGTTTGCCATCAAGTTTCCATAATTATATGTAACATATCAATTCAGCACACCTTCTTTTGTTCATGTTTACTTCTCTTTTGAAATTATTTCCTTATGGTGCTTTCTTTCTTTTTTTTTTTTTTATAGATTTTATTTATTTATTTGAGACAGAGAGAATGAGAGAGACAGAGAGCACATGAGAGGGGGGAGGGTCCGAGGGAGAAGCAGGCTCCCCGCCGAGCAGGGAGCCCGATGCGGGACTCGATCCCGGGACTCCAGGATCATGACCTGAGCCGAAGGCAGTCGCTTAACCAACTGAGCCACCCAGGCGCCCGGTGCTTTCTTTCAATAAGGCTTCTAAGTTGCCTCTGATACGAGTCATTTAGAGATTTATAAGCTGTTTTTTATAAATTGATATTGAAATTTTTCTCTCATTTGATCAAAAGCATGCTGAAACTGCATTCATATTTCTAGATCGTTCCGTGAGTTATCACAATGTCTCACTAGACATTCTATTTTCTGTCCTCATTGTTGGTAATATAATTTGTTCAAATGCTGGAAACACGATGAAAAAGAATCCACAGGCTATTAATATTGCTATACTAAAAATATTTCTTTTCAAATAACATCTTAGTTTCAGAAAGCATTCATTGTATTAGTCACCGTTATTAAATGCCAAAAAATGGTGATTGGTGACATTCTTTGCTTGGCAATACAAATTGAGGGCAAGTAGGAAAAATATTGTCCCAGATGAGTACGCTTTTATTCTCTATGGAAACCAAAGCAGCCATGCCAAGATAATTTATTTGGCATACGTTACTATCAGAACACCCAACTCAAAGTTGCAAATCTTCTCCCTTTTAATACTGATAGCTCTTCTGTTAGAGTTGTGTGAGGACACCATGGAAACTTTCTACTGTGGTTATTACCAGTTATATCTTGGTGCAAAATCGAATGGATAAGATGGCAATGTATTGGATTTTTTTATTTGTAGATAGAATGATTAATTAAAATTATGTTTTAGGGGCTCCTGGGTGGCTCAGTTGTAAGCGTATGACTCTTGATCTCAGCTCAGGTCTTGATCTCAAGGTCATGAGTTTGAGCCTGCATTGGGCTCCCCACTGGGCATGGAACCTATATACATGTTTTAGGAAAATTATTTTCCTATTAATTATCTCTATTTTTAAAAACACAATATCTGCTGTACAAATATCCTACAATGAGTGTTTCAGGACACCATTATTTAGTCATGATTTTACTAACTATATATGGCAATTAGACCTCCATAATGTTTTTTTTTTTTTTTGCTTGTTTAACTTTTTTGAAGTTCATAATAAGTCTCTCAAATACTCATCAGTATGTAACAATCAAACAAATTTTGTACCTTAACTCAGTGTCACCCAGAGGTATCTATGAATGTTGTGTTATTTTTTTCATTCTCTATCAAACAGAAAATATTTAGAGGTAATATTTGCTTTGACAGTTAAATAATTCACTTTAATACATTAGAGATTGACACCCAAAATATTTTCTTATAACCTGTGGAAGATATGTGAAGTGTTTTTGCCTATCCTAAGGATAGATAGCTGGCAATTTAGTTTTAAGTTGACATCTTTTTACATAAATTGTTGACATGCTAGTTATTACATAAATTGTTGAATTCAGATTGAATAATTTGTTTTCACAATTCACCCCAATTTCATTTAAAAAGTAAAGTGTAGAAGATGAAAAAATGAGAATCTAGTACTAGGGTTTATTAATTAAATGCAATCTGTATAAAAATGAAATGAATTATGTGTGGTTAAAGTGTAAATTTTTAGTCTTAATCTAAAGCTTATATAAGAAATGCCAGACCTACTTTATCAGCTATTGTACCTAAAATATACTTAATAATTTGATATTTTGTAATATATTTTGACTTTTGGGATATCCTACCACTTTTGTGCACCTGCCCAACTCATAATTTATAAATTGTTATGTATTTTTATATGTATTTACAGGAAAACTTTATACAGAAATGGATGTTTCTTGTAGTATATATCCCAAGAAAACTGAAAGCAGATTGTCTTTAATACTTATTAATATGTCCATTTAGTTCCCTTTATCATCTTTGCTGAGCTATTTAATTTAGGTAATCAATTTTAATGAATTAGGGTTAAATAAATCATTTTAGGAAGTTGTGTATGTATTTGTATCAAATATTTTCATGAGGACTTGCCTGAGATTGCTGCTATATAACTTTCATAATTATAATAGTCCTCTTTGAAATATAAATGAGGACGATATTGAATTAGGTATCTCCTTTTTCTCCACTGTTCTCATGAGTTAATGCTAAGCCATATAACACCTTTGTGCAAATGAGAAAATGCACCCCTTACTCCAGGCAGATGAAACCATGCGCCAGGGCCTATGGTTGGTTAGTGGGTGGTAGTTTGCATTTGAGCTCCCTCTTGCCTCTTTAGCTGAGTGTCTTTGTCCAGGGCAGTACTTGCACACCTTTCCCTTATGGCCCTACTCACCGTGAGGACTCACTTTTTAAGAAGGCTCAGATAAAGGTAATAGAGGAATTGGAGAGCATGATTATTTAAGCTCAACCTTGTTTATTCTTCTTGGGGACAACCAGCTTTTAAAATCCCACAAGCTACCTCCTATTCATGAAAAAGATCATGACATAATTTTCAGTTTTTAGAAAAATTGAAATGTGAAACATATAAAATCTACTCTTTCATAGTGTGTAACTCAGTGGATTTTAGTTTATTCACAGAATTTCACAATCATCACCACTGTCTCATTTCAGAACATTACATCACTCCAAATTAAAGCCCCATATTCATTACCAGCTCCTCCGTATTCTCCCCTCCTGTACCCCTTGACAACCACTAATCTACTTCTGTTCTCTATGGGTTTGCATATTCTTGATACTTTATATAAATGGAATCATACAATATGTGTTCTTTTTTGTGTTTGTCTTCTTTCATTTAGCTTAATCTTTTCAAGGCCCACCCATATTGTAGGCTATATCAGTACTTCATTAGTTTTTATGACTAACTTATGATCCATTGTATGACTATACCACATTTTCTTTATCCATATATAAACTAATGGGTATTTGGATTATTTTTGTTTGTTTTTTCTGTTCATAGCAATGCTGCTATGAAAATTCATGTACAAGTTTTTGTATTGATGTGTATTTTTAACTATCTTGAGTATGTATGTAGGATTGCACTTATTGGGTCATATGGTAATTCTACCTTTAACTTTTGAGAAATGGACAAAAACTACTTTTTCAGCACCTGTTATTTTACATTCCCAACAGCAATGTATGAAGGCTCCAAGTTTTCTACTTTCTTGCTAGCATTTATTATTATCCATCTTTTTTTTTATTCTAGCCATCCTAGTGTGTGTGAAGTGGTATCTCATTGTGGTTTTAACTTGTACTTCTCTAATGACTAATGATGTTGAGCATCTTTTTATATGCTTATCGACAACTTACATATCTTCTTTGAAGAAATGTCTATTGAAATCCTCTGGCCCTTTTTTAAATTGGGTTATTTTTCATTTTGTTTGTTGAGTTGTAAGTGTTCTTATATATTCTAGATACTAGTCCCTTATTAGATGATTTGCAAATATTTCCCTCCGTTCTTTGTGGTATTTTCATTTATTGGTTGTGTCTTTTGAAGCATAAAAGTTTACAATTTTTATTAAGTCTAAATAATTTGATTTGTGTTTCTTATGTTTTTGGTGTTATTTCTAAGAAATCATTGCATAGTTTAAGGTCATGAAGATTTACATTTGAGTTTTTTCTAAGAGTTTTATAGTTTTAACTCATTTAGGAATTTGATCAATTTTTAGTTACTTTTTGTATATGGTGTGAGGTGAAGATATGTTTAATGCTATAAAGTCAAAGCAATTTTTAATCTAGGCCTTTGAGTTCATTAGCAAAAAACGCCCTTAAAAATATGAACAGTTTGGGTTTTTTTTTTTTGCTTTTAATCATATTTCATATTCCAGAGTCACATTCAGAGATCTGATGTGACAAGTCCCCTTATCTTCTATGTTACTTTACCCTTCTATTACCATTTCTTCATCTGTTTCAAATTAAAGATAGCTACTATGAGGTTATCAGCTCCGAATGGGAAAGACTCCCTCTTTATCTGGTTGTTGACTTGAATCACATTTTTAACTAAAACTTCCTCAGCCTCTGTCATTCAAATGCTTTTAAAATCCAGTCACTTAGAAATTTTCAGTCCCCCAAGGCCCGAATTCTGGAACTATCTTTATTTCTTTGTATTTCTATTGACTGCTGGCCAATTCTTTCCAGGACTAACATTTATTTTTATTAATATCTTAGTAAATTCAGACACCAACACGCACAAATGTTTTGATTGCCACTCCCTTCCCCTAGAACTGCTAGCTCAACCATAGTCTGTTGGTGTGTATTTCTTTTTGTGTCTCCTGAGAGAGTACAATATGTACTTTATAAATCTAAGAGATCATCAAACATAAACTTCAATGGAACTACAAAGTCCTGTATTCTGGGTATACAAACAAATAGCAAGTCTCTAGATCCACATATAACAAATATAAATTATTTTTAGATGTTGAAACAAGTATTGAGTACTTACTCTGTGTGGAGTTATACGTGTATCAGGTGATATCTTTGGCAATTGTAAAATGATCTAGTCACAGTTTCAGCCCTTGAAAAATGTTCAGTAAGATAGACATTTATAAAAAACTTAACAAAAATGCAGTTTATATTTTTTGGCTATAAATTACAAATGATGTGAATGTTATAGTTATTAAAAAGGAAGACAATCGGGGTGCCTGGGTGGCTCAGTCGGTTGAGCGACTGCCTTCGGCTCAGGTCATGATCCCGGAGTCCTGGGATTTAGCCCCACATTGGGTTCCCGGCTCGGCTGGGAGCCTGCTTCTCCCTCTGACCCTCCCCCCTCTCATGCTGTTTCTCTCTCGCTCGCTCTCTAATAAATAAATAAATAAAATCTTTAAAAAAAGAAAGGAAGAAATCTTAGGAAGTATATTTTCTATATGGATTTTATTTATTTTTTAAATTTTTTAAAAGATTTTATTTATTTATTTGACAGAGAGAGACACAGCGAGAGAGGGAACACAAGCAAGGGGAGTGAGAGTGGGAGAAACAGACTTCCTGATGAGCAGGGAGCTCAATGCTGGGATCGATCCCAGGACCCTGGGATCATGACCTGAGCTGAAGGCAGACGCTTAACAACTGAGCCACCCAGGTGCCCCTAGACTGAGTCTCTTATTGATACTACATTCTCTTTTAGGTGATGAACATAAAAGACTGAAAGTTTTAAATTGGGGGTTATGCAAAGGGTAGCTATGAAGAACAGAAGTCAAATGCTTTTTGTTCAAAAACAATTATAACAAAGCCAGCAACCCGAGAGAAGTGACATGAGACTGATTATAAGAATATTGTAAAGATGTTTTTATCAGATAAAATACAGAAGAAATTAGGAGGGGGGGCAGTATTTTTATAAGATTCTAGCATGACTTGAAAAACTGGTTAGATCCACCAAATTACAATTAAAACTAAACCAGAAGGCGAAGAGCAGTGGTCTGTTCAATGATCAGATCCAAACTCTTTATGCAGTGGTACATACAATGTACAGTAAAGTCGCAGTCACTCGGAGGTGTCCCTTCTTAACCAGGTGATGAACTAATGGATTAATTTATTTTATGATTCTGAATTCAAAAAGAAGTTAAAAGCCGTCTTTAATTCCTTGAGAAATGTGGTGTTTTAAATCTCCACTGTCTAGACTTGGTCTTTACAGATGCCTGACATCCATACCTGATTACCTTGTAAGGAAAACAATGTGCCAGAAGTTTATTTGGGGAGCACTGGTACTGGGCTTATAGTTCCAGAGCAGTTTTCACTGTACTTCCAGGACAAACATATTTAATCTGTGATCTTTAGCAAGACACTATGATCCCACCTGTGGTAATGTGGCAACTAGAGAATGCAGCAAATGAACTTGGTAATCTAGTTAACAGGACTTCCAGGCCCAAAATTGAAAGGACCATCTGGCTTCTGCTCACTCTCTAGGGGATGAAGTGCTAATGCACAGATATGAACTAAAGAACAAACTGGTTTTCTTTTTTTTTAAGGTTTTATTTTTTTATTTGTCAGAGAGAAAGAGCAAGCACAAGCAGGCGGAGGGCAGGCAGAGGGAGAGGCAGGTTCCCTGCTGAGCACAGAGTCTGACGTCGGACTCGATCCCAGGACGCTGGGATCATGACCTGAGCCGAAGGCAGACACTTTCCCGATTGAGCCACCCAGGCGTCCCTAAACTGTTTGTTTTCTAATAAATTTGGAGGATATATGGATGTCCCATGACCATCTTTGCAACCCAAAAACTGGACTTAAAAGGAGGAAAGGTTTCAGGACAAAGGTTAAAATGTAGCCACAAATGTGACTATAAAAACCTTTATTCAGACCTTAACAAAAATCTAAGGTAGTGTCGTGTAGATACTTTGAGCTGGACAGAGATGTCTTAAGAGTCTTGAGGTTGTACCTGCAGGACCTCTCTGTTAATAGGGATTCTAGAAATCTTCCGAGTGTTGTCTTATAAAAGCATTCCAGACAGTCAAGGTAGAGAAAGCATATGCAGAGGAGATTTGTGGATGTGGCTTTTGCCTAATGCAATGGGTTAGAAAGTGTTATACAAGAATCCTGCAAAGTTTTAAAAGTTGGACCAAGTTGGACTAAAAGAAGACAGTAAGAATCCCAAACTAAAATGAACATTTGGACCTCTAATTTTTTTCAAGCAGATGATCCAGGCTACTTTATTATTATTTTTTTATTTTTATTTTATAAGTAGGCTCCATGCCGAGCATGGAACCCAGTGCGGGGCTTGAACTCACAACCCTGAGATCAAGACCTGAGCTGAGATCAAGAGTTGGATGCTTAACTGACTGAGCCATCCAGGAGCCCCCAAGACCTCTAAATGTTTTTATGAGCAGTTGGTAGGCTGCAAAAAAAACCATGCAACTGCAAACATAGGTTATTTCTTAGGACAAGGAAAGCATGTCTCCATGAAACAGGAGTATATAGGGCAGAATGCATAGACACAGAGCCATTCCCTGGGAACTGTCTGGGACCCTAAACAAGAAGATAGTAGTAGTTTCCCACTGGATTTTACATTGCTACAGAGCAGTGATGGCCATGTGTTTCTCCTGTTTTCTTCCATTTTGAATTGAATTAGCTATTGCTGTTATACTGTACCCATCCCACCATTGTGTGTTTGGTATTTGGAAGCAGATATGTTGGGTTTTGGGGTTAACAAGACTTCAAGCCAAGAGAAACCATACCAAAGCAATTGAAGCCCAGAAATGAACCACACCTGGACCTGATCCAGATGAAGCTATCTCAGACCTTTGATGCCACTGTGGGTGTCTTATGAGGGGAGTATACATGTTTTGCACAAGGAAGAAGTGAAATAATTTGTGGCCAAAATTTTTACCGTGGGGTGTGATACCAGCGAGAACATGGCCATGCAATCTTAACACTCTTGCCACTAAGATTTGAGGCCAGTTTTCTCTCCCTTGAAATCTAAGCAGCCTGGGACTGCTTTGACCAATAACATATGCCAGAAGTGATCAATGGAGTCTCACAGAAATGACCCTATGTGGCTTGTGAGTCTAGATCACAAAAGACCTTGAAGCTTCTGCCTTGTTAAAAGGAGAGAGCACTCCACTGGTTGCCCCGATCCACTAGATAAGATTAACTACCCTGGGGTCACCATGCTATGAGGAAGCTCCATCCACATGCATTGTTTTTTTCCTGTATGTCGGGAAATAGCAATGCCATATAGATATACATATCTATATGGCATCTATAACCTGGTACAGTGATTTGGGAAACATTTTTAATATTACTTTTGTTTTTCCCTTTTAGATCAATTCCCATCTGGAATAAGGCATTAATTTCCCTAAAGGAGGGGCAGATATAAATGTATTTTACGCTTAAACAATAACAGCCCAGATGGTATGTATTTAACATTTAACTGACAGTTCAACATGCTCCAGTAGAATTTTTTAAAACTTTAGAGTTTTGTGAACAGCAACATTCAGAATAAAACAAGAAAAGCCCCAGACAGGCATGGAGCATAGTTATCTCTGAGGTTTGCAAAGAAAATGAAGTGGAGGGTGTGCTCACATGGGTGCTAATCCTCCACAGTATGCGCTTTAATGAAAATGTGAGAGGCAGGGTGCCTGGGTTCCTTCCTTATGCTTCATTTAATTAATATTTAAAGTTTTCCTCACCTGTAAAATGAAGATTGTATTAGGGCTCTGCAGCGAACCATAACCGGTAGGATACACACACTCATACACACACAGACACGTATAAAAAGATTTATTATAAGGTATTAGCTCACACAATTACAGAGGCTGAAAAGCCCCCATGATCTGCCGTCTGGGAGCTTGAGAACTTGGAAAGCCGGTGGTGAGCTCAAGGGCCTGAGAGCCAGAGAGCCAATGATGTAGATTCCAGTCTGGGATGATAATGTGTATATGAAAATAGACATATCCTCTTACTATTTTTATCATTCAGAAAGTGTTTATTGAACATCTATTTATGCTATGTTTTCAGGAGAATAATAAAAAAAGATACTCTCCAGATAATGATTAATACAGTCACTAAGGGCAAGACCTATAACTTAATGGTCTTGATTGTCTCCCCTGGCACTGTGTATAAAGCAGGCATTCAACAGACATGTGCTCAATGACTGAATAAATGAAACATAATATGAAAAAAAAAATACAGTCTCATAGGAATAAGCAGACATCCACAAACAGCTATCACATGAGATGTATTGAAAATGTCAGAAGCCCGGAAAGAGAAAGAAATCATTTACACCTGGAGTAATGAATGCACTCTTCACACAGCTGAAATTTGACTTATGCCGGGCCCAGGCCCTTTCATCATTAATTTCTAAATGTATTTATGCTTTGACATATCATTTCTTCTTACTTGAATTGACTCCAGTCCTTACTGATAAAGTAATCTTTGAAAAGATACATAGCCTTTTCTCACTGTTTTTATTTATACCTAAACATATGACATTATTTCTATCACTGGCATTTTGATTCAGTTCACCTGAGAAGTAGTGTGGAACAGTAATGGGGTGGTTTAAAAAAAAAGTTACCAAAGTTCTGTCATTTGCAAGTGGAGACATTTTGAGATTAGCTGCTAAAGCCCATTATTAATATTATTGTTAAAGTTTGATTTTAGTTGGGGAACAAAATGGACATGTCAGAAATACTGTGATACTAGGCTAACCACTTCATCCCAAATTTAAATGATGGCTATAGAACTATCCACATGAGAACCAAAACATTTTGTGAGTCTGAGTTGTCCAAAGAATTGCCAGTAATAAATGGACTAAGGGCACTGAGACAGGAAGAAACATCACACGGACAGAGCAACTGTGTCTCTCAACACCTGGTCCACAGTTGCGTTCAGGGGAACTCGCCGATCTTGTTTTAATGATTTAATAACCATTCAACCAGAGCAGCTGATCCATCAAGTTCTCTGTCAGGAGATATGGTGTGGGGCACTTATTCTGCATTATATTTCTATTAGTTAGACTTACTTTTCAGTTACATTTGACAGATTTTATTATATACTTATGCTCAGCACCACAGTGATTACTGAATAAGATAGAAGAAAACCCGTAGTGTAATCAATAGGAAGCTAATCTTAGCTCCCTGGGGACATAAACCATATTTTAGGTAACTCGGAATACTAAAAATAGTTCTTCCTAAGTAAAGGATATATCTTTAAATATCTTTAAATAAACGGTATATCTTTAATCTCCTATTTTGGAAGACTTAGCTAAAAAAATTGTTTTATCTTCCTTCTAATGAATGATGCTGAAAAATTAGCAGGGATACACTATAGATGTTGACTACAAGAAGCCATTTATATGTAATGCATTGTATTTCCATGTAACTCTGTTCTATTGCTGAACTGCCTACTTCAAGTGGTCACAGGCTTATAAATGATAATTATTTTTGCCCTAGACCTATCATTTGAAATAGCTGGGTAATGTATAGCTTGTTTTCATTCTGTATGAAATTTCTAGACTTCTAGATTTGATCTAGATTTTCTAGATTCTATTACTTAGTACTCATCAGTGTGTTTAGACTTTAAGCTTCATGTTTAGATTGAATATCAAGAATTTATGGTGTCCAATAAATAAGGCAAGCTCTATAAACTCCAATTCAACACAAAGATAAAGATCCTACATTATCGAACCCGAATCACTCAGGATGGTCCACATCTTGGACACTCAAACAATGAAATTCATGATTTCAAAGGAATTTTTCCAAAGATTCAAATTCGTATGATTCGATGGCACGGATATATGAGTAAACACCCCCCATCTGCAAGAGAAACATTTTTGTTAAATTCGTGAATATGTGATATGTATCTGGAAAAAGTAAATCAAGTGGCCGAACTTCGTTAACTACCTGCAAACACCTGGATTTCAGAAAGGTATCATTCACACCAGAATAACTGACTTGACATTTTCTTTTGCTAACCTAGCCTTACTCAGAAACTCTAAATCCAGGTTCTTACAAGAGCACTTGACTAGGTAGCTGGCATAGGGCAAATGTAGCCTGGTGCTGAAGTGAACCACAATTCCTTTATATTTAACACACACACACACACACACACACACACACACACACAGGAGTAGGAAACAACCATTTATCCAAATGCTTTAAAAAAGATTTAATAGCCATGGCTATATTTTCTGCTGTTGCTTGACAGGCTAAGGCACCACTAGTATTTGATATTTTGAGGCAATTATTTTTATTGCTGCTAATGAAAAAAGAGGTTGAGAACACATGGGGGAGCACTGCTCAGAGGCATAGTGTTAATAGAAAATCCAAAGGAGGGGGATTAATTTGTACATGGCCAGTGTGCATGGCTCCTACCTCTTTTAGATGGCTGAGAGAGATAGCATCGTGCAATTACCACGTTCCCTTGGACACCGCCTGTACCTTCCAGATCTCTGCCACTACTTGGAACTTATGGGTCTTCTGGGAGGAACTTATAGGGTTAGTACATTTTTAAATCAACAACAAAAATGCTGACACACTCAGAAGGGAGACTAAGTATTTACTATAAACTGTGGTTCTTTATTGGGTCAGGTGCTTTTGCAGTAAAAATGGCTTTAAAATTATGCTGTTCTCATCAGAGGCAACCTGAAAAATGTTCCTTTCTCAGCAGTAGCATCCCCTGACCTATAAACCCATTGTTTAGCACAGTTTCAGAATCTTCTGTTTTCTGGCCATTTATGGATGGAAGCAGCCTTCAAATAAGGCTGCTTTTTACCCCTCTGAGCTTCAGTTGGCCTCATGCAGCTTTAACAAGATCCCTGAAGAACCCAATTCAAAGAGATAAAAGGATGTATGTATGCACATCTGTTTTATGAGCAGATGAGAATCAGAGCCAAAGTGTTTTCTAAATATTTTAAGGGAATTTAAACAACAGGTATTGTTTCATGCTGAGCCTTTAGTGCAAAATGCAGGCATTTGGGGAATCTATGTATACAAAAACAATTAGATAACTGTACTGTAAAATATATCAAATCTTTAACCATGAAACCCAAACCATAAGACGTCTGTGACAGAATTGCCAGACATCCTTGAAAAATATCTTTCCCAAATTAATCTCTTAATTTTTTCCCCATAAGCCATTAGCTAATAAGAGGAAATTTACACTTTGGAAGATTTAGTATGTTCCATCCATCTATCTTGACTGTATCTTTGACCACCAAAGACTAAATTAACCCTAAAAATATGGATAGAATGAGTAGAAAAAATGAGTAGAAAAAAATACACAGGGAGTGTTAGCAACATCTGTATCATTAATCATGTTTACACCTCATGAATGGCAGAAAACAAGGGAAGGTATATTCATGGTGAAGGGCACCAAGTCTCCTTCTCTTTTATGAGTAATGTTATTATTAGGAATATTTCATTTCTGAAATGTTAATCATACATTTGGAAAGAAAACATGGCTTTAAGTGTTGATCTTTTCAAAGAGAAACAAGTGGTTCTGAGTTGTGAGGCCCCCAATATATATTCTGGGCTGAACATCACATCATCCCCCGAGACAGACAGAAGGCAGATCAAGACTGAGGGAATCTTGAAGGTGTTTGAGAAACAGAAGAACACCTGGGATAATCTTGGCGTGGAGCTTCTGACCTGGCAGTGGGTGACACCTCTATGGGCAGAGATGAAGGTGGTCCCCTTACTTGTGGGAGCTGTAGAGCTTACATTCTGACATACCCCCTGAGATAGGGCAATTGGTTAAGGGGACAGAGGCATCTATTTGTATGATGAAGATAGTCTGTTCAGATTTGGAACATATTATCTGAATGCAAGTAAGAAAATCCCTGTGGCTGACAGAATGTGTGCGGGTTATGAACTTATTGCATCTCGGCTCCCCATCCACTCTTCCTTGTCTGCTGGTGATACTGGAATATTTCTGTACTGACAGGCAGCACAGTGTCAGTAGTGGGTTCTGGAAGGGGACCAGAGGAGAAAGGAGCATCTTCTGGTCTCCTCGTGCTTCCCTTCCTCCTTGTTCTCATGGCGCTGAGCTGGTGCTCACAGCTCCAGGAAAGCTCTGCCTTCATGTTTTAGGAGCATCATTCACAGCTTCATGACATCCACAGACAACCCAGCTGGCTTCCAGTGGCTTCTGCATGATGACTTTCTAGTTAGTTATGCAGGTGCCCCAGCCAATTCCCCCCAAGGTTCAACACAAATCCTCCCCTCCAGCCCAATGGGCAACTTCCTGGTGAATTTCACTGGCATTCTGCCAGGCCATTTCCGGGCCGCCAGCCTCAGCCACCAAATCTGGACGAGTTCTGGTCTGGAGCAACCCAGCAAACTCTGTTGCCAGCCAGTGGGCTGCACGCACCCTCTCAACAGTGTCTGAATCACAGGTATCCCTTTCTCTGTTTGTTTTTCCCTTGAGCACTGTATTAATTTGCTTGTGCTGCCATAATAAAATACCACAGACAGGTGGCTTAAGCAACAGACATCTATTTTTGCACAACTCTGGAGGCGGAGAGTCCAGGGTGTAGGTGCCTGCAAATCTGGTTTCTGGTGAGGACTCTCTCCCTGACTTTCAAATGGCCACTTTCCTGCTGTGTCCTCACATGGCCTTTCCTCTATGCAAGAGCATCCCAGGTTTCTCTTCCTCTTCTTATAAGGACATCAGTTATATTGGATTAAGGATCCTACCCATATGTTCTCCCTTAACCTTAATAACCTCCATAAAGGCCCTGTGTCCAAATGCAGTCACATTGGGGTTTGAGGCTTCAATATATAAATTTGGAGCAGGGGACACACGTCAGTCTGTAACAAGCACTCACCCTAAACTATAGATTATTCTTTACCATTCTCTTTTATTCCCATTTGCTAATTAGTTTCCTCTAAAGAGTTAATAATTCCTTATATATTAAACCTTTTCCATACAAATTACTGTGTGGTCAGTCTGCCTCCTGACTGGACCTGCTTGATGTAGGAGAGGGAGAGGGACAGACCCAAATCCCCTTCTCCTTATGACACTTTAGTGTATAGAAATGAGCCTTTGCTGGGGCACCTGGGTGGCTCAGTTGGTTAAGTGTCCGACTTTTGATTTTGGGTAAGGTCATGATCTCAGGGTCCTAGGATTGAGCCCCGCATCAGGCTGGGCATGGAGCCTGCTTGAGATTCTCTCCCTTTGCTTCCCCTGCCCATCTTTCTCTCTAAAGAAAGAAAGAAAGGAGAGAAAGAAAGAAAGAAAGAAAGAAAGAAAGAAAGAAAGAAAGAAAGAGAAAAAGAAATGAGCCTTTGTTTTGTTCCCATTTTGATAGCCCACCTAGTTACTCTAAGTGGCCTGGCTTTAACCTAAGCCTGCAGACTTGGTTTCATATATGATTTATATCTATCTGCCTTTCCTGCAACTGGATTAAACCACATATGGGGAGATATCTAAACACTTCCTGATGAAGTCATTGCCGTGATGTACTTGGCCTAGACTCCTTTAATCTTTGTGGTTGAGCCTAAGCAAATTCAACATGATGGTCAGTCACCACAAAATGAATTTCTAAATACGGTGACTGTTGAAAAATTTGTAACCCCATGTCCTGGTTGCCTTGCTGATTGTTTCAAGAATCATTTAAGAATTAAGATCAGTGTGTGTCTCTCTCAGAAATCAGGATGCTAGGATTTCCTTCCCTGGAGAAATTACTGCAAAGTGACTCAGCTCCTTTGTGATTAGGTCTGACCCTGCTCTGTGTTACCAGGTTGCTTCCTGACCAACTCAATTAAGGAAGAACTCCATGGGCCCAGTGCTGCCTGCTGGGTTGCCAGTTTAACTGCTACCTTCAACTCTGATTTCAGCGGGTTTACAAAGGAGCTAATTTTTGGCTTTCTAATGGTTTGCATTTAGATCATACAGAAAATACAATCTGTATCCCTCTCCACAACCCTGATTCCAGCCCCTGAATTTGTACTAAATAATTGAGGTCCTTCACTCACTGGTAAAAATATTACCTATCATATTAGAGCCCCCAAATTAATTAATTCCTTAATCCCTCCCTCCTTCCCTTCCTTCCCTTCCTTCCCTTTCTCTCACTTTCTTCCTCCCTCCCTTCCGTCCTTCCTTTCTTTTTTTAAATAACGTATTACCATTTCAAAGGATAGCCGCTTCTGCTATCTAGGGGCCCATTCTAAGGTGTAAGCATTGGAATGCAAGTTCAGAGATCTGGGATAGAGTAAAACCCCTACCTGAGAAAAGAGTAAATTGGGACGGAGAGGAGAGGATTTAGATGTAGGAGCTACACAGGTTGGTGTGGTGAAACAGGAGCTTACAAGGGAAAAAGAAGGGTGATTGGCTCCCTGCCTCTATCCTTTTTTGCAGTGTTGCCTGAGCGGTGGGAGAAGAAACATGTCCAGTGAGAAACATGAGGTAATTTGCTATGAGAGAAGATACCTTTTTTTTTTTTAAGATTTATTTATTTTATTGGGGGGGAGGGGCAGAGGGAGAGGGAGAAAGAATCTCAAGCAGACTCCATGATGAACACAGAGCCAGATGTGGGGCTCAGTCTCATGACCTGAGCTGAAATCAAGAGTCAGACACTTAACCGACTGCACCACCCAGGCACCCAGATGGAAGATACCTTTTTTTTTTTTTTTTAAGATTTTATTTATTTATTTGACAGAGAGAGACACAGCGATAGAGGGAACACAAGCAGGGGGAGTCGGAGAGGGAGAAGCAGGCTTCCCGTGGAGCAGGGAGCCCGATGTGGGACTCGATCCCAGGACCCTGGGATCATGACCTGAGCCGAAGGCAGTCGCTCAACCGACTGAGCCACCCAGGCGCCCGGAAGATACCTTTTAAAAGTCTCTCCTCTAGCTTGCATTCTAAATCTTCAGCAAATTCTGTATCATTTACTAGCTTTTTTAGAGCCATAGAGCCATTTTGGAACCATGCATACCGAAATTTGCTTGGGTTATTGGCAGCACATAGAAAAACCGTAGCCCAGGACAGTCCCACATCTGACAGTATAGGATACCCCACACTCTGAAGACACAGGAGTCAGAACTCTGCTCTGGTCCTGTCACTTGCGTTCTGATAAGGCAAGTGGCTTAGCCCCTCTATGTCTCAGTAAATTTTCTCTTCCACGGCATGAAGACAAAAATCATAATGACCTCAGAGTTGTGAGGATTGGATATCAACACTTGCAGTCAGAAAGACACTGATGCATAGTGAGCAGGCAACAGATGTTTTATCTATTTTTAGTTTGCATGCTTTTGAAAGATAGGATTATTCGACTCCAGGCATTAATCTCTCCCAAAATATGTGTTCTCTTTTTAAGAACATTTGTTGATCTGACAGCTTTATACATAAAATACAAAGTTATAAAGTGAAGAAATGTTATATCTAGCCAATGAACCCAAATCTCTGTGTACCATTTAAATCACTTAGAACCTGATATAGTCACAAGTTCATTTGTTTATTCACTGAGTCTTCTTTCTGAGCCTAATGTCTAGATATGTTGCGAACTATTATAATATCATTAAGTCAGATTATGTTTCTTGGAAATTGCTCTGATGATTGTATTAAACGAAAATATGAGTGAAATCTTAACTAGAAGTGCCTCTGTTTTGCTAACTTTGGAAAAACCTAATTTGGTAAAACCAATAGTGAGAAACTCATCTTGTTGGAAAAAGAGGAAAAAAACTAATGCATGAGCACTTTATAATGTTTACATGAAACCTAATTTAATCCAGTCCTCATGTGGGGAAAAAAAAAAGCATTATCACATCTCTATACATTTGAGAAAATTGGTTCTTAAAATTGGTTTTAAAAGTAGGGATCTAAGCACTATACATGTATTGCCTTTGGAAGTGCATCTGTAGGCATATCGGACACTCTCACTTGATTCTCGTTTTTGTTTCTTGCTTGTTGCTCCAGTCCACCGTTAATCTGGCTTGTCGTCTCTTACCTTCATCTTCCATTTTCAGGAGTTCTTCCCATAAACCTGATAACGGACATGTCTTCTCTGGTCCTGTCGCTCTTCTTTCCATCTATTTCTTCCTGGGTTTTCTGAGTAGCCATCTACTTGAAGAAGCTTCATGGCCTTCCCCTTTCAAGTGTCAGTCCATTTGAATGATCTTTCAGCTGCCTCTCCCTGGGCTCCGTTCAAGAAAAGGTAGAAAAGACATCAAAGATCATTTTAGAAATAGTCATTATACAGTAATCTGCACTGATGTTTTAAGACAACCCACATGATTAGATTATCTTTGTCATATAATTCATTTCAGATATCAAAAGATACCTAAATATGCAAACCATGGCAGCTTTGTTTCACATAGCAACATATGAATTACTTGATGGTGGGGCGCCTGGGTGGCTCAGTTGTTTAAATGTCCGACTCTTGATTTCGGCTCAGGTCATGATCTCACCTCCCACCCTGCTTACATGCAGGCTCTCCCTCTCTCAAAATAAGCTAATTAATTAATTAATTAATTGATGGTAGTTGCCAATGTGTGTGACTAAATAATCAAATAACTTTAGAGAAATCATCTTATTCCAATAAGCACATCTAAGAAGGGTGATTTGTGAAGCTAAAAACGTTGGAAGTCTTGTTTTCAGTGAACATTCAAACCAAAGAGAAAACTAGAAAAGAAAAAATAAGTAAATAAAATACAACAAAACAAGATCCCAGCAACATATGATTTCAAAACATTGGTGGAGGAAACATGTTAAAAGTATCAAGAACATGGGCGCCTGGGTGGCTCAGTCGTTAAGCGTCTGCCTTCGGCTCAGGTCATGATCCCAGGGTCCTGGGATCGAGTCCCACATCGGGCTCCCTGCTCGGCAGGAAGCCTGCTTCTCCCTCTCCCACTCCCCCTGTTTGTGTTCCTGCTCTCGCTATCTCTCTCTCTGTCAAATAAATAAATAAAAATCTTAAAAAAAAAAGTATCAAGAACATTATTTTTATCCCAAGGGAAGTGATATAATCTGCTTGGTCCTATATTCCACTTCATTCCTGTACACTTTGCAAATGACACCACTGAATCCCTCCTTCTAAATTCTTTCATTTCCCAGCTTTATCAAGCTGTAATCATCATGTAACATTCTGGACGCTTAAGCTGCACAATATGATGATTTGATACACATATAAATTGTGAAATGATAACCACAGTAAGTTACTATGCTGTACATTAAATCCAGACTTATTCCTTTTACACTGGAAGACTGTATCTTTTGAATATCTCCTTATTACATCCACCCCCTAACCCCTGACTACCACCAGTCAGCTCTGTTTCTATGAGTTCAGCTTTTTAAGATTCTACATAGAAATGCAATCATACAGTATTTGTCTTTTTCTGCCTGACTAATTTCACTTAGTGAAATGCTTTCAGAGTTTATCCATGTGACAACCATGTATATCCATGTCACGGTTTCCTTCTTTTCTTGTATAATATATATATACAGACAAACACATATACATACCACATCGTCTCTATCCATTTATCTGGCAATGGACATTCAGATTGTTTTCATGTTTTGGCTACTGTGAAAAGTACTGCAATGAACATGGGAGTGCAGATACCCCTTTGAGAGAGTTACTTCACTTCCTTCAGGTGTATACCCAGAATTGGGATTGCTGGATAATGTGGATAGTTCTATTTGTAAGTTTTTGAGGAATCATTGTACTGTTTTCTATAATGGCTGCACCAATTCACAGTCACATCAACAGGGCTCTAGTGTTCCCATCTTCACCAGCATTCGTCATCTCCGGTCTTCTTATTAATAGCCATTCTAACAGGTGTGACATGATATCTCGTCATGGATTGGATTTGCATTTGCATGATGACCTAGTGATGTTGAGCATCTTTTCATGTTTGCGTTGGCTGTTTCTTTGGAAAAGTATCTATTCATGTCCTTTGCCCAGTTTTATACATTATTTGTATTTTGCTATTGAGTTGTATGATTTCCTTAATATATTTTCGATATTAACCTCTTCTCAGATAGATGGTTTGTAAATATTTTCTCCCATTCCACAGATTGCCTTTTTGTTTATTGACTGTTGCTCCTTTTTTGTGCAGAAGTTTTTTATGTTTGGTATAGTTTCACTTACGGACTTAACACTTTTGTTGCTTGTGTTTTTGGTGTCATAAAAAGTCATTGCCAAGAACAAGGTCAAGGAGCTCCTCCCTTATGTTTTCTTCCAGGGATTTTACAGTTTTACATGTTAATGTTTAAGTCTTTAATCCATTTTGAGTTAATTTTTGTGAGTGGTATTAGATAGGGTCAATATTATTCTTTACATGTGGACATCCAGTTTTCCCAGCACCATTTGTTGAAGAGACTATCCTTTCCTCATTGAGTATTCTTGGCTCTGAAGAATATTAGTTGGTCATGTTTGTGAGGGTTTATTTCTGGGTTCTCAATTCTGTTCTATTGGTCTATGTTTTTATGCTGGAACCATACTATCTTGATTATTGTAGCTCTGTAATATAGTTTGAAATCAGGAAGTGTGATGGCTTCAGCTTTGTTCTTCTTTCTCAAGATTGCTTTAGCTATCCATTGCCTTTTGTGGTTTCATACAAATTTTAGGATTTTAAAAAATTATTTCTGTGTAAAATGGCATTGGAATTTTGATAGGAATTGCATTGAATCTGTAGATGGTTTGGGGCAGTATGGTCATTTTAACAATATTAACTCTTCTGATCCGTGAATGTGGTATAGATTTCCATTTGTTTGTGTCATCTTTAATTTCCTTTATTGATGTCCTATAGTTTGTGGGGTATAGATATTTCACTTCCTTGGTTAAATTTATTCCTAAGTATTTTACTGTTTTTGGTGGTATTGCAAATGTGATTGTACTTTTTATTTTAGTATATGGAAATGCAACCAACTTTTGTAGATTGATTTTTATCCTGCAAATTTACTGAATTTGTTTATTATTTCTAATATTTTTTTTGATGGAGTCTTTGAGATTTTCTATATACAGGGTGATGTCATCGGCAAAGGGAGATCATTTACTTCTTCCTTTCCAATTTGGATTTTTTTTTCCTTGTGTAATTGCTCTGGCTAGGACGTCCAGTACTGTGTTGAATAGGAGTGCTGCAGGTGGGCATCTTTGATTTGTTCTTGATCTTAGGAGGAAAGTTTTCAACCTTTCCCCATTGAATATGTTAGCTGGGGGTTATTGTATAGGGCCTTCATGATGCTGAAGTTGTCTGAACTTTGTTATTTCCCAATATCTGAATGCACCACTTCATATTCACAGTAAGCTTGCATAATTTATTCCCTCATTATTCATGTTATTAAAATCATATTGTAGCTCTTTATGTTCTGTTAGGTATTGCAGGTGTAATAGTAAATGAAACATGGCCCTAATTTTTAAGATGTTTTCCTGTAGTTGGGAAGACAGTTAAGTAAGTTGGCATTGAAAGAATAGTGGCAATTTTGTTGCTATAGAAGTTTGGGCACTAAGGCCTTTAGTAGGAGGTCCCTAGAGCATTTTAAATGTGAATGGAAAAGGGTTCAAAGGGAGAATCTTTTGTAGGGACCAACTACAATAAACTAGTTAACTTGGACATGGGGAAAAAATGGCTCAGACTTACTGGTATCTTAATAAAGAAAGAGATCTTTGCCTCACAGACTCTTTATATACCTCTTACCTGATAGCATCAGACAGTGGTGATCTCTTGCCTGAATGTCACCAAGGTGTGACAGCTAATCTTTACCCTGTCCTACTTGACTTTTTCTCATCCATTGACCTTCCTTTGTGTCAAAAATTCTGATCTGTGAGCTGGGGCATTGGAATGATGCTTTGAAGAGCATTAGATTTGAAGTCAGGCAGACATTGGATTTCAACCCAGTGTCTGTCTCTTACTAAACTTGAAGAGTTCCCCCACCTTTTAAACCTTAGCCTCCTCCACATGTCAAGTGAAGCTAATAATAATGCTTATGTAATAAGGCATCTAAAGTATGTAGCATGTTCCTGGTATATACAGGATACATAATAATTATTAGTTTCTTTTTTTCAAATTAGGGTTGTTGAACAGATGTGCAACCAATTCTTGGAAATGCTCTTCAGACCAAAACCCCTCCCAGAATTTCAGACAATAGAACGTCCTTTGACATTAATAGGGGTTTGGGATAATCTAAAGGGCACAATCTGCAATTTCTCACACTTACCATGTTTTATGCCACTGTGGTTTTGCATCTGCAGTACAACCAAAGAACTGTTGTTACTCATGCTTCATGGTTCACTTTGATGTCAGATCCTCTGAGGTACTTCCCTAATCTGCCCTTTCTTCTCCAGAGTAAGTTTTTCATTTCCTGCCATGTATTTCAACAAATATGTAGTTCTCAGAGTATGGCCCACCCGCATCATATACTTTGTATAGTTTATTTTGTTACACATGTCAAACTATATGTCAGTTATTTTTATGTGTCTATATGTGGAAGCTGCATTTTATTTCAAGCCCATATTTGCAGTACCTAGCTGTATGCTGAGTAACTGCTTAGTAAATATATGAATAGCTGAATGGGCAAATGACTGGACAAATAAAAGAAAGATTGAATGATTTGGGAAAATGAATTTTTACTTGGTACATAGCTCTAACAAGAGTTGGGAAGATAAATTAGACATAGTCCTTCTGATAATGTGACAAATAAGACAACAAATTGGTAAACTTCATGTAAATAAGAAAGCAAAATATACTCAGAACTCCAAATCTTGAATTCATGATCTTTGTATATAGGTCTTTACATACTGATCTAGTTCCCAGTGTAAATGGATCCTTCATACCAAACTCAAGAGTAAGAATTGTGTGTGTGTGTGGGGGGGGTGGTACCCAGGTAGCACAGTCAGTTAAGCATCCAGCTCTTGGTTTTGGGTTAGGTCATGATCTCAGGGTCATGAGACTGAGCCCTATGTCGGGCTCCTCACTCAGCACAGTACCTGCTAGGGTCTCTCTCTCCCTCTGCCCCTCCCCCTGCTCTCTCTCTCTCTCAAATGAATAAAATCTTAAAAAAAAGAATTGTGTGTATATAATATGTCATATATTATTATAACATATTATATATTATAAAATACATATTTTATATAATATGTAATATACATATATATGTATAATCAGCTTATCATAACACCATTTAATCTGTTACTATGGCATAAGGAACAGTAGTTAGTTAACATATTATCATAATGGACTAGACAACTAATCTCAACAACTATGTGCCCAAATACCTCTTTTATCAATAGAGTTTTCTTTTATCACCATTCTCTAGTTAGATCTTAATGACTTTTCATTCAACTAAAGTCAAGTCATCTATTATATATTAAGATATATTAAGATATTGTATTTGAGAATGAATTTGAATGAAATAATTAAAATTGCTGCCTAGGTATTTTTCTCTGCATGTCTTCTAGTAAAATTCTCTTTTTGCATCTTTTTCATAAACCTTGGGGATTCAAATAACATATACTGGTATGTTGAAAACTGATACCCTATTAATTAAATGAATAAAGCAAGACACAATTTGAATTTAGCTTAATAAGCAAACCAAAGTGAAAGCAGCTGTGTCCCATTAGCTTCTGATTTTCTGCAAAATAGAGAGGGAATCAGATATACAATAAGAGTGTCTAAAATTCAGCAGCTTGTGGTTATGTTGCTATAGCTACCAGAGGTCTTTTTGATGCTTTACTGGGTTGGCAAAGAAATAGACTGTTTGGAATAGTCACACTAAAAACTCTTATGCACTGAAATAGTGCTGACATTTGACCATGAGTCTTCAGTTCCTCCACAGAGTTAACACATGGATGTGAAAGGAAAAGAAGAAGAATTCAAATTACCTCGTGAACATTAGATCATTTTTTCTATTACCCAAGGGAGGGAAATCCTGCAGTTTAAAAACAAACATGAGGGTAGAAGCATTCCAAATTATTTATATGGTACCTGTAGAAAGCTGATCTGATAGCTCTCAATAAAAATAAACCCACTTGGGAGGGCATTTAGGAAGTGAAGATGTTAGTGATACACGGAATAGGGAACATATCTTAAAGGAACTCTTTTCTCTAAGGAACTCCTGTAGATGTGCATGGCCCCATCAAGAATCTCCCTCTGCTAGTTTGGCTCTGTAGCTATAACGAGAAGTATATCCAAGAGGAAATAATCAAAGTTAGAGGACATAAATTTCCCTACTCTTTAAAAATAAATGCAGAGGTTAAGTGTCATTTTTTCCCCCAGAAATCTCAATAGCACCATATAGGGTTGCTGCAATAACTCTTAAAATTTCCTGGAGGATCATATCATGACCATAAAGAAGTCACACTGATTCCAAGAATACTTGGGAGTTCATTATGTTCTTTTGGAGTGGGTGCCCATACTCCCTCCGTCCTGCCATTTGTTCTTAGGAGAGAAATGTTTTTCTTTTAAAAATAAAATATTAAACAGAAACAGAGTCAACTTCTAAGAGTCAAGCAGACTCCAGGCTGAGAAGGGGCAAGGCCACATGGCTCAGAATCCTCTTCTTTTCAATTTACCTAGTCTCGTGTTTTTCTGCTCTAATTAAAATCACCAATACCACATTGGCCCCATGAACAGTTTTCTTAAAATTTCAGGCTCAAGTATAGACAACTTCTTAGCACACAATGTCTCCATAAATGTTTGTGAAATGACAGAATTGTGAATGACAGCATTCATTTTCAGGGCAACGGTCTAATGATAATTCCCACACTGTCATATACCTGGTTTCTCAGCTGAGAGACACATTTCACTTCTTTTTAGGATTTTAGTGACTCACCCAATGTATGATCTCACCATTTCCATTTGACACAGAAAATGTGGTTTAATTATTTTCAGAACCAACAGGGTAAAGAACATCCTACCATCATAATAAGATGCATAGGACAAAAATGATACCCATATGTAAACAGTAGAGCTCTATTGGCACATTCTTCTTGCTTGTTTGCAGGGACATCAGAAGCTGTATGCAACATCAATATATAGTGCTGCCCTTATTCACATATCCTACTGTTATTCCAGAATTGTGAATAAAAAAATAAGGAGCAGAATTTTTATATTTTAAGTACAAGATAATGGCAAGACCATGGTCAAGGCCACTTGCCAATAGCAATTGTGATGGCGTCCATGTCTTCAATATAGTTCTAATGCAAAGTTTGTAAGCTTTCAGCCAATTAATTTTCTGAGTAAAGATACTATAGCAAAAAGAAAATTTAAAAAAGTAACTAAGGTAGAGAATATCATTACTGGCATTACTTCATAAAAATCGAGTAAACTGTATTGGTACGCTACTACCAATTTCTCAATAGACAGATTATATGATGCTGGGAAAATTATTTCTTTCTAATTTTCTCCCCCTCCCTCACTCTGTCCCTTCCTCTCTCCCTTCCTTTATAATCGAAGATGAAATAGTCTGTTCCTTGGTTTGCCTTTCTCTTTTCTTTTTCTATGATCGTTTGTTTTGTTTCTTAAATTCCACATATGAGTGAAGTCATATTGGATATGTCTCTCTAGCTCTAAGAAACGGACTCCTTGTAGAGAAACTGATGGTTACCAGAGACCAGCTGGGTGGATGGATGGGCTAAATAGGAGAAGAGAATTAGGGAGGGCACTTGTGGTGAGCACCGGGCGTTGTGTACGTGTTGAATCACTAAATTGTACACCTGAAACTAAATTAACTGTATGTTCACTAACTGGAATTTCAATAACCACTTTACAATAAATCTAAGATTAAATAGCATATAAAAATTTGAACCAAGTCATAGCAGTAATTAGTCAACACATATATGTACAGACTATATGTACCTCTAACTTCTTCTCTTTCTTTTTGAAAGATAATTTTTAAATGAGTCTAATACCAGCAAATTATTGCAGTTTGTAGATTAAGAGATAAACTACGTTTAAGGGAGTCCAAAAATGTCTATCACTTTAAACTCAAATCAAGTTTATTAAACTTCTGGTTGCCTTCTGACTACAGTGGCCTGTATCTCTGAATCTGAAGGTCTACAGGATAAACTCTCTCGCCAAAGCCACTTAATTATGAATTATTACAACAAATATTATTTTTGATCACCCATACCCTCTCCTACATTTTTTCTTAATTTTGTGGTTTTTAGAATAGCAAAACTGCAGAAAAGAGAAATGCTTAATTTTCATACAAATTCAATGTAGATGATTTGTTCACTGCCACATTCATATTTGTGTGGGAGGCCTGAAGCTTAAGATAAGACGAACAAAGATACACCACTCAATTTTTTTAAAGAATTTTTTTATTTATCCATTTGAGACAGAGAGATACAGAGAGAGAGAGAGAGACAGCAGGAGCAGTGGGAAGAGGCAGAGGAAGAGGGAGAAGGGAACCCCACGTGGGGCTCCATCCTAGGACCTGGAGATCATGACCTGAGCCGAAGACAGACGCTTAACCATCTGAGCCACCCAGGTGTCCCTCAATTCCTCATTTTTTCCTCTCCTCTTTGACTTTTTCTTTCTCTTTCCTTTTTTTTGGGGGGGAAGGGGGCTTATTCAAAAGTCCCTGTATTTTCAGAAGTATCTAAAATAGCAATAGTCAATAGATGTGTAAGTGAACTACATATATATTTTTAAATTTTCTAGTAGCCATATTTTATAAAGTAAAATGAAATAGGGGAGATTAATATTAATAACACATGTAACCCAATATATAAAAAATGATCATATAAGCATGAAATCAATATAAATTATTGAGATATTTTATATTCTCTTTTTTTACCAAGTCTTTGAAATCTGGTATATATTTTACACTTAACAGTAAGTCTCAATTTGGGACAGTCATATTTTAAGGGCTCCATAACCACATCTGGCTAATGGCTACTCTTTTGAACACTGTAGATCTAGAACTTTTCTGTGAAAGCACCCACACCTTCTTTATTACCCCTTAATGCCTGTCTATCGTCTCTCCAGAGACATAACAGTGATAAATATGACACCTCACCAGTATAGAAAATCTGTGAAGAAAGCTCATGTGAATTACATGAGAGGTACCATGACTTACCTTTTTAATTCTCCACTGAACTACACAATTAGTGGGTTTTCAAGAAATACTTGATGAACAGATAAAGTTATGAATTGCTAGAGAGGGACCAGTATGCATTGAAACAAGTGAAATGATCAAAACGTGTATTGGTGATCGTAAGAGCCTATCTTCCCTGAACACGGTTGTGGAAAAATACTTTTTATTTGACTCACCCCCATAAAGAGAACGATGGCTTACATTTCTTTAGTGATTTACATTTTCCTATGCAGGTTTAATATATATCATTTGAGAAGTTTAGACCAATATTTATTTTTCCATGTTGATAAATAAAGATAAGTTTTAGAGACTAACTCATTCAAGGTCACACAGCTGGTGACTTGTGCACACAAAACTGAAATCAAACTTCCTAGCTACTCTGCCAATGCTTTTCTTGCACACCTGCTCTGAAAACAAAGAAGACATGAGAAATAGTACCTCATAATTATGTTGTTTTAACAGTGTTGCATATGCCTGGTAATTTAAATTACCTGTGTCCCCTTTTTTTAAGAAAAGCAGAGTGGACAGCATCAAGAACAAACAGAAACTCTATACATACTTTGTTTCAAACCAATGGAGCTAAGACCTGTAGAGTTGTATTTCTTGTATTTGAAACACAACTGACAAGAAGTTTAAAAAATAATAATAATAACATTGAATCTCTTGCTTCTGTCATCAAACAGCTTCCACTAGAATCAAGCAAACACCACACACACACACACACACACACACACACACACACACTAGACTTGCCTATTTGGCCTTAGTTATTCGTCTTAGCTAAAGAGATGGGTTTGCTTAATTGCTATCCTGAAGTAAAACATGTAGACTTTTTGATACTGTGATTACTTCAGCCATTGTTCTAGAAGCATTGAAATTGTTACCCTGAATCTTCATTTCCACATTTTTCCATGTTGTAATTTTGGAGTCATTTAAACTCTCTGAGATCTGATGATGTGGTATAGTTCACATATAAATACCAGGTTGCCAGAGCAGAAACGCACTGTGGAAAATTATATACCAACAGAAAAATTATAACATTCCTATAAAGGACACACCCACATTTTATTTCTAAATCATTCTTGTAACATTTCTTAAAGATTATTTGATAAGTAAGTAGTGCACATCAACATAACACCCATGCATATGTTTAAATAAACATTTTACCAGGGGCATATTTGGGCACAGGAGTAAACCTTCAATTATTTGTTGACAAAATTTGCCTCCTTATAATGTTGTAGCCACTTAATCATGAATCTCTTAATCTACAAACTGCAATAATTTGCTGGTATTAGACTCATTTAAAAATTATCTTTCAAAAAGAAAGAGAAGAAGTTAGAGGTACATATAGTCTGTACATATATGTGTTGACTAATTACTGCTATGACTTGGTTCAAATTTTTATATGCTATTTAATCTTAGATTTATTGTAAAGTGGTTATTGAAATTCCAGTTAGTGAACATACAGTTAATTTAGTTTCAGGTGTACAATTTAGTGATTCAACACGTACACAACGCCCGGTGCTCACCACAAGTGCCCTCCCTAATTCTCTTCTCCTATTTAGCCCATCCATCCACCCAGCTGGTCTCTGGTAACCATCAGTTTCTCTACAAGGAGTCCGTTTCTTAGAGCTAGAGAGACATATCCAATATGACTTCACTCATATGTGGAATTTAAGAAACAAAACAAACGATCATAGAAAAAGAAAAGAGAAAGGCAAACCAAGGAACAGACTATTTCATCTTCGATTATAAAGGAAGGGAGAGAGGAAGGGACAGAGTGAGGGAGGGGGAGAAAATTAGAATGAAATAACAGGTTTGGTACATTGCCAGAGGAATTAAGGAAAGATGAGCAATTCTTTTGTGTTAAATTTTAAGAAAAAATAAACAAGTAAATGAAAAAAAAAAAAAAAGCAATGAAATTTTTACCGAGGAGGAAATCCTAGGAAGTCCTTAGAGCACATTGGAAAATGGACTTTATAAAGAAGAAGAAAAAGTAACCCTTAAACTGAGCATATGGACTTCTCAGCTGAAGCAGAAGTTACAATTTAGAAAATAAGAGTATATAATTTCCGAAAATCATGACAAGAGGAGCCCCAGGACAAGACTGAGCTTTCCTACTGGATGTTCACCTTTATTAAATAAATTGTAAAACATAAATTCCCTAAATCTCCTGAAAATTCCCTGAATACCTATGTCATGGGTATGCATTTTGCTGTAATTAATGTTCTACTGTAACAAACTATTGTTCTATAACTGCTCTGAAATCAACTATTTCTCTTTCACAGGGCTTAGAGATAGGTCTGGAGTTCAAAGTTTTATAGTAGATAAGGGAAGTTCAAGGGAAATCAGCAGTGTTTTAATGACAATAAATAACCTATCTACATTTTTAAAAGACTTTTCTTAATCTCAGAAATTTGAATATTAGTGAAAGATTAGTAATGTGAAGGGACCTTGGAGTTCACTCTCTCTTCTTTCTTCCCTCCCACCCTCTCCTTCTTCCCTCCTTCCAACCCTCCCTCTTCTCTGCCACTCCCTCTCCTCCTCCTCTTCCTCCTTCTCCTCCTCCTCCTCCTTCTTCTTCTTCCTCTCTCTCTCTCTCTCTGTTATTATTTCACTTGACTGATGAGGCAACATAATTTGCCCAAAATCTCATAGGTAGCTGTGGGTGGACATGGAGCAAGAACTTAATTTCTGGCTTCTTTCCACTATATCTTTTTTTCTTTTTTTAAGATTTTATTTTTAAGTAATGTCTATACTCAACTCTATACCAAACTCACAACCCTGAGATCAAGAGTCCCATGCTCTACTGACTGAGCAAGTCAGGTGCCCCTCCACTTTATCTTGAATCACAATATCAAGTGAGCACAAAAATATTTTGGTTGTAATCAAGAAGCTTTCGTTAGGTAATTTCTGTGTATCCAAAATTGGGTTAAGGGCTATGGAGGCACTTAAGGATGTTAACACATAACCCAGATTTCCCTCAATGTTGAGATATCAAAAGAATTGGAGATGGAAGCTAATCTTCTAAGCATAATTATCAAAGTTGAATAAGAGTTCAAACTATAGAAGTTTTTACTTCTTTTCAAAATTATAATAATATATTTCATTGTTTATTTTATGAAAGAACAGTAAGCTTAGCTTTTCACATTAACTCCAGGGATAGGATGAGAAAAATTAATAATGATCATAAGTCTGAACTGTATCTTCTGTGAGACAAAACATCAATTTTTCATCAGTGATTTTCTACATTTCTCCTCACCTTTGTTAAGGTTATAAACAGGAAAATTCTGTGATAATGTGCCTTCCAATAAAGCAATTTGTAATAGAATTTGTTTGACCATCGGCTCCTGACCTCTGCCACTGGTTCTCTTCAGTGATTTAATTAACCTTATGATAATACAATCTCCCATTTTATACAAGTGAATTTTCTGGACCTTACTTCAAGTGGTAAGGGGTTATACACACACCTAGATTTATTTTTGTTGTTTATATGAATATAGTCATCACTGTTAGTCTTCCTCAGGATTAAAAGCCAGCTCCACACAGGGAATAATAAACTCCAATCAAATTTGATACTTGAAACATTTCAAAATGAGTATAATCCCTGGAAAATTGTGGTCCACATCTTCATCAGCCTACTCCCATGCACTACATGGATCCAAGAGCTCATATCAGTGGTCTGTCTATGATGGTGACATGACATGCCCCAAAACAGAAAATTGATTGACACTAAAATACCATTTTAATTCAGAAAAATGTTGCCTGGTTATACTTGTATTGATCTTTTGATTATTTTTTCACAACTTAAAGGATGAGTCTTGTCAAATTTCAGGAAACACTATTGTTTTCAGTAGATAGAAAGACTTTCTAGAACAGGAACTCAGTTGACACGTATCATTCTTTCCCTCCTGACATGACTGATAATGTTTCTCTATACTCACTGGCATGAGACTAATAAGAAAATCATAGCAGACTATTGATAGCAGAGAAAAACATGAGACTTTCAAAAGGTCCCCATGCAGTTCAATGATTTGGGAAAAGAACACAGTAGAATGACAGATTATTTTCTGATACTGGGAACATATGTGGACTATGTAGAAGATTATCACTTTTGAGAAAATTTTTAAAAAGCAGTAAATGTTTCCAAAATATCTGGAGTTCTGATTCTGTTACATAATATATATTGTCTATTTGACCTTTAGAGGAACTATCCTTACCTTAATGTACCTGCTGAAAAGCTATAATGAATTGCACTAAATCATCTCATATCCTAAGAGTCGGTGAGTGAAATTAAACATGTATTTATGCTAATATTATGTACAAGACAAGTTAGACCTTGAAAAAGAAGGAAATTAGGAGAACAAAAGTTTGTATGATACATAAAATATAAAAAAATAATTATAATGAGAAACAGAATATAAGCTACCACATAATAGATACAAATAAAATGAAAACTTGGGGAGAAACAGTTTACTTTCTTCAAATATCAAGAAAGTATTCACAGAATAGTTGAAGTTGGGGTGCCTGGGTGGCTCAGTGGGTTGAGCATTTGACTCTTGGTTTTGGCCCAGGTCATGATCTCAGGGTTGTGGGATTGAGTACCCCCTAGGTTCCGTGCTCAGTGAGGAATCTGCTGGAGAGTCTCTCTCTCTCTGCCCCTCCCCCCGACTTGTGCAAGCTCTGTCTCTCTCTAAAATAAATTAAAAATCTAAAGAAAAAGAATAGTTGAAGATGAGTTGGATATGGAAATGAATGGGATTTCAATAGCAGATGTGTTAGGCAATGACAATTCTTGTCTTTTCTCGGAGTACAAAAGCTGGAATGAGTGTTTGAAGACAGAGGTTGGCAAAGGTGCAGAGAATGCTCATAGTTCCTTAAAACATCTCACCTATGTGTATGTGTGTGCGTGGATACATGTAATCATCATGTGTGTACGTGTAAGGCAAAGCCAGTTCTTCTAGTTGTGTCTAATACCCATTCCTTCCCCACAGATTTTCTGTCTCCTGGTAAAATTCTTACTGACTGTTCTGGTTTCAGCATAAGTATCTTGCTCCTGTGATTCATTTATGTAGACTTGACTTTCCCTTCTCCATTTTCCTATAGCTCATTTTATTTTTTTTTATAACTTAAGGTTGTATCTTAGTTACACGATTTTTGTACATTTATGTCCCCCATTGGACTATAATCTCCTCCAGCTAAACAAGTGAATGCTATTAATTTCTGTATGCTCAGAACCAACCTTAGAGCCTGACACATTGTAAACTTTTAGTGAGTCTTCATTGTTCTTAACTGATTGAAAGAATTAATAAATATAAAGGAGTTTTTAACTTCTTTTCATTATTTTGAGTTTTTGTTTATGATGGTAGTGTAATGGCTCTTTCTTATACAAGAACCATGATCATGACTTTAAGTATGTGCTTTATCCAGGTGTCATATTCCTGACTATATGCTTCCTGAAGCATTTTTAGCAACATAATTTTGTGGGATAAAAACAAATGTTTTTGGAAGATTCTGTTAAACCTCATAAATTATTTAAGTTATTGAAGAATTCATAAAGAGACAACTTGAACATTTCCTTTTTATTGCTGAGTATCTAGGGAAGGTTATTCTCCCTCTAATGTCAGTTATGTATAGAGGAAACACAGTACTTTATAAGTAAGTGATAGCATCTTATAAATCACTAACAGAATGTTCAATAAAAGCAGCATTGTGATCATTCTCTAATTCAAAACATAAATGTCTCTTCATACACAACATTTAGTTATAAAAATGTGAAACTCATTCTCCTCCCACACATTTATATGCCTACTAGAAAAACAGAAATTACTCTAAGTAGACACATGAGTATATAACTTCAGACCTTTAGGTTACCTAATTTAAAGATAATGAACTTTAGGGTAACAATATAAACTTTATGACGGAAGACTTTTCACCATTCATAATAAGCTATAAAAATGCTTATAGCACTTAGATATAATTAATAGTGAACATTGATATCTTCCCCTGGTGAGAAACACCCATTTTATTTAGGAATAAAAAAAGAAAATGTGATATAATTAAAAGTGTCTTTAAAAAGGTAAATAATGGGGTTCATACGTGGTTAAGAGTTAGGAATTTCAGTACAGGGGTAATTACACAGTACTACCCTAAACTATAGAAATGATTATTTTACTGTGCCACAGTCATGCCTTCCAAATTTTAACAGTATCAAATGATCCCTTCAGTTTTAGCAACAAACAAGTTTGGTCTAATGAATAGGTAATGTAATCCATTTTACTTTTAAAATCTCACAAGGAGTACTGGAATTCTTACATTATAAAATATCAATGTATGTAATACAAAACTTGAAAATTCCTTTTTTATAACCATCCATGCCTTTTTTTCCACCCAGTTCCAGCACTCTCAACAATTTTATATCTCCTTTCAGATAAGTGTTTAAATATATACATGCATATATTTATAATTGTGAATATATGGCATTTAGGTATAGTTTTACATATATTTGTATATGTGCATTATATGTACATGTTATCATACAGCTGCTTCTTTCATGTAAAATTCTTGGGAACAATGAAATATGACTATATTTAAGCTTCATTATTGTAAGTGCTGTCTATAATTCCAAAGTTTGCACCACAATAGTATTGAACTATTTCTGTATTTATGGACATTTAATTTGATCCAATATTTACTTGTTAAAAAAAAAGTCAGAATTCCTTCTGGCCATGATAGAATAACAGAAGACTTAATCTCTTGTGTTATATAACTATGAGCCAAAAGAAAATACATGAAACAACTTTTTCAAACATTGGACAACAGGAAGGACAGGTGTATAATCCCTGAGGGAAGGGAACGGAGCAAAGTGAGCCATAAAATCCACCTTGGCTTTCTGCTAGAGGCACATTATAGACCAGAGCACAGGGGTGGACAAGCACTGTTCCATGACAAAGCTTCCCCAGAACTGTAAAATGATCCAAGGCATGCCCTGCCCAATCCACCCGTTTCTTCTTTCTCTCCTTAGCTAAATAACAGAGCTGTAGTGCACTCTGCTCCCATCACTTCCCCCTTTATCTTTCATAGCTGTTATCCATAATAAATATTTTGCATTTCCATTCTATCTTCACCATTAATTCTCAGAAACTCAGAAAGACACAGACACAGAAAAAGAAAGCTTGACCAATGTCATTAATCAATTTAACCTAACTGACAACTACAAGAAACTCTAACCAACAACAGCATTTTGTTTGTTTTCCAATTACATTGAGGTAAAATTGGCATGTAGTGCTAAGTGTAAGGTATAGAGCATAATGATTTGATTTGCATATATTATAAAATGTTTACCACAGTAAGCTTAGTTAACATTCATCATATCATATAGATACAAAAAATGTGGGTTTTTTGTTGTGATGAGAAAAGTTAGGATCCACTTTCAAGAACGTCATCAATCAAATAGATATCATGGAAATCTGTAGACAATTATATCCAACAACAACTGATAACACATTCTTCTGAAGCTTGTGTGGAACATTCTGGGCCATAAAGCACACCTTAATAAATTTAAAATAATAGAAATCCTACAATGTTTACTATCAGACCACAATATAATTAAACAAGATAATAACAGAAAGATAGCTGGAAAATCCCCCAAATGCTTAAAAGATTAAACAACATACTTCCAAATAGCACATGGGTCAAAGAAAACATCTCCAAGAAAATTTTAATGTAAACTAAATATAAATTTAAATGCAATTTACCAAATTTGTGGGATGCAGTGAAAGCAGTGCTAAGAGGAAGACTTACAGCATTGAATGACTATTTTAGAGAAAAAGATCTAAAATTAAAAAAAAAATTAAGCATCTACTTGAGGAAACTAGACAAAAAAAAGAGTGAATTCAATCCAAAATAAGCAGAAGAAAAGAAATACAAATTAGAGCAGAAACCAATGAAATTGAAAACAGAAAGTCAATATAGAAAATCAGTGAAACCAAAGGCTAGTTCTTTGAAAAGACCAACAAAATCAATAAGCCTATAGCCAGGGAAAAAAGAGAGCGAGAACACAAATTACTAACATCAGTAGAAAATTTTAAAAAAACGATAATAAGGAAATATGAAAAGTTGGAGGACTAACACTTCCTGATTTCAAAACTTACTATAAAGAGAGCAATCAAGACATTGGTATTGGTGATATAACATCTATTTCATTTGAACATGATAGAGAGACCAGAAATACACCCACATAAATATGGCCAACTGATTGTTGCCAAAGGAGCAAAAGCATTTACAGTAAAGAAAAGACAGTCTTTTCAACAAATGATTCTGGAACATCTGGGCAAAACAACAACACAACAACAACAACAACAACAAAATCTAGTCACAGATCATCCCCCCTTCACAAAAATTAGCTCAAAATAGATCATAGCACTAAACATGGCATAAAACTATGAAAGTCCTAGAAGATACATCAGAGAAAATCTAGATGACCTCGGAGTGGTGATGATGGTTCAGATAAAACATCAAAGACATGATCCATGAAAGAAAGCATTGATAAGCAGGACTTCATTAAAATCAAAAACATCTGCTCTGTAAAAGACAAGAGAATGAAAACTCAAGCTACCGACTGGGAGGAAGCCTTTGCCAAAGACACATCTGATAAAGACTGTTATCCAAAATGTACAAAGAACTCTTAGAACTCAACAATAGGAAAATAAACAACCTAATTCAAGACTGGGCCAAAGCCTTTTTCAGTCTTTGACAAAAAGAAGATATACAGATGGCAAATAAGCATATGAAAAGATGCTTTACATCAGGAAGATGTAAATTAAAATAACAAAGAGATACTACTCTATACCTATTAGAACAGTCAAAATCCTGAACGCTGATAACAACAAATGTTGATGAAAATCTAGACAACAAGAACTCTCATTCACTGCTGGTGGGCATGTAAAATGGTACAACCATTTTGGAAGACGGTATGTATCTTGGTTTCTTACAAAACTAAACATACTCTTACTATATGATCTAGAGATCACACCCCTTGGCTTACCCAAAGAAGTGGAAAACTTACGTCTATGCAAAAACCTGCACAAGGATGTTTATAGCAACTTTATAATTGCCAAAACTTGGAAGCAACCAAAATGTTCTTCAGTAGGTGATTGGATAAACAAACGGTGGTACATCCAGACAGTGGAATATTTCTCAGTGCTAAAATTAAATGAGCTATCAAGCCATGAACCAATTTTAAATGCCTATTACTAAGTAAAAGAAGTCAATCTGAAAAGGCTACATATTATATGATTCCAACTATATGACTTTCTGAAAAAGGCAAAAATATGGAGACAGTAAAATATGGAGACAGTGGTTGTCTATAGTTACAAGGGAAGGAGGGGTAAATAGGCATAGCATAATGGATTTTTAGGGCAGTGAAACTCTATTTGATACTATAGTGGGGGATATGTCATTATAAATGCGTCCAAACCCATAGAATGTCCAACACCAAAAGTGGCCCATAATGTAAACTATAGACTCTGGGTAATTGTGAAGTGTCAGTGTAGATTCATCAGTTGTAACAAATGTACTGTCCTGATTTGGGATGTTGCTAATGGCGAGGCTGTGTATATGTGAGGGAGGACAGTGTCTGGGAAATCTCTACTTTCTGCTTAATGTTGCTGTGAATCTAAAACTATTCTAAAAAATAAAATAATAAAAAAATTATCTGGGCCCTAATCTAATTTGTGGAGTCCTTTATTTTACACAAGAACTTTTATGCTTGCGTTTTAAAAAATGCAGTCACATTTAGAGAATGATAGAGAGTAATAGTTACATGAAAGAAGTTATTGCTTCAGGGAGCCTGGGTGGCTCAGTTGGTTGAGCGACTGCCTTCGGCTCAGGTCATGATCCTGGAGTCCCAGGATCGAGTCCCACATCGGGCTCCCTGCTCAGCAGGGAGTCTGCTTCTCCCTCTGACCCTCCCCCCTCTCATGTGCTCTGTCTCTCATTCTGTCTCTCAAATAAATAAATAAAATCTTAAAAAAAAAAAAAGAAGTTATTGCTTCATAATTCCATTGAGGAAGATTACACATAATCATAAACTTGGCCAAATCATAGAAGACATAATTCCATGCTCTTTAAAATATGTTTGGAAGACTTTGCTAACTGGAAAAGAGACATTAAGGGCCATCTCATTCCAGAAAATTATTCTGTTTATATATTCTCATATACAGTTTTCTAAACTAAGTGTGGAATCATGCACAATTATTAGGAAATAGAAAACAGCATGGAAATAACCTCTATAAGCAAATTTTCTCCAAACCCCATAATGGCCAAACTTCCATTCATATCTCAGCAAAGATAATTAATAGGTAGTTAAAAGCTTGTAATGTTTTGTCTATAAATAACAAAAAGTGTTATATAAGAAGCAGAACAATTAGCAGATTCTAGAGCTGTTCAAGTTGCAAAACAAAAGAGCTGCCCAGAACTCTGTTCCCTCCCATGAAGAGCCTCCCTTAATCCCTGCCACAGCTGTAGTCCAGACTGGGGAGCACTATGTCCTACCCCCTTTTCCTTTTGCCTTTGCTACCTCCCTCAATGACAGGACTGATAATATTAGTAACTAGGTGATCATTGAGTCCTACTTTGTGACAGGCACTGTGATAAGCATTTTATACTCAAAATCTTTAGTAAAAACACACGTTTGTTGTGATTTTTTTTTTTTTTTGGTCTTTAAAAAGAAATGAATAAAGTAATCAAGGTTAGGCTACTAAATAAGCATCACAACTCTGACTCAATCCAAGATTGCCAACATCAAAACATTACTTTTAAGCACCATGTCAGCCAGCCCATTATTTTATTATATCCGTTCCTTGCATGTGTTTCATGCCCCCGCCTAGGACCAGAGATCACATCTTACAGATGTTCAACAGACGTGTGAGAGAACCAGTAATTTCTAAGTTGTTTTGAGGAAACAGAGGCTCACAAAAGAGCTTTATTTAGGATATACATTATCTAAAGATTCTATTAAAACCTGTCCAGATATTTTAAAAGAAGAAAAAACCCAATCAGCTTTGATTGACACAGCTGCAATCTATGCAATCTGCCTTAAAATTAGGACAGAGAATCAATTGGGCTTGATGTCGGAGTAAAACCTTTCAAGTCAAAGTGCTCCGAGTGAGATGATTACATCCTCCATGCTTTGTAGGAGAGATTTTACTTAGGCATGCCAGCTAAATTACCTGGGTTTATGCCTTGGAATTTCTAGGTGTTTTAGATTTTAGCCATAATTTAATCCAAATACAATGATGTCTTTTATTTTTTAAAGATTTTTATTTATTTACTTATTTGAGAGAGAGAGCACAAGCAGGGGGAAGGGCCAAGGGAGAAGCAGACTCCCCGGTGAGCAGGGAGCCCGCCATGGTGGCTCCATTGCAGGACCCTGGGATCATGACCTGAGCTGAAGGCAGAGCTTAACAACTGAGCCACCCAGGCACCCTGCAAGAATGTTTTTTAAAGGGTGGAAATGTTAGAATTTAGAAGGCTACAAATGATTTCTCAAAATAGTATATTCCAAATGTGCAGACTTGTCTAGATGATATAATGGGGGGGAGTGTTGGTGTGTGTTTTATATATTTTGACATCTGTGAATTAAAAAAAAAAAACTTGTTCTCTAATTAAGTACAGAAAAATAATTTCTGTATGTCATTTTGAGAAAAAGACAGTTATAATAGGGCTACTTCCTTTGGTGAGATTTAAGGAGAGAAAAAAGTATGAGAAAGAGAAAGAGAGAGGGAGGGGGAAGAAAGAAATAGGGAGTGGGAGAAAGAGCGAGAGACCTAGAGCTAATACTCAAGGCAAAATAGGTACAAGAATATGTTATATTACAGTTATCTCTCTTAAACCATTAGAATCAGTGACCTATTTAAATGTGCATTTTTTTAAATTTTTTTATTAACATATAATGTATTATTTGTTTCAGGGGCACAGTTCTGTGATTCATCAGTCTTACGTGTATGTGATTTTTCTGGGGGGCGTTGTTTTGGTTTTTTTACTTTTTTTTTTTCTTAAAGATTTTCTTTCTTTATTTGACAGAGAGAGAGATAGTGAGAGCAGGAGCACAAGCAGAGGGAGTTGGAGAGGGAGAAGCAGGCTTCCCACTGAGCAGGGAGCCAGATGCAGGGCTCGATCCCATGATCCTGGGATCATGACCTGAGCCGAAGGCAGACGCTTAGTGACTGAGCCACTCAGGTGCCCCTGTTTTTTTACGTTTCTAAGGCATTATTAAACCTACAAGCTATAAGATCATACCGATACAAAAAAATATGTCAAGGAGTTATAAATATAGATTAGATGTTCAAATTTCCATGAGTAAGACATGTTTTGTTTGTTGTTTCTTTTTCAGTACTCTGATTACAACCACATGTTGAGTTATCTGGACTATGCCATCACTGAATTATCTCCAACATATTGTGATTAAAATCTTTTAACAGACTCTTGAATGTCCAGAAAAATAACCAGCCTAAAATATTAAATAGAGCCAAGTTGATAAACTGACCGTTTGAGCAGAATTTACACTTAAAGAAATATTTGGTGCATATCTACTAACTACTTTTTATAATAGAAAATATTTTCACTCTGTTCTCTTAAGCAGTAACTTTCTCTTCTTCTCCTCTATCTAGACATCTTTGGTTACACACAGGCAATTTAAAAACTTTCTCACATGGGTACCTGGGTGGCACAGTCGGTTGAACATCTGACTCTTGATTTCAGCGCAGATTTTGATCTCAGAGTCCTCTGATGGAGCTCCACATTCAGCTCCGCACTCAATGCAGAGTTTGCTTGAGACACTCTCTCTCTCTTTCTTCCTCTGCCCCTCCCCTCTGCATGTTCTCTCTCTCTCTCTAAAAATAAATAAATGAATCTATAATAAATAAATAAATAAATAAATAAATAAATAAATAAAATAAAAACTTTCTCAGAACTTAATGTGCTGGCATTTCCTAGAATTCTCCATGTTCTACAAAACAGTATGTGCAGTTACTCCTCAATCATCAATATATTCTCTAAACAGCCACTAGAGACATGAAAGCCTGATATGGCATGATGCTGTTTTCTAGAGAGTACCATATTGTCAGGATAACTTACATATGGTAAGGCATTTTTAATTATTTATTGGGTCAACAGTTTTTACTACTGTATATCATATGAGTCTCTCTTTAACAGAAACATATCATTCTAGATCTACGGTACACCTACTTTTCTAAGAAACACAGCACTTAGAAAAACTGCGTTTTTATTTATAGCGACATGGTATATATATCTCAGTGTGCACAGGTAAAATCAATATAAATGGGAAAATTGGAATTTTACCACCATAGCCATTTAAAAGCCACAATTCTTATAGCAGTATGCTTGGGGTTATTTTTCCCTAAAATACAAAGAGGAAACTTGAACAGAAATAATACTCTTTTTAACAGTGGTCAATTGCTAAGTTGCTCAAATCACTATCACTTAAGATGCCTTAAATTCAAGTAACAAAAATTCTAGACTTAAATTGCTTAAATAATGAGAAGGCTTATTTTTAATTTACTAAGACCTAGGGCAGAGTGCCTACAGGGTTGGTTAATGCAGCCACCCGATGTCATCACCAAGAATCAAGTTCTTCATTTTATAGTTTCCCATGATCTGTTCTATTGACTTTGTCTTTTGTGAATCCCCTCCTATTGGAAAGAATGCTGCAAAGTTCTAGGTGGTTTATGTAGGTCTATTAATAATATCCAACAGAAGAAAGGAACCTTCCTTTCTTTTCTTATGAATCTCTTTTAATTGGTGAGGATACATTTCCCAAAGCCAGCCACACACTTGCTCCCATGACTTATTCCCTGATAGGGTCACATTTCCATGCTGAATCAGTCACATCCAAGGGGAATGTGATTGACAGGCTAGATTAAGATCTATCAATTAGGCAGATGACTTAAAGTGTTCCATTGCAAAGGAGGAAGAACATAGGCATGAATGTTGGGGAGAAAAACTGTGTGTACCCAATGTTATTCTTCAATGCCATATTTATAAAATAAGTACCTTGTGAAAGAATAGTGACCAGATTTCAAATTATGTAAAAACTTAGAATTGCTTACTTTATAGTAGTTATCCCTCAATACCCTGCTTACTAAAACTCACTAAAACTCACTAAGATGGGAAATTTATGCAGAAATAACTGAATAATTGGGACATTTTGAGTTTAAGATATTCCCTAACAGAACATCAATTTAGGGGCGCCTGGGTGGCTCAGTCGTTAAGCATCTGCCTTCGGCTCAGGTCATGATCCCAGGGTCCTGGGATCGAGCCCCACGTCTGGCTCCCTGCTCAGCGGGAAGCCTGCTTCTCCCTCTCCCACTCCCCCTGCTTGTGTTCCTTCTCTCACTGTGTCTCTCTGTCAAATAAATAAATAAAATCTTAAAAAAAAAAAAAGAACATCAATTTAAAAAGCCAGCCTATCCTGGAGTCTCTCAATGCTTACCCTTTTTGCCTCCCAAATAATCTGGAAATGTTTTATCTATCTGTACTCTATAATCAAGCACTTGGCTTTATACATACAAAACAACAACAACAACAACAACAATAAAACTTCGATATTTTTAAGTCTGAAGTTATATAATCACAACCAGCTTTTGATTCTCCATTGACTCTTTCTGACAAGATAAAAGCTGTTTCATAACCTGTGGAAAAATTATGGCAAATATATATTTTTCTAGGATGAAACTAAATATGAATAAAATATTTATTATGTACCTTTTATGGATAAAGGGAAAGATTTATTGACCACAGATCTGTTTAAATTCCTTTTCTTTAGAGGACAGTCCGAAGCCTACTTTGACAGTTGCTGCTAACAGTTAATGCTTTAACATTGAAGAACACGCAGCTGGGCTTCACACTCTGTTAAAAGAGAAGGACGGAGACTTCCTTTTTTTTTTTTTTTTAAGATTTTATTTATTTATTTGACAGAGACAGAGATAGCGAGAGCAGGAACACAAGCCGGGGGAGTGGGAGAGGGAGAAGCAGGCTTCCCGCAGAGCAGGGAGCCCAATGTGGGACTCGATCCCACGACCCTGGGATCATGACCTGAGCCGAAGGCAGACGCTTAACGACTGAGCCACCCAGGCGCCCAGAAGAAGACTTCCTATTCATATCATTTGAAGACAATTTTGAAAACTTTTCAGCCAAGTGATACTTAAGCTACAAATTCTAGCTCTAATGGTCAACCAAAATTTTCACTTTACTTCTTGAGCATGACTGCATCATAACTTTAACAACCCCTGCTCCAAGTTCTTCTCCGTCATAAAAGGTATATAATATGAATGACACTATCATTTTTACATCAGAATATCCATTTTCAAAATCCTGACAGTTCACGTATGAAGCTAGGTCAACACAGATCTAGTTCTACCAAGACTTTCTTCTTTCTTTCTAGTTTAAAATAGTTGAAAGAGAGATTGCATTTGGTCCCGACATCTATAGTTCAGTGGTTGGTGAGTCATGGTATATTCTTTGAGATTTGCATTCTTAATCAGGAGTAATTTTTTAAAAACTCACATTTTATTTCGGATGTGACTCATACCTTTTTTTTTTTTTTTAGATTTTTATTTATTTATTTGACAGGGAGAGACACAGCAAGAGAGGGAACACAAGCAGGGTGAGTGGGAGAGAGAGAAGCAGGCTTCCTGTGGAGCAGGGAGCCGATGCGGGGCTTGATCCCAGGACCCTGGGATCATGACCTGAGCCGAAGGCAGACGCTTAACGACTGAGCCACCCAGGCGCCCCTGACTCATACCTTAATATATATAGATACACAGCTTTTTTTCATTTAGTTTCCTCATTTGTAATATCTCAAATAATGCATTGAAGGCATCAGCTGAAAAGAGAGCTGATACACTGTATTTTGGGCAAATATAAAGAGGTGGATGCTTTGAAAATGCAGTACCTGGTTATCCCAATAAAGGAATTCTGCATCTTTTGTGCATCGAAACTGCTGAGGTTTTGTTGTTGTTGAGAATTTAAACTTTGAACATCCAAGAAAATTATTTTTCCTTGTTTTTTTTTAGGATATTTTGTTTCTTTTTAAGGATACTTTATTGCTTTTTATCATAACACATTCTGCATTCAAATAGCCCCTATTTCTGTTGTGGGGAAAAAAGGAACAGCTGTTTGTCTGGATTATCCACTTGTGAATTTTCACTCTTCAATTTTACTCATATTGTTAATATAAAAGCTACTATGAGCAAACTATCTAGGCCCATAGCCAAGACTATCTGATATGAATCACACTAATAAAAACAAAAGGATAAACATTTGTATAAAAAAGTTATAGGAGACACTAAGCTGTGTTTTTAATGCATACATTTTCAGAAAAGTGCAAGAATATTATGCCAATCCCAAACATATTTTCTCCTATGCTTTCTGCATCTTCAAAAAAATGCATCCTTTTTATTCTTAATACCATTGTTACTATTATCATTATCTTGCATAATACAGTGGCGAGTTATCTCAAACAATATGGAAAGAAAAATAAAAATGAAGAGACCTGCTTGAAACCTTCTCATTCTGGAAATATTCAGTTACCCAGTCATGACTGAAGCTTGCATAAAAGCCAGTGATTGGCAAAAGCTCATTTCATGACTTTAATTCCTTTGCTTAAGGGCACTGTAGGTAGAAACCACATAAGATTTTTCCTTGAATTATCGTGTGGTCTTAAACTGGCCATATACAGTCCTTAATCCAGTGAACCAGTTCACTAAGCACTGGTGGAGAAAAGAAAAGAAAACTTAGCTCAAAATTGAACAATCAGAATCTGGAGAATATTGTTTTCTTTATAAACAATTCCTTTGTATGGGACTTGCATAGTTGTTTTAAAATGTCCCTAATGCTTTTAATTGTGCTTTTAAAAATATTTTATATCTCACTCTGTTGTTCCTATGTAGCAAAGCCATTTGAATGATTTGTTGGCTCATTTTTATGTGAAATATTTCCACAAGAATGGCTTCTTGACATCAGGGAGTCAGTCAGATATAATGGAGTTCTGCTAACAAGCCTCATAAAAATATAAGAAACATAATAAATCTGACTTATATTCATCATACATAAGTTGAAGTTTGAGTAATTAATTGTCTAACCCATTACAGTGTATGTAAACATTAAGAGTTGATTCAAACAGAAAAAAAAAAATTAATGCCTACTTAAAGCTGATATCCCATTCTTAAATCAAATCCCCAGATCTCTATGCTGACACATTGGCCATCCTAACTTGGAAATAGAGTACAGGGGCCTAAGGGTAACCACTGGAATTATGACCAGTTCTGGAGTTCTTTGGGAAGTTGGCTAGAAAAAGAGAAGCAATGTTGAGTAATTCAGGCACAGCTGGGCAGGACATTTCATTAGTGGTACTACCAATCTCCGGTTAAAAGAGTCAATGGAAATTTTATGAATCATTAATAATTCTAAGCTGAAAATACAGCTGGCACTTTACCCTGTGGGTAGAAGTTTGAGAAAGGAAAAAATGACTGAGAGTATTTGTTTCTTTGGTTTTTCAACACATGATGATTTCTCTACCATAAGCGATACTCAGTGTTGAGCTCTTGATACTGATTTTTATACAAGGTTCCCTATATCCCAGTAACATGCACAATACTGTAGAATTTCAGAGTTAAAATTAAATAATGAAAGTAAATAAAAATTTCAGTGCTAATATTATTTTAAATTGCATGATGCCTTTCACCTGACAATCCAAAAACAATCGAATCTCTTCAAAAGCTGATACAAGTCTTTAAAGAAAATGGCTGACTTTCAGTTGAAATTTTTACATTGTCCTTATCCTGACACTAAAACATCTAACTTTGTCTTAAATTCAAGCATAAAATATGTCACTTAAGAAATCTAACACCTAATGGTATATCATAAAAGTCTTTTCATATACAAATAGGGATTCACTTATATTTGTTCAAAATGTAGAAAAGACCAGTACATGGTCAGTAAATACTGAATATGAATTGGAAACAGTTATTTAGTGCGTGAATATAATTACTGATCTGCTCCTTCTTACCAACCCATTTCTAATTGCCAGTACTAAGCATATGGATATCCAGTTGTCCAGGAACTATTTGTTGAAGAGACTTCTCTTTCCTCATTGAATCATCTTGACACTCTTATCAAAAATTAATTGATCATAGGGGCGCCTGGGTGGCTCAGTCGTTAAGCATCTGCCTGCGGCTCAGGTCATGATCCCAGGGTCCTGGGATCGAGCCCCGCATTGGGCTCCCTGCTCCGCGGGAAGCCTGCTTCTCTCTCTCCCACTCCTCCCCCTGCCTGTGTTCCCTCTCTCGCTGTCTCTCTCTCTGTCAAATAAATAAAACCTTTAAAAAAAATTAATTGATCATAGATATTAGGGTTTATTTCTGGAATCTCAATTCTATTCTATTGATCTGTATGTCAGTATTTATACTAGTTCCACACTGTCTTAATGATATACTTCATTGCCAGTGTTTTATGTAATTTTTATAAGAAACAGAATATTAGGAAGGAAATGAATGACCACAAGATAAACAGTAAAAACAGACCTTCAATTTCTGTATTTATAAGCATCTACATCCACAAATGTGTATACACAGAGTCTAGTCTACCGTCATAGAAAAGCTTAGAGAAAGTAAGTCATAAAGAAAGGCTGTAATGGTACAGACCTATTTCCTCAATTTAGTGTTTCCCATTTTAGCTGTTTAACTGTGAAGGGTGCAGAATTCTACCCATCACATTTTAGCAATGTAGTTAAAAGAATAGACCAGATAATAAGACACTCTGGTTTCAAATCTTAACTCTGCCACTTACAGATTATGTGAACTTGAGAAAACCACTTAAGCTTTATGTCTCATTTATCTCATGTGTGGAGACAAAAGCCATAGAGCTGTTGTAAGTACCCAGTGAGTTAACATAAGACACGTAGCAGAATACCTTGCAAAGAATAATTGCTCAATAAACATTAGTTATTGTTGATTTAAAAAAATATTATTTCACAAGCATCAGGCTTTTAACTGCTTGTTACAGAGACTTAGGAAAATAAACTTTTAACTACTTGTTACAGAGACTTAGGAAAACAAAACAAAAGCAAAATGTAAGTTATGCAAAAGTTGTGGAGCAAACTGGGTAGCAGTTTAAACCTGACCTCAAGGAGCTCACAGTTTAACAGGAAGAACAATAAAATAAAACTGGAGTATATGAAACTAATTGTAAATCAAATCAAGAGGATATCCACACTGAAGGTTTATTTGTGTTTTTGATGAATAAAAGTTCTTAATTTTATTTATCTTTATGGGTAGTGCTTTATGTGTACTGTTAAAAAACAAAAGAAACTTAACCTCTGTGACATCATGAAGATTTTGCTTATTTTAAAATTGAGATATAATTCACATAGCATAAAATTCATCCTTTAATGTATAAAATTTAGTGGTTTTTAATATATTTACAGAATTATGGAAATATCACCATTATCTTATTTAAAAATATTTTCATCATCCCAGAAAAAATCCTATACCTACTAGCAGTCACTCCCTCTTTACTCTCCTTTTCAGACCCTAGAAACCATTTATTTTCCTTCTCTAGAGATTTTCCTATTCTGGACACTTCATATTAATGAAAGCATGTGATTTGTAGCCTTTTGTGCCCAGATTCTCTCATATAACATAATGTTCTCAAGGTTCATCCATGTTGTAGCATTTATCAGTATTTCGTTCCTTTTTATGGCTAAGTTATATTCCATTGTATAGATATACCAATTGCATTCGTTCAATATCAATTAATGGGCATTTGGACTGTTTCCACTTCACACTATTATAAGTAATGCTGCTGTGAATATTTGTGTGCACATATATTTTCACTTCTATCAGGTATATACTTTGAAGTAGAATTACTGGGTCATATGATAACTCTATCTTTCACTTTTCCAGGAGCTCTCAAGCATTTTTCCAAAGTGGTTGCACCATTTTACATTCCTACCAGGAATGAATAAGGTTTCTGATTTTTCTACATCCTTGCCCACACTTGCTACTGCTTGTATTTTTGTATTTTTTTTATTATAGCTATCTTTTTTTTTTTTTAAGATTTTATTTATTTGAGAGAGAGAGAATGAGAGACAGAGAGCATGAGAGGGAGGAGGGTCAGAGGGAGAAGCAGACTCCCCGCTGAGCAGGGAGCCCGATGCGGGACTCCATCCTGGGACTCTAGGATCATGACCTGAGCCGAAGGCAGTCGCTTAACCAACTGAGCCACCCAGGCGCCCTATTATAGCTATCTTAATGGGTATGAAATAGTATTATAATTTTGATTTACATTTCCCTAGTGAATAATCATGTTTAGCATGTGTTCATGTATTTATTTTCCATTTATATATCTTTTCTGGAGAAATATATATTTAAATCCTTTCTCCATTTTTATTTGGGTTATTTGTCCTTCTTATCATTGAGTTGTTAAGAAATCTTTATATATGAAGGCTATAAGTCCCTAATCAGATATATAACTTACAAATATTTTCTCTCCTTATGTAGGGTTTTTTTTTTTTTCACATTATTGCTGGTGTCTTTTGAAACACAGTTCCTTTGAAAGTTTCTAATATCAATAAAGCCAAATTTACCAATTTTTTTTCTTTTGTTGCTTATACTTTTGACAGTATACCTAAGAAACCATTGCCTAATTCAAAGTCATGAAGATCTAAGTCTATGTTTTCTCCTAACAGCCCTATAATTTCACTTCTTACATTAGGTTTTTGATCCATTTTGAGTTAATTTTTATATAGGGTGTGAGGTAGGGATCCAACTGCATTCTTTTGCATGTGGATATCCAGTTGTCCAGAAACAATTTGTTGAAGAGACTATTCTTTCCTCATTGAATCATCTTGACACTCTCATCAAAAATTAATTGATCATGGATATTAGGGTTTATTTCTAGAATCTCAATTCTATTCCATTGATTTATATATCAGTATTTATACTAGTACCACACTGTCTTAATGATTACTGCCACTTTATAGTAACTTCTCAAATCAGGAAGTGTGAAACCTCTGATTTTATTCTTATATTTCAAGTTTCTTTTGGCTATTCTGAGTGGATTACAATTCCATATGAATTTTAGGATCAACTTGTCAATTCTTTAAAAAAAGAGTATCTGGAGTTTTGGTGAGTGTAATATTACATTGAAACTGACTACTGGTCAACTTGGCAGTATTGCCATCTTAAAAATATTTAAGTCTTCCATTTCATTAACATGGAATATCTTTACATTTAGGTCTTCTATAATTTCTTTCAATGAGTTTTTGTTAACTTTAAGAGTACAAGTCTTGCATTTCTTTGCTAAATTTATTCCTAAGTATTCAGTTATTTTTGGTGCTATTATAAATGAAATTGTACCTTTAATTTCAGTTTAGGATTGTTTATTTCTAATATATAGAAATACAATTGATAACTATCAATCATATATTCTGCAACCTTGCTGATCTTTGTTAATTAGTTCTAATTTTGTATGTGCATTTTTATGGGATTACACATATATAGGATATATAGAGAGAGACAGAATATATGTATATATATAAGTATATATATACATATATGCATTTATACATGTATAATTGTATATATGTGTATATATACATATATATTTGTTATATATTTTATAATATATATACATATATAAATGTATATATGTGTATATATATACACATATATATTTGTTCTTAGGGTAATTGTATCATCTTTCACCATTAAGTGTAATGATACATGTGAGTTTTGTAGATATTTTCTAAGGTGGAATAAGTTAATTTTTATATAGTATTTTAACATTAGAGAGTATTAGATTGTGTCAAATGCCTTTTCACATCAATTGAGATGATACATGTTTTTTTGTCCTTTGTTTTATATGGTGCGTTATACATTGATTAATTTTTGTTTGTTGAACAAACCTTTATTCTTGGAACAAATCTCAGTCGTAATGTTTAATCATTTTTAGATGCTGCTGGATCTGAGTTGCAAGTATTTTGTTGAAGATTTTTGTGCTTATATTCCTAAAAGGTATTTGTATTACTTTTGTTTTGTTGAAATGTTTTTTTGGTATCACAGCAATACAATCATCATAGAATATTTTGTGACATGTCCTGTCTTCTCTAATATTTGGAGAATTTTGAAGTATTGGTATTCATTCTTTTTTGAACATTTGGTAGGATTCACTAGTGAATCCGTGTGGGCCTGTGGTTGACTTTGTTGCAATTTTTTGTTTGTTTTGTTTTACTAATTCAATATATTTCTTATAGTTCTATTTTAATTTTTTTGATTCATTTCAGTAGTTTGTGTCTTTGTAGGAACTTGTCCATTTCATCTCAAATCCAATTTATTAACTTACAATCATTCGTAGTATTCTTTTATTATTTTTTATTTCTATGAGATTAATAATAATTTTCCCTTTTCATTTCCAATTTTGATAGTTTTAGTCTCTCTTTATTCCCCCTGCCTTGGTTAGTCTAGCTAAAGATTTATTAATTTTATTAAACTTGTCAAAGAAATAAGGTTTGGTTTTATTGATTACCTTAATTTTTTAAAACTATTTCATTTATCTCCACTCTAATCTTTACTGTTTGATTTTGCTTGCTTTGAATTTAGTTTGCTCTTATTTTATTTTCTTGATTACATTATTGACTTGAGATCTTTCTTCTTTTTGCTATTAATTTCCACATTCCCTTAGGTATGTCTCATAACTTTTTGTATATTTTGTCTTTGTTTTTTCAAATTGTTTTGTAATTTCTTTTTTTTCCCCAATTGGTTCTGTAGTAATGTGTTGTTTAATTTCCACATACTTGTGAATTTTCCTAATTCCTTTTGATATTGACTTCTAATATCCCTTTGTGATCTGAGAACACTCTTTCTCTGATTTTACTCTTTTAAATTTGTTAAGACCTCTTGTGTTGTGGGCTAATACACGGTATGCCCTGGATATGTTCCATGTGCACCTCAGAAGATTGTATAATCTGCTGTTAGTGGCTAGAATGTAACAATTTGTGTGATAGCTTTAGATCTTCTATTTCCTTTGTAATCTTCTATTTGTTCTATGGATTATCCAGAGTGCAATACTGAAGTTTCCAACAATTATTGTTGAAATGTCTATTTTTCAATCAAATTTGCCAAATTTTGCTTTGTGTATTTTTGGGCTAGGCTGTTACGTGCATATATTTTAATAATTATATGACTTCATGATTGACCCATTTATCATGATAAAATATTTTCTTGTATGAAGTAGCATTTTTCTTTGTCTTAAAGCCTATTTTGTCTGATATAAGCATAACCAATCCATCTCTCACTTTTGCTTTTATTAACTTTTAGAAGCTTAATGATTACCTTTTACTTTAACTAAAAGTTAATCTGGAATTGACTCAGTGTATAGTATGAGAAAAAGGTTGTTTTGTTGTTGTTGTTTTTATTCTCACAATTTTCTTCTATGGATTGCCACATGGCCATGCAACACCATTTTAATTCAATAATCATTCTTTCTCCATGGATCTGCTGTGCCATTTCTTTTTTTTTTTTCATAATTTAAGGATCCATTTATATATGGCTCTGTAATTTGACCTTTTTCTTCATTTGTCTATTTTTTCGCCCTTGCACCAAACCCACTCTATCTTATATAATGTGCTTTTAGGTAAGTCTTTATATCCCTTGTTGTCTTCTTTAATAGATCCTCAGTGATTCCTTCCTGATTGTATTTTCCAAATCAATGTTAGAATTTTTTGTCCATATCCATAAACCAAATGCAGTAAAAAACATGAAATTACAATTAATATTAGTAGGATTCTCATTTATTAATCATTTTAGTCTATGAAATTAACATATTTTCTATTTATTTAGATTTTTTGAATTATTACAATTAGTATTTTGTAATTATTTTCTAGAACTTTTATATTCCTTAATTTTTTAAAAATAAACTTTAATTTTCAGAGCAGCTTTAGGTTCATAGAAAAATTGAGCAGAAAGTAGAATTCCCATTTATCTCCTCCACACACATCCCCAACACACAACCTCCCTCATTATCAACATCCCCACACCAGAGTGGTAAATTTGTTAGAGTTGATGAATTGCATTGGCACATCATTATTACCAAAGTCCACAATTTCTATTAGGGTTCATTCTTGGTATTATACATTCTATGGGTTTGAACTAATGTATAATGACATGTATCCATCATTATAGTATTATGCAAGAATAGTTTTAGTACCCCCAAAATCTATTTGTCCCTCCCCCTGCTCCAGCTCCTTATATCAATATTTTAATGATGTATATAAAATTTCATTTAAATTTTATTTAAAATTAGTTTTCATTTGAAATGACTGTTTCTTTTTATTTTGATTTTTCCTGTATCAAACTACCTTGCAAAACTCCCTAAAAATATATTTATAGATTTGGGGGTTAATACATTTACAATTATATCATCTATGAATAATGCTTGCTTTACTATTTTTATTACTCTCATTTTGCCATTTATTTATTTTCTTACATTTGTTCACTTGCTGGTACTGTCAGTATGATAGTTAGCTGACATTATGGTCATGGATACACTTAGGTTTTCAAAAGAGAATGTTTTCAACAGTTTGAAAATTGTGTATTGTCTTTATGAGATCTAAATATTTGTCCTCTAGTCCTTGTTTGCAAGAGGTCTGTATTGTGAATGTATATAAATATTGATTTTTTTGTATCTACAGAGATAACTTTCCTTTAAGAATTTATTAGTGTGTTGAAAAATGTTGAACCCACATTATTAGGCATGGCATAATTGCAAATTTAATCCACAATAAGATGTGCAACAGGATACTCAAGCCCAAAAGACTGACAATGTAAAATATTAGCCGGTATGTGCTTAAATGGAAACTTTCATACCCATGAGTGTCACCTCTGGAAAATTCTTTGGCATTATGTACGTATGTTAAAATACACATTTGTTAAGACTCATCAATTCCACTGCAGGTACATATCTAACAGAAGTACAATGGGGCCCCTGGGTGGCTCAGTCAGTTAAGCATCTTCCTTCGGCTCAGGTCATGATTTCAAGGTCCTGAGATCCAGTGCTCTGGGCGCAGCAGGGAGACTGCTTTTGCCTCTCCCTCTCCCTGTCCCTCCGCCACCCCTGTTCCTGCTGGTGCTCTCTCTCTCAAATAAATAGATAAAATCTTACAAAAAAAAAAAAAGTACATTGGCATGTGCCCCGAGGGGCATACACAAGAATGTTTATGTGACAATTGTTCGTAGTCACTAAAATGAATAAAAAGAAAAAAACTAATTCCCAGTCAGATGTATTACACTTAATTTAGCAGTGTAATAATATAGAGATTTGAAAAATGAATAAACTATATCTACATCCAACACAGTTGATTCCACAAGCATAATATTAAGTGGAAGAAGAGAAAAAGTAATATATTGAATATACTGAATGATTCCTGTGTACAATAAATATATGAATACTGTATATAAATACATACATAGGTACATACATACATATAAAACTAAAGTGTATTGTGAAGAGATACATATTATGTACTAAAACTAAAAAGTTGTGGTGGACATGGGAGAAGGAACAATGACAGTTTCCATTATCATCAAGATTGTGTTTTCTTTAATTCACAGGAGGACATACAGACAAAGGAAAGACACAACAGGGAAGCTTCTCAAGGTATTGGCAAACTTCTAGCTCTTGATCTTGGTGGTGGTTACATGAATGTTTACTTTGGGATGATTTATTGAGCTGCAATTTTATGTTTTATTCCATTTTCTGTATGTGCATTATACTTGGATTTTAAAAATAGGTGCTGTTTATTTGGGCTTTTTTTTTTTTTGAAGAAAATAGGAAAACACTTAATGGTTACAGTATTTTTTTTTTCTTTCTTAAGAAAAAGACTTCTTTCTGAGTCATCCTGCATCCCCTCAGAGAGGAAGATAAATACTTGTTGGAAGCTGTTATTTATAATATATATTTTTCTCAGCTTTTTTGAACCTCAGTTCCGTAGGAACCTTTTAAAGATTTAAATTGCTTGGTTACTCTCAAATTTAAATGTTTGATATAAATTTAAATAAGCATCTCTCAATAACTATTATAGTGTTTCTCTTCTGTATATTGTATGTGGGCTAGTAGAATATCATTTGGGAGAAAATGTGTCGTTAATGAAAAAGGTGGGAAGAAGCCATGTGGCAAGGTTTCTGTTCCAATGATAGAATTGAATTTCTTCAGTCCTGAACAAGTCCCAAGGATAACTGGCTGTACTTGTCAAGGAAAGTGGAGTGAGGTGAAACTCATTTGTGTTAAAGTTCATGTGTGTATTACCTTTACAGCTCTATATGCAAAGTTACCTGCAATGGGCTGGAAGTGACTGTTTTGAAAGGTATTATTTATCTTTTAGGTTTCACACCAAAGCAGGGATTCTGCACAACAAATTCATATTATGCAAGTCTATTTTATAAATAAATTTTAACTCACCTAGATTCTTTTGTGATTTTGAAAAAAATATGCCGTACAAAATATAATCAACTTCTTAAAGAACAAGCAAGTTAAAAAAAATCTGTCTCATTATCAAAAACTCTGAGATATGAAATGATCCAGAGAGTGCTTTAATTTCATAGACTGTGTACAGGATGAGAAATCAATGAAGAGAACAAGATCTTATTCTGACTCCTTTTCTATGATGAAATTACTTATCCAGTTTGGGTCACAGATTCCTTGTCCATAAAATCAAAGAATAAGACTCTACTTATGGCTTGCAAACTGTAGTCCAAGAATCTTTAGGCTCCCCATAATTGGTCAGCCACAAAGCAACAGGGAACCTAAGTGGCCAAGAATCCCATAGTTTATTCAGAATGGTAGCCCGATTTTTTAAAGATTATAAAGATTACATATTATATAAACTCTCCCTCGGTTAAAGGAGGTCCTGCTGCTAAATTAAAACAAACAATAAGAATATCAGTGATATGATAAACATGATTTCATTTGATATAATTTCAAACTGTAATGAAATGGTTGCTAGTATATAACATAATGCCTTTCAGATTTTAAGTACCTATTAAATGTCTGTTGAATTTAGGACATAATGAGTAAAATAGATCACAATTAAATAAAAGGGTTATAGCTTCTATATATGAAAATTCACTGAAGACCACAAAATGTAAAAAGGTTCTTTGACCTCTCAAGTCTTATAGATTTTAAATCCAAAAGAGAGGCACCTGGGTGGCTCAGTCAGTTAAGCATCTGCCTTCCGCTCAGGTTGTGATCCCAGGGTCCTAGGATTGATCCGCACATCTGGCTCCCTGCTCAGCAGGGAGTCTGCATCTTCCTGTCCCTCGCCTTCTGCCTCTCACCCCGGCTTTTGCTGGTGCTCTCTCTCTCTCTCTTTCTCTCTCTCTCTTACTGTCTCTCTCTCTCAAATAAATAAATAAAATCTTTAAAAAAATTAAATAAAACTAGTCTGAAAGAGATGTGAATGTGAAAAGCTTCTACCTCCTTACTTTGTATGTGAGAAAAACAGAGCTCAAAGAAATTATGTGACTAGAACCCAGGTTTCTAATGCCAAACACAATGCTCTATGCATTACAACAAATTGCTACCAATTAATCATTCAATTTTGAACTCCTTTACCTTAATAATCTGTAAAATGAAGAGACCGAACTAGATAAATTATAAGGTCTCTTTCCATTTAAAACTTCTGGCTCTAAATCTTGAAAAGAATTCTAATAAATTTTAACCAAATGCTTTACATTAAAGAAAAAAAAATACTAAGCATTTCTCCAGGGATCCACCATGAAATATTTTTTGAACAAACTAATAACCCTTCTTGATATATTTAAGAACAATACCTCAAGGAGCTTGTGAACTGATAAGGGAAAGTTCAAGAGTACTTCTTTTCATTTCCCTGAGAGTCAGATTTATTTTTAAATTACGTTTACTCAAGCAAAGAATCCGAGTGCTAATACAGAAATGACATCTAAAATTCCATCATTTCAGTTGCCCAGTATTGAGTTGTGCCTCTCAAATGAAATGTGAGTGCTCATAGATTTAAACTACATTGACTTAGAGACCGTCATTCTAAAATAAATGTCTTCAATTTAAAAATATAATCAGATGTTTATAGGGAATTGTGTAGATTCTAAATTGAATTAAAAAGGAATAGAAATTTTGACAAATGCAAAGGTTTTCACATACTTACCTTGAAAATATCAGTAGATATTTTCACAAACCTTGAATAGCTTCAGTTCAACTTAAATTCTAAGTAAGACTTAAACATGAAGCCAAAGCACAATGAAGATGAAACCAAAATAATTTTGTTACCCAACCTCTAAGTTAAGCAGAACACAGAAAAAAACAGGTTTTTAAGATTTTATTTATTTGTCAGAGAGAGAGAGAGAGCACAAGCAGAGGGAGTGGCAGGCAAAGAGAGAAGCAGGCTCCCCACTGAGCAAGGAGCCCCCTACACAGGATCCCGGGATCATGACCTGAGCCGAAGGCAGACACTCAACGATGAATACAGAATACAGAAAAATCTTTAGTAAATATCAGGTGGGTATGTGGTATCCCTAGGAGTTATGTCATCCATAGTGACATGTACGTGAAATCAGGATCTTCATCGCTCCCTCTTGGTCTGGTTTCATTATGCCTTATACCTATATCATAGTCTTCAATGATGAAGAATTTCCAAGATGACAATAATCACAGCCACATTCCCATGAAAGCATCAGTGCAACTGCCCCATACACACATGGGTGTTTGGGGGTCATCTTCTCATGCACAGTCATCTATAACTTCAACAGGTAATTGCAGAGGTATTTTAAAAAGTGCTGACAGACATGCCCAGCTTGAAATATCTTCTCAGTATCATTCCCCTAACCGACCAGTTTTAAAGTTATCAATGACATTATAAAATCAGCCCATTAACATGAAAAAAGTAAATAATAATGTGGCTTTATGAAACATCCCCGAGGTACAGTGTGATTCATGCCCCTCAAGAAGATCATTGGCAATGAGATAATCCCTCCGTCTACACCGCATCTGCTTGAACCCCATCACGTGCTGTCCTGTGGGAGAAAACAGAACTGCTGAGCAGGTACCTCTTTTTTGCCTCTTGATTACATTATCATTTGATTGTTACTTTCAGTTTAGTTTATTATCCTAATCGACCACCTCAGCACCTGATTGCTTAGTAGACCTGCAGTAGCCAAAAGCACTTTGAAAAAGAAAAATATAGTTCGGGGCACCTGGGTGGCTCAGATGGTTAAGCGTCTGCCTTCAGCTCAGGTCATGATCCCGGGGTCCTGGGATCGAGCCCTGCATCGGGCTCCCTGATCTGCGGGAAGCCTGCTTCTCCCCCTCCCACTCCCACTTCTTGTGTTCCCTCTCTCGCTGTGTCTCTCTCTGTCAAATAAATAAATAAAATCTTTAAAAAAAGAAAAACATGGTTGAAAAACTAACAATCTGATTTCAGGTTATTGTAAAGCTACAGTAATGAAGATAGTTTGGTACTGATGTTGATAGACAAATGGAACCATGGGATACAACACAGTACAGATATAAACTTACATATATAAGAACAGCTATTTTTAATAAAGGTGTAAAGACAATTCAGTGATAGAAGAATTTTTGTTTAATCCAGTGGTGCTGGAACAACTGAATATCCATATGCAAAAAAACCCAGGAACTTGGATTCATTTTTCACACCATTTGCAAAAATTCCTCAAAATGGATTATCTATGTAAATTCAAAACTGATTGGGGGCCTGGGTGGCTCAGGCTCAGTCAGTGAAGGGTCTGCCTTCAGCTCAGGTCATGATGATCTCAGGGTCCTAAGATTGAGCCCCAAGTCGGGCTTTCTGTTCAGCAGGGAGTCTGCTTCCCCCTCTCCCTCTGCCCCTCGCCACCACTCATGCTCTATCTTTGTCTCTCTCTCTCTCTCTCTCAAATAAATAAATAAATTCAAAACTGAAAACCATAAAATTTCCTGAAGAAATCATAGGAGAAAAATTTTGTGATCTTGGGTTAGGACAGTAGTTCAGGGGCAATTTTGTCCCTCAGGGGACTTTTGGAAATAACCTGGAGACATCTGGTTGCTACAGTGGGGAGGACATGCTACTGGCATCAAGAGGGATCCTACTAAACATCTACCGCTACACAAAGCACCCATTTGTGACAAATAATTATCTGGGTCAAAAGTCAACAGTGCAACTATCTAGAGACCCTTGGTTAGGACAAGTTTTCTTGAATACAACACCAAAAGCATTATCCATAAAAGAAAAAAAAAACTGATAGAGTGGACTTTATTAAAAGTACTACCCTTTAAAAGACATTGCCAATAAAGTGAAAATACCAAAATTGGAGAAACTTTCCAAAGCATATTTAAGAAAGGATTTATATCCAAAAATCTATAAATAAATATCAAAACAATAATTAGCAAACACAAACTAGCCAATAAAACTAAGTAAAATATATGAACAGGCACTTTATAATAGAAAATAGATAAAAATGAGGACTTAAAAATGTTTAACATCAATAGTCTTTAGGGAAATGGAAATAAAACCATAATGAAATACAGTTTCACACCTATTAAAATGTTGAAAATTTGAAAGAATGACCATACCATGCCATATCATGGCAAAGATGTGGAAAAACCGGAATACGCATATACTGGTTTTGATGATGTAAAATGGCGCAATCACTTTGAAAAATCATTTGGCAGATTCTGAAAGTATTCTACATATACGTACCATATGATCCAGCCATTCCACTTCTATGTATGAACTCAAGAAAAATGAAAGCATATGTTCACACAAAGACATACACAAATGATCATAGCAGCTTTATTTGTAATAAGCCCAAACTGGAAACAACCCAATTATCTATTGTCTGGTGAATGGATAAATGAGCTGTGGTCTATTTATATGGTGGAATGCTTCTCAGCAATTAAATTAAAAGACATATGCACTACAACATGGATGAATTTTGAAATAACTATGCTGAACAAAAAGACCCAGACTAAAACACATGTATACTGCAAAAAGTTAATCACTAGTTGTCTGGCGATAGATGATAATCTGGGGAGAGGCAAAAGGAAGGACATAGGGAAACTTTTCAGTGTGATGGATATGTCATTTTGAGATTGTGCTAATGATTTTGCAATACCCATGTCAATAATTTAAATTGTTCCCTTTAAACATACGAAGTTTGTTGTATGTCACCTATACTTTAATAAACTACCCAAAAAGGGCAAATTAAACAACTAAACAGGTATACCAGTCTAGAGACATTAAGAATGTAACACCTAAGAGCATAATATCCAACTAAAAAATCAAAATCTGCACACGACTTAAACCCCAATTCAAAAACACATTTTTAGATCTTATTTAAGAATTTCAGGAACACTGTAGCATTTTAGAAAGATTTTATTTAAAACAACTGATTTAGGGACGCCTGGGTGACTCAAATTGGTTAAGCATCTGCCTTCAGCTCAGGTCATGATCCCAGCGTTCTGGGATCCGAGTCCTGCATCTGGCTCCTTGTTAGACAGGGAGCCTACTTCTCCCTCTGCCTGCCGCGCTCCCCCTGCTTGTGCACACGTGTGCTCTCACACTCTCTCTTTCTCTCTCTCTGGCAAATAAATAAAATAAAATAAAATAAAATAAAATAAAATAAAATAAAATAAAATAAAATAAAATGAAATAAAATAAAATGAAATAAAATAAAATGAAATGAAATAAAATAAAATGAAATAAAATAAAATAAACAAATAAAATAAAACAGAGCTGATTTAAAATTGTATTTAATGGGGCGCCTGAGTGGCTCAGTTGGTTGAGTCGCTGGCTCTTGATTTCAGTTCAGGTCATGATCTCAGGGTCCTGGGATGGAGCCTGTGTCTGGCTTCATACTCTGCGCAGAGTCTGCTTGTCCCTCTCCCCCTGCCCGTTTGCTCCTCCCCACTCCATTCCTCCCACCCCCCTTGCATTCACACATGTGCTCTCATTTTCTTTCTCTCTCAAATAAATAAATAAATCTTTAAAATTGTATTTAATAAGTAAACCTCAATCAACTGAAAAAAAAAGTATTGTGTATGGAAAAGCTTAGCCCTTGAATATGATGGGTGGAAATTGTCATTGTTGATAGTTAAGTCCATTTTCCATAAGACCTAGAATTTCACACCTAGAACACTTGAATGTTCTGTGAGAACCGGCAGATAACTGTTGTTGAGTTTTATGCCTGCAACATAATGGAGAAGACACAGTTAAAAATTGTATAACAGATAAAAAGGACTGTGGTTTTAATTTGAAACAATACCCAACCCTTGTGGACAGGCCCATCAACACCATCTGTTCCTCCAAGGAAAGTTCCCATTATTGCAGCTCTGAGTGGAGTTGGTTCTCTCCCATGACAGCAGAAGGTAAGATGCAGTGAGGGGAGCTCATGGTTGTTTTTAAAGCTGATAATTCCTCTGTTGACAGTGCTGGTTTGTGGACTCCTTCATGCTGATCAGCAGAGGGACTCCTAAGACCTGAAGCAATATGGGACCAAAGCAAACAAAACCCAGAACTTCCCGCCTTTCTCCTCCCCAGCTTCCTACGCAGAACACGTCCAAACAAATGTCTCTGCCAAGAGCTAATGTGATGACCTACGTATACAACAGCAGCTCCAAGTAATATTTCTATAGTGTTTATCCCAACACAATACCCATGAAACCGTTTAAGTAAATATTATTATGATATTTTCCCTATTTATTCTTTTTGCATTGTCTAAGCTGGAAGAAATTAAAGTGCTCTCCAGGTAAAGCAATGCAACATTTAAATTTTTTTCAATATAATTATGAAAGAATTAATCAATGAAATAGATACTGACAAAATTACACAAAAATTGTGAAATACAGTTGAGAAAGACATTAATTATCCAAACTTGACCTAAAGAAATATTGGAATTGGGAAAGACACTCAATTTCACTGAACTCTAGTTTCTATACCTCTGTTGTCAGACTAGATGTGAGGATACCAAGAATTCTACAAAGAAAAACACAGTTATTTCCCTTGCTTTAGGGAGGACGTGGTGTGTAATTACACAGTGCAGAAACCAGGGCTTCTATGTAATATTTTACAGCTCCAGTACAAATTCACAATTTTTTTGTTTTGCTCTGCACATCTTGGAATGGAATCTTAATTTTTTTTTTTTGGTTTTTAAATCTTAAAATTTAAGTAGAACCTAGCGTGTCTAAAGAGCCAATAAAAACAGGCTTTCCAAATCTTCACAATGTTAGGGCACTACAAAAATTTTCATATGTGGCCATCAGCCATGTTCTCTTTCCAAAAAAAGCATACAAATTACAAATTCCAATCTGGGTCACAAGTTAATAGCAACTGTCTCTGTGATAGTCATCCTTACACAGAGAACAAAATCATTCATTTCTTATTCATAGATACATTGTTTACATTGATCTATTTTGAAGATGAGTTGAGAGTGAAATCCTTCCATGGAGATTGAATAGAAAATATTAGTATTCTACAGAAAGTAAATTGCCATCCTAAGTAATTCATTAATATGCAAGTCTCCATTGGTCAGGGTTTATATTTATATTTATTTATTTAGTAGACATACATATATGCATATATAATATACATAAATATATGCCTTTATTTCAAAATTAGGTAAGTAGCTTCAGCTTTTTATGTACTTTTTCACAATATATTTGTCTGTTAAAATAATTATGATTAACACATTATGCCTTCTGGACCTATGACTTAATAACTACTAATCTTGAACAAATTACTTTATCTTTCCTTCAGTTTATTTTCTCATTTGTGTAATAGCTCAAAGGGATATTCTAAATATTAAATGAGCAAATAGAGGCAAAATACTTAGATTAGTGCCCAGAATACAATAAATTTTCAAGACTTTTAGTTAAATAGCTTTACATATGCCCAATACTGTGGTAAAGGTAGAAAACTATGGTGTGATAAGACTATATATCCCCTAGCTTCTCAGAACTCAGAATTGAATACAAAACCAATAGTAGTCACACATTATTAGGTATTAATTTAATAATAAATATTTTTTCATACAAACTATGTCAAAAGGAACAGAATATGAAAACATATCAAACCCAGTGTCTTACAGATTTTCTGTGTGTATGTAAAGGAGTGCTGAGATACAGATAATAAATAATAAAGCATCATGTGTATAATGAAGGCAGAAAATACTGTAGTTTACAGAAAGGGAAATCCTATGTTCCATTTGTGTGATTATGGAGAATACAGAGATGAATAATGCTTTAATTTAATTTCTGAACATGGCCACTGTAGTTCTTTCCAGCCTTAAGATCACAGGGTTTTAAATAAATGTTGTAAGGTGACCACAGGGAATTCCAAAAAAGATGTTTCAGTTAAAACTATAGTTCCTGAAACAGAATAGTAAAATCCCAATGATAACAGGAGAAAGGTCTGAAGGAATTCACAGAAGAACAAAGAATTTGCATAACATCATAAGAAACAAAGTCATTATTACCAAATTCAGTATGACCCACTTTTCCTCCAGGAAGATTAGAGGAAATTTACTCATGGGAGGGAGGAATTAGTAAGGTTGATTTAGGTAGATATTTTGTTAAATAAAATGTCCACATTAAGGGGACGTTCTGTGCATATGCTATGGAAGTATATTTCCTGACATAGCATATGACGGTTTTCCACCTAACTAATTAAATTCTTTTTCTTTCCTTATTAGTTTGTCCTGAGGGCAGTAAAGGCATTTTGCAAACTGCGCCTTGTTCTTTTCAAGCAATCTTCTGGCCAGTTTAAAAATAGTGAACATATACTTCTAAGAAAAAAGAAAACTCTAGTTATCTATATGGACTGAGTAATTGTTTTTAATTCACGTTTAAGTGTGCATATATGTATTTAATTGGAAATGGGCATGAGCGCTCATGCTCAGAGGTGCTCTCAAAACACAAGCTAATGAGTTTTGGGAGAGCAATGTGAGAGATTACATTTAAAGTGTTAGATCAAATGCACATGCTCATTTCCTTCTTATCCGGAGGTGGCATTCAGATGCCTTACTGCGGATACATTATTTTTTTTTTCACAGACAAGACATTTGGCTCCTTACTCAACTGCTTACTTGGGAAGACTGGTGAGTCGGCAGCTATAGCCATTCACCATTGTCAGAAATGAATAAAATTGCAAGTTCTAGGATGATTCTTAAAAAAAAAGAAAGAAGTCTTTTTGCTCTTTCACAGACACATATGGATCATTGGAAGAAGAAAGTGTTTTCCTTCTGTCTCTAATTAAGCTTTCATGCATCCCTGGCCTCCATTAAGTTAGAAAAGCAGAGACCTTGTGTAAATGAGATTACAGATGTGAAGATACTTGGAAACCGCAAAGCATTATCCAATTCTAAGGCATAAACACTGCTGTAAATATTATAGATTCTCCCATCTTTTCCGTGAAATCATCACTAATTACTTTAGTATGTAATAATAAGCTTCTCCTTTCAAATCTCATTACTGCAGTCTTGCTATTCATTCTTTAAAACAATATATAAATTTCACGCCACTAAGAGTGTGCTCAAACCATTCCATCAACAGGAAAAATTCCCCTCCTTGTTTTGCTTGCATAAAATCTTCTTACTCCTTTATTTTAAAATGCTAATTGATCACCTACTGTTTACCAAACAGTGTTCTGAGACCTATAGTACAGAAATCAAAGGGACAGATGTATTTTTCTTTGGAAAGCTTAGTTTGCCTGTTTTCTCCCCTTTATTTCTTCATGAAAAAGAAGGGAGACTAGCAGGCTGGAACATGGTAGGCTGAGGGAAAGCAAAGCAAAACCAGAACAATTTGCAATGTGTGTGTGTGTGTGTGTGTGTGTGTGTGTGTGTGTTTCTCTACCACATGGGGAGCCTTGGTGCCATGGAAAGGAATATGGATTTCATTTTAAATGCTACAGAAATATACTGGAATGTATTAAGTAACAGGGAATCATCACCTGATTTATGTTTTTATAAGATTATTCTTTTTCTACCAGCAATAGAAAGCCACTGCCTTGAGCCCCACCACTTAGGAAACTCTGTATATCACAAACACACAAACAATAAATCTATTAAAGATATGCCCACCTTTATCACTTAGAACAAGACAAGGAGCATTTGGACAGGACAACTTGGCACCATAAATACCTGTTCTTGAGACAAATGGTCTTTAGACCCCAGGGCAGTGCTTCTCTACCTCTCTTGCCTTATGTCCTTAAGACTGAAGGGTGTTTGAATGTCGTAAAGGTTTATGAGTTATATCCCTGTCAAAGTCAGAAATAGACGCCACCCCAGTGTGCAAGAAGGATTTGAGCAGCAAGAATAGTTAGGTAGGAGATAAGACGAAGACATTTATCTGCCACACCCATTTTCTCAGATGAATACTGAAACATCATTTTCTGGTAACACCAAGCAATCATTTCTTAGCATCTATTTATTGTCCAGTTTATGTTTATGTGAATACATACAAATCAATGTACATATTTATAATCCAGGAATATTATAAACTTTTAAATCATTCCTGTTGTTTTTGAATTTGTATGAATGTATACCTAGATTGGGAGGCAAGCCAGAGCACTACAAAGCTTGTGGGCTAAACTGAGCCCACCTTCTGTTTATGCATATAAGGTTTTAGCCACACTCATCTGTTTCTGTATTTTTTATGCCTGCTTTTGTGTTACCATAGTTAAGTTGGTTTGTTGCTACTGAGATCCCACAGCCCGAAAACTCTAAAATATTTACTACCCAACCCCTTACAGTAAAAGTTTTCTTTTATCTATATATACATGAAGTTCTATATATACATGCTAATTCTTGTGTATGCATAGATGTTGCTTAAGAAATAGTAAAACAAAAGGTGGCTAGCTGTGAAGGGTCACACAGATAATCTCCCAAAAGAAGTAGAAAATGATGCCTACACAAAACATACACCATTGGTAATAACAGCTTTACTCATAATGTCCCCACACTGGAGATAAGTCAAATGTCTTTTATCAGTTTAATTGATAAGCTCATTGTAGTATATCCACAAAATGGAATGATTCTCAGAAATAAAAAAAATTACTTCTGCATATACCCAACAGCATGCACAAATTCAAAAATATTATGCTGAGTGATAAAAAGCAAACAAAAAGAACAGTTATTGCACGATTCTGTTTATTTAGAGTTCTGGAATAAGCAAAATTACATTAAAAAAGTCGTTCAGTAGTTGCCTACAGTCATAAGTATAGGCAAAGGAATTGACTGCAAAAGCACCTAAGATTGAAAACTCCTAAAAATCTTGGGCTGAAACTCAAGGACAAAAGAAACAGGTCTGTTATGATTGGCCTGATTTTATACACAGTGTTTTTAAGCCTAAAAGGAAAGTAGAGTTGAATTTTGCAAGCAGCTCTCTGCTCTGCTGAAAACCATGGGAAACTAGCTAACAAACTCGTGTCTCCTGAACTCTCTCTTCAATGGAATAGGAGTAAGAACAAACGTGCACATGGCGCAGGATCTGATATTACAAACATTGTGAGAAATGATTACTGTGATTGACACTGTTGCTCATCAAGATGTCCTTCTAAAAGCCAATCCACCTATTTCCCAACTTTTAGGACAAGGATCTATCCACTATACATTGCTATGTCTCTCCTTGGGAATTCCACTGAGCCTCAGAGATTTGCATCATCCAAGATGGTGTCCCCTCCTGAAGGCCACACTGGGTCAACGGCCTCTAGCTGATGAAGGGATATGAAATCTATGATCCCTTGCCCTGCCTTGGGACATCTATACAGGACAAAGTTCCGAGCTCCCCGTAAGATCCATAGCGTTACCTGCTCTCTATGCTCACTATTTCTGACCTAACTTCCTAATAGGAGTAACTCGTGAAGGAAATTTCCATAAATTTCCCAACTCAGAGTCTATTTCCAGGGAACTCCTGGTCTAAGAAGTGGTCTAAGAAAGCAGATTCTAAATGAGATTTTGGTGCTAGATCACTCCACATTGCAAGTCTGCTTTTCTCTCTGCCCAGTCCTGCTTTTCTAATCTCTTTACAGATGTACCTTCTGAATATACTCCCAGTAAACCTTCTGCAAGCAATTCACCATCTGGGTATCTATTTTCAGAGAACTTAATCTAAGACAATGATATAACTTGTGACTGAAATCTTTGGCCAAATGCACAGAGGGATAGAAACCACAAGATTAAATTTAACAGAGCTAAACATATTCTGAACTTTCAGTTAAATACTGCATTTTGAATATTTATACTTTTACCTCTATCCAAAATGTCACTAATGTCACAATTAAGGAATTCTTTAAAATGCATTAAACCACAGAGTTGAAAAGAATGAGAAACAACAAGAAGAAATGTGCACAAAATGTTGGAAATTATAAACCCAATGGATGAATGATACCTGAAGAGTGAAAAGGGGGAAATTCATGCCCACAGGAGATGAAGTCAATATTAAGCAAATTGATGTGCATCCCAGAACTCAGAAGGTTCACAGGTTAGACATGCAATCATACTGATGGCAAGAACATAGATTGGGGCTGAAAGCTCAAGGATTAGAGACTTTATGAGGACTAATTAAGGTGTGAGGTCTCTTCTCCCACCCTGTCGATTAGAAGACCTCTCTGTCCATCCCAAGAGCAGGCTACATATTTAACCTATGGTATCAGTTTAACAATAGCGGTTCTGGATGTAGCACATCAGCCATGGGTGAAGGTGAAGGTACAACATTTATACTACATTATGAATTGTGAAAACATTCAGAGCCCCTTTCCTGTCTTCTACCCTCAGAGCCTTCTATCTGCATTTGAATGTCTCACTGTTAAAGAGAGAAATGTAAATTTAATAAAGCACTTGAGAATAAAACATACAAAAAATGAGAATGTAGAAACCAAAGACATGCATGGAACAGAGGAATATTTCAAAATAAATATAATCAATATACTCATTAAGAAAAATATTAAAAGCTCCCCCAAATAAATAATAAGTTAGACAAGCAGAAAATTCTGAAAATAAGGAAAATTTACTGGAAATGAACAGTAACACCCCAGGCACAAAATTCAATAATATAATTAGAAGACAAAGAAAATCTTACAGAATGTAGTTCAAAATATGAATGAGAATTATTCCAATAGAGGCAGAATCCAAATAAAACCTGTAAAAAGAGAACATAAAAATGGAAGGAAATAATATTACTCAAAAATAATAAAATAACCCAGAGAATTTTGCCTCCACTTGTGAAAAGACATAAGAGAAAACACCACTCTAACACAATTCTCAAAAATAAAGCCAGATGATCTACAGAAGCATAACTTTCCTTCAGCCTGTCAGAGATTTTAAGTCGGATAATAACCAAGAAAAATGAATTCCAGTGTGGGTCAGTGCCCTCCCAGGAGAAACATCACAAAAGCTGCTTGGGGCGCCTGGGTGGCTCAGTTGGTTAAGAAACTGCCTTCGGCTCAGGTCATGATTCTGTAGTCCCGGGATCGAGTCCCACATAAGGCACCCTGCTCAGCAGGGAATCTGCTTCTCCCTCTGACCCTCCCCGTCTCATGCTCTCTGTCTCCCATTTTCTCTCTCAGATAAAGAAATAAAACCTTTAAAAAAAAAAAAAAAGAAAGAACAAAAGCTGCTTTACCTTTGGCAGAAAAGGTACAAAAGCAGCAACTCTTCAAATGAGGTCTAGCGGAAAAAACAAACAACTCAGGAAATTTCAGCTAAGATGGGAACTGTGAAACAGTCAAGTGAACATGCTGGGAAAAAAAATAATAGAAAAGTTGGGGGATTTCTCTTAAGGCTTATCAACCACTAGAAAAACCGTAGAAAATATCAAACAAATAAAAGGGAAAAATCATGTGTGTGTTTGTGGGGGCACCCATCTTCCAAAAATGGTGGGACAATAGCAAGCAGTGTATGAAAAGTGTAATATAGGCATAGAATGGGGGGGGGGTTGGAAATATTCCAAAATTAGTAGAAGTAAAAGACATCAATCTCTTAACCCCCCAAAAAATCAGAGAACCCAAATCATGATAAAGACAAAAATCATATCATAGTCAAAGTGCTACAACCAAAGATAAAGTCTTGAAGACTAGCAGGAAGAGAGAAAGAAAGAGAGAGACACATATAAATGGGGAAAGAGATAAAAAGAGGAAGGCAGAAAGGAAGAAAGAACTACTTACAGAAAAAAAAAAGATAGGAATTACACCATGCTTGTCTGAAACTATACAAGCCAGAGAAAATGGGGGGGGCATAACTAATGTGCTGATTAAAGAGAAAACAACCCCCAAACCCAGAATTCTATATTAAGTAAAAATATCTTTCAAAGGTCAGCCCCCAATAACAACAACAAAAAAAGGATTTTATAAAAAATAAAAAAAAAAAAGGTTGAGAAAATTCACTGGGAGCAGGCTTGCTTCAAGAACTAAGGTGACAGATGGAAATTTGGAGTTACACACAATTTTTTTTTGAAAATTCCACTAATAATGGTAAAAATAAAATAAAATAAATAAAATGTTGAAGACATCTTTCCTTATTTTTAATGTCATTAAAATATAATCATCTGAAGGAGAAGTCAGCAAACTACCTGCAGGTCAAATCCAACCCACTGCCTACTTTAGTGAATAATGTTCGATTGGAGCATAGACACACCTAGTCATCTATGAATTGTCCATAGCTGCTTTCACCCTACAACAGAAGCGTTGAGTAGTGACAGAAATATTATGCCCTGTAAAGCCAAAAATATTTACTATCTGGCCCTTTACAGAAAAGTGTACTGATCCTTGACCTAAAGACAAATAGTAACAAGTTCTAGTAAAGTTAAAATATTTATGAAGTAAAATGTATAAAAAATAGTACAAAGGATGGGAAGGATGAATTGGAAGGATATTGTTGCAAGGGTCTTATACTATGCATGAAGTGGTAGAACATTAATGAAAAGTAGTGATAAAGATGCCTCTTGTAAATATTAGGTAGCCCCTAAAATTAATTAGAATTGGTTATAATTAACATGCCAGTAATAAAGATGAATTAAAATAGTAGAAAATATGTAATTTTTTTAAATAGGTAAAAGAGAAAAAAGAATTAAGAACATGTAGAATAAGGAATACACAGCAAAATGGTAGATTTCAATCAAATATACAGTTGACCCTTGAACAACCAGCAGATTAGGGATGCTGACCCCCAACACATGCAGTAAAAATTCATGTATAGCTTTTGACTCCCCAAAAACTGTACTAATAACCTACTGTTGACTGGAAGCCTTACCGATCACATAAACAGTTGATAATACGTATTTTGTATATGTATTATAGTATCTTACAATAAAGTAATCTAGAGAAAGAAAATGTTATTAAGAAAATCATAAGGAAGATAAAGTAGATTTACAGTACTGTACTGTATGTTTTGAAAAAAAAAATCCACATGTAAGTGGACCCACACTGTTCAAACCTGTGTTGTTCAAGTATCAACTGTGTTGCTAATTACATTAAATATAAAGGTTTGAAACACAGTTAAAAGACAGTCATGTCAGACTGGGGAAAAAATGCAAGACCAGGCTCTATGCTCTCTTTAACAAACCTTTAAATGTAAAACATAAGTAATATAAAATTTAAAAATTTAAAATGATTTATGATGTAAGCACTAATATAAGCCATTTGGAATGGCTGGATTAATATTTGACCAAATGTATTACAGAACAAGGGATATTACTGGTAATAAAGAGGTATATTACATGATAATTAAGGGGCCAATTCACCAAGAAGACACAATCCTAAATCTCTATGCACCAAACAACAGAAATACCTGAAGCAAAAGTGATGAAACTCCAAAGAGAAAATTGGCCATTACAGTAAGAAAGTTTAACAGAGCTGAAGGACATGGATTTGCTGTTAAAAAAGGAGAACAAAGAAGAAAGGGAGGAAGAGAAAAAGAAGTTCCAGGTCACATCAATATGAAATTTCAGAACATTTATAATAATAAAATAAAATCCACAGTTTTCAGACAGAGGGGAAAAAACAGCACAAATAAAAGATCAGATGAGCATCAAATTTATTAAAGCCATACTGGAAGCTAAAGGTCATGTATTGATGGCTTCAAAATTATGAGGAAATCCTTCCAATGTAGCACTTTCTACACTGAGCAAACTGTCAGGCAAGATTAAAAAAAAAAAATTCAGTGCTCATGCACCTCTTCTCAGAAAGCAAGTGTAAGACATACTTGATGAAACCAAAGACACTTACCAGTAAGTGGAAAGACAAAAGAATGAGAAAAGATCTTCTCCAAATACAGGAAATATGAATGGAATTCATGGCATGATGGTTAATGGAGCTCCCAGGATGAAACCTGTCCAGAAACCAGGTGAGCAAATAATATAAATTGAAATGGGGACAAGGGAGAATTCTAGGAGGAAGTTGTCAAAATAAAAAATATTTTTAAAAAGAGAATAATTCATATCTGAATCAACAAAAATCAGATTTGAATCATGGATCACTACATCAAAAATAATAGTGTATTGTATGGTGACTAATATAACATAATAAAATTAAATTAAATTAAAAAAACAAAAATCAGATTTTAATTCTATCAGAAAATTAAGGTATACAGTATGTTTTTAGTAAAACAGAGAATTTAGCTATTAAAAAAATAAGTATTAATTCAAGGGAAGCCAAATAATTGATTAATAGTAGCTGATATTTCCATAATCATAATGAGGAATCCTAAATATCGATTTAAAAATATCCTAAAAGAATTTTCATGGCAAATAAGCTAATTCTAAAATTCATATAGAAAAGTAAAACATCAAAAATTATCAAAAAATTGCAGTAATGATAATAATAGCTAATACTTAAATAGTACTTTTCTTTAGTCTTCCCAAAAATCTTAGGTAGTATAATTATTAACTCAATTTTTTTCATATACACAAAGTGAGTCACAGATTTTAACTTCCTCAAGATCGTGCACGTAGTTAACAGTGTAACTGCTTTGAACCCAGCTGTTTGTGTCTAGAGTCCTTGCATGTAACCCTTGGGCTGTGCTGGACTCCCATCATCATATGTCAATATAGTTGACCCTTGGACAAGCCCAGGTATAAACTGCAAGGTCCAGTGGGCTATTAGCTGTGAAGTTCTGGGGAGTCAAAAGTTATATGCAGATGTTTGACTGCCTGGGGGGTCAGCCCCCCAAGCCCCATGGTGTTCAAGGGTCAACTATACTTATAAAAAGCTATAGTAATAAAAAAAACTGTTGGTTTATTTGTAGTAGGAGAGCCAAAAATTGCAGAATTAAAAAAGAAATCTGTCCATAAATATACGGGAACTTGACTCAAGAAGCACTGCAAATAAATGAGGAGTTGATGGACTGTTCAGTAAATGGTGTAGTAATTAAATTGAAAAGAGAGAGAAAGGCAGATGCTGGGATAAGTGTTATTCATAAAATGGGGTTTTATTTTATTAAGGCAGAGAAAAAAGCTGAATTTTGTAAGTTTGTGGGAATTATTCAATAGAGGTGGAGAAACTGATGGGGCAGAAGGGAGATTATGTGCAGAAGCTAAATCCTTAAGGATTGAGATGGAAGTGGAGTGATGAAGGCCTCACATAGGATAGCCTTCCTTCCATTGTAATAAGAAACGGACAAATGTCGTATTCAGATGCCTATAGTTGTGTAGATTTGATAGCAGCTAAGACAGCTTTTTACTGATTATTCATAATTTCTAAAAGGAAGTGAGATATGAGTGTGGTAGGAAATGAAGAAAGAAGGAAGAAGCATCTAGCATGGAATAGTCAACTTGAAAGTGAAGAGCTCCCAGATACAATGGAGCTCTCATTAAATGCCTGTGTTCATAAATTGCATAGTGAAACAATGTGATTTTTCACAAGTTATGTTTATTTAATTTACTTTAGAGAAGTCAGGTGCTTGAATACTTGAATGTTTAGGGTTTCTGAGGTTATATTCTTGAGATGGATAGGAACAAGTTTGGTGATGTTGACAGGGGAGTGATTATGGGCAGTGCCTGGAATCCACACTGGGTGGTGGGCATTAGTGGGCACTGAAAAACAACAAGCTACCATGGGCAATGCAAAGTGGGTGAGTGAATGGATTGGAAGCTCCAAAAATGTTCAAGAATTTTCACAGTGAGGTCAGGGAAGATGCTAGTTTCATGGGTTCTATAGTTTGTATTTTTGGGGGCTCCCTCCTTGAATAAGAGAATGCAAAAGTGTTTTGCTTTTTAAACTGCTACAAAAATATGAGAACTTGTTGCTGGGACTCTTACCAGGGACTTGGATGGGGCTCTTAAAAATGAGCAATCAAAAGTGTAAGCCTTGTTAGCTTCATAATTAACAGGAGAGCAGATGCTTATAAGGGAGTAGGAGACACAAAGTGTAGGTTTTAAAGGTGTTGCAATTATAGGTGGATGAAAACAAATTCCCTTTTTTTTTTTTAACATGGAGGAGAAAAGATCATTGGAAATGAAAAAGAAAAGAATCAAGAATGCAAAGATCTGGATTAATTATTCCAAAGGATGTGGGGGACACAAAAAAGTATATGCTAGAAGGAGAATGAAGAGGTAGTCAGCAATCCAGACACTAAAGCCTCAATTGTCTTGTTTTTCATCTTGGGACCTTTGCCCCCCCCTCTTTATTTTATTGAATATGGTACGAGGTTGGGCCAAAAGAACCAAAAATATAGTGTCCAAAAAAAAAAAATTAGAAGTGTTTTGTTTTGTTTTGTTTTGTTTTGTTGGGTTTTTTTCCTCTTCTTCTACACATAGGCAGGCAAACTTCAGGGAAAGTAAAAGCCATGCCTGGGGATGCCTGGGTGGTTCAGTTGGTTAAGCATCAGCCTTTGGCTCAGGCCATGATGGCAGGGTCCTGGAATCGAGTCCTGCATCAGGCTTCTTGCTCAGTGGGAAGTCTGCTTCTCCCTCTGCCACTCTCCCTGCCTTTCCTCCCTCGCTCTCTCTCTCTGACAAATAAATAAATAAAATCTTAAAAAAAAAAAAGCCATCCCTAACCTGACAAGACCAGTTTACATGTTCCTATATATCCCCCACAACACCCTATACCTAATTTTGCTCCTTTAGTTTATCTTAAGTTCCTTCTGTCTTCTTTCATCATTTTCTAGGGCATTGTGCTTGACCTTAGATTCAAAGCTAGCTCACAATAACATGCATATTTTCTCTGTTTAAGGAAATAATGTGGAAGGTGAAACACTATTCAGATTGCATTCATGAGAGCTTGGTCAACCCTCTAGCTGGAATCATGGTCTTTATATGGGTGTGTCCAGCTAATGGTGATGCAGTATCAGGGAGTTCATTACTAAATGTGAAAAAGGAAGTAGAGGTTGGGCACAATTAACAATCTCTGTCATACCCCTTCATTAATTCTCTTCTGTTTAACACACTTCAAAGCGTCATGCCCTTGAGGTAGCCATTTCTAACCCAGCAAACTGGGCTATGTGACCCTTCTATATAATACCTACCCTGTACTTATGCGTGCGCTAACACCTGCCATAGTGTTTACTCATTCTTACCTTCCTCTATATGTTCACAAACATTTACAGTTGATTATATGTAGGAAAGGACAAATAACTCATGGGTCCCTTTCATCAGTAGGTTGTTTGACCATTCATACCTTTTTTTTTTTTTTTAGTTGCTGTTAAGTGCTCTCTTTTTTGCCTTTTCTTCCATCCTATCTGTATTAACCTGCCATACAGTAACATATTAGAACTCAAACAAATGCTAAGATCTGTAGATTAAATTTATTAAAAAATAATCATGGCGGAGTGCTGAATAATGTGCTGTTGGTTAAAATGAAACAGAAACTAATTGAATTTGAGGTATAATAAATGATTTCATGGAAAAGCCATTCAGAATATTTAGAGGGGCGCCTGGGTGGCTCAGTGGGTTAAGCATCCAACTCTTGATCTCAGCTCAGGTCTTGATCTCCAGGTTGTGAATTCAAGCCCCACATTACAATGTGCAGGGTGCAATGTTTCACCACATTACTTCCACGCTGGGTGTGGAGCCTACTTAAAAAAATAATAATAATAATTGGAAAGAAATCAGAGGGTAGTTTAGGTGAAAGGAACTCTCCAAATATTAATATACTAATCACTTCCTTTATTCATTTTCTCATTAAGCATTTATTGAATGCTTATAATATATAAGTATTTAGCCTATATAGTAATTACAGAGGACCTATTCACTTTTTCTGTATATGGAAAGCCCACCAGATGAGATTTTATTAGAGGTTTGGGGAAACAAATATAAAATAAATAGAAAGATAGTCAAAACTTTTAAATGCATTATCTTCAACTGGAAATTTATGGATCTCACATTATTTCTTATTTTAAAAGATTCCTATCTTTTGGCATCAACAATAAATCAGCATTTTCAGGTTGTACCAATTGTTTTATGGCTTTTGAAGCAACTGCAAAGGACACCACTGACAGGCTTTCAACTATATCCCAGACCAAAACAATAAAAATAAATAGAAGAAAACAATATAATCTTTCTGACATTTCCATGAAAATTGAATGCTCTTCTTCTACAAACACAGAAGAGCAGTTTCATTATTGAATGCCAAGGATCACATATCCATAAAATACCAAGAGATTTTGCATGTCATTCAATCTCACAGCTGACAATCTTCAAAAAAATAAAACTGCTTTTCAATGAAATGGAATGCTTTAATGAGCTAATTAGTTAGCTCAGGAGGGTGGTTCTGTGACATTACTTATAGAAATACTCTGAAATCTACCTATTCTTACTGTTAATTTATAATAAATCATTTTACCTTATGGATCTAACTCTAATATTTATTTTAAAAACATATCCTATTTAATAGCATTTTCCTTGGATGGCAGGCTATTGTTTTTTATCTCATAGTGATTTTAATACTTGCATTCTGAAATATTTCATTCTATTTAGTGGAATATGATGAGCTCTATCATCATTGCAAAAAGTTTGGTCTATAGATTATCTCTGATGTATAGCTCAAGGTGGAAATAAATTGTCATGATAATCGTGTTTATTCCATTTTCTAGTCCCTTTTTCAGACTTAACTTAAACATTGCTGTACCCTTAAAGACATGGAGGACAGTGACCATTGCATATTTTGCTGCTTTCTGATCATATCACAAAAGACTTGCCATATAAGCAGTATTCAGGAAAGAAGGTTGACTACATGAAATATTAGCAGTGAAAATAAAAATCAACACTGCCCAGAGCCCTGCTTTAGATTACCGTTTGATGTGCTAGGACAAGTCAAAATGGACATGGGGGCAAGGAGGAGAGTGGGTCTAAATATCAGGGAAAACACAGCCGACCACCACCAACAAAGAATCAAATAGAAAGAGAAGGGAATATTTTATACTAGGGTAGTTGTTTTAAATGGAGTTATTCTGTCTGGCTCCATGTGTATCACTGAGAAAGTATGTGCTATTTGGCTGACTTAAAGGGCCATTACCTTTAACTCATTACTTGTCTCTCATCTACCTTGACTTTTCCAGCAAAACAACTATTAATTATTTTTCAAGCCTGTGCTATTATTTTTCTTTTTTTGTACATGCTGCCATTCTTGTCTTGTGGTAATTGTTTCCTCCAACTACGATAGTCTCACAAAGATTTCAAGGTGAAGCTTTAACAACTTGTCTTCAGAAACACCACTCCCAATTTAAGTAGAATTCCTGCATTATTCTCCCTGCATACGTATGGTCTACAAACATGTTTCGGTCACTGTATTTCAGGGTTCTCCAGAGAAACAGACGTCCATATAGATATAGATCATAATCATGTGATGCAATTCCTTAAAATAAATCTTTGTATATATATGTATCTATATACCTATCTACAGATCAATCTCTCTCTTTCTCTCTCTCTATATATACATGTACACATGTAGGCTTTATGTATAGATACATAAATAGAATTATTTTAAGAAATTGGATCATGTGATTATCTATATCTATATATGGACATATAGATACATTAAAAAACTTATTTTAAGGAATTGGATCACATGACTGTGGAGGGTGGCAAGTCCAAAATCTGATGGGGCAGGCTGGCAGGCTGGGGACTCAGGAAAAGTTGCAGCTTACGTCCAAAGGCAGTCTGCTGGAGAGCCAAAAAGAGCCAATGTTCAGGTGAATACCTAAGGCTGTCTGCTAGAGAATTCCTTCTTGCACTGAGGAGGTCAACCTTTTCTCTATTCAGGCCGTCAGCTGATCAGAGGAGGCCCACCACCATTCTGAAGATCAGTAGTCCATTGATTTAAATGCCTCATTCAAAAACACCTTCCCAGAAACATCCAGAATAATGTTGGACAAAATATCTGTACATTGTGGCCCCACCAGACTGACACATTAAAACTAACCACCATAGCCACCATTGTCTCCTCAGGTTCTAATACAATGCTTAACTCAATAGCCACTTACTACATGTTAAATTAAGAAACAACTCTAAGCTGTTAAGCTCTGTCAGAGCAAAAAAAAATGTATGTCAATGTCTAGAAGACAATGGTTCTGCACTGTAGGCAGACTAGCAGAATAGGGCTAATATAATAGTTTAGTTAGAAATTTTGTAAGAACAGAAGATTGATAAATGAAGTCAGATTGCTATTTTGCAGGGCATCAATGTCAGAGAACACAGGAGAAGAATCTAGTGCGATGGCAAAGCTTTTTATGAAGGCATTTAGGCCCTATACCTGTATATTGACTATCATCTTGGCTCTGTCACAAGTCAGCAATCTACTCAGTGTTTCTTTTAAAAATATAACAGTTAAAGTCTTAAAATGGGTGTATGTATATCTGTTCAGTACTGTTAAAGGCAGAGAAAATCTGACACACAAAATACATCCTGACATCAGTTGCTTTTTTTAGTTTCTGAAAGAGGAAGTGAGAATCTATAACCTGAAACACACATGCTTAAAAAAAAATTTGTTAAATAACCCAACGATTACATTACACAATGAAAATATACACAATTTCTAAATTTTTTGTTAGAAAAATCAATCTTTTGATGCAGATGAAAGATATTTTATAAAACCCATTCCTTGTGGCTTTCTTTTTAATTTAAATTCTAGTTAGTTGACTTACAGTGCAATATTGGTTTCAGGAATAGAGTTCAGTGGTTCATCCTTCACGTACAATGCCCAGTGCTCATCATAATATCCATTACCCGTCTATCCCATTCCCCCACCCACTTCTCTCCAACATCCTTCAGTTTGTTTTTTATAGTTAAGAATCTCCTATAGGGGGGCGCCTGGGTGGCTCAGACGTTAAGCGTCTGCCTTCGGCTCAGGTCATGATCCCGGAGTCCTGGGATCGAGCCCCGCATCGGGCTCCCTGCTCAGTGTGAAGCCTGCTTCTCCCTCTCCCACTCCCCCTGCTTGTGTTCCCTCTCCTGCTGTCTTTCTCTCGGACAAATAAATAAAATCTTAAAAAAAAAAAAAATCTCCTATAGGTTGTTTCCTTCTTTCTTTCCCCGCCCCTGTATGTTCATCTGTTTTGTTTCTTAAATTCCACGTATGAGTGAAATCATATGGTATTTTTCCTTCTCTGATTGACTTATTTCGCGTAGCATAATGCACTCTAGCTCCATCCATGTCATTCCAAGTGGCAAGATTTCATTCTTTCTGATGGCTGAGTAGTATTCCATTAAATATATCAGTTGATGGGCATCTGGACTCTTTCATAGTTTGGCTATTGTTGACAATGCTGCTAAAAACACTGGGGTACTTGAATTCCTTCAAATTTGTATTTTTGTATCATTTGGGTAAATACCTAGTAGTGCACTTACTGGATCATAGTGTAGTTCTATTTTTAGATTTTTGAGGAACTGCCATACTATTCTCCAGAGGCTGCACTAGTTTGCTTTCCCTTTTCTCCACATCCTTGCCAACACTTGTTGTCTTCTGTGTTGTTAATTTTAGCCATTCTGACAGGTGTGGAGTGGTATCTGATTATGGTTTTGATTTGTATTTCCCTGATAATGAGTGATGTTGAGCATCTTTTCATGTGTCTATTAGCCATCTGGATGTCTTCTTTGGAAAAATGTCTATTCCTGTCTTTTGCCCATTTCTTAACTAGATTATTTATTTTTTGGGTGTTGAGTTTAATAAGTTCTTTAAAGATTTTGGATACTAATCCTTTATTGTATATGTCATTTGCAAATATCTTCTCCCATTCCATAGGCTGCCTTTTAGTTTTGTTGATTATTTCCTTTGCTGTGCAGAAGCTTTTCCCTTGTGGCTTTTGTGACTTATACTTCAGCATAATTTGTGTTTTGAACTTGATACCTCATAATGTACTTTCACTAAATTGTAGTTTTTAATATTGTTTAATATCCTAATTTGTTTAGGGATTTCTTAGTAAAGTTCATGAGATAGAAGAATCAGTTTTATAGCCATGATATATAAAATAAATATTTACACAGCATTATATCTATATCTTAATAGATTTGTTTACTTTTGTACTTCAAATATTTTTATTAACAGCCAATTTAATTACTTTTAACAATCCATTTCTGAGGGAAGACATTATCAATTTCTGCCTAAAGAAAATGAATAAGTATAAAAATATTCCAAGTTGAAGATGAAGTTATATTTTAAGATAGATGAAGGGAAAATGAAGCATGTGTCTGAAGGATGCATATGAAGAATATGCTTTATTTCAGGTACTTTAGTAAATCTGTCTCTTAACCTTAATTATCAGATTAAATTCTAATGCTTTTCTTAACTGAACAAGATATGGCTCATGTTCGTGTCGTATTATGTGTAAATCTTTGACTGTATTTTCTGAGCCTCAAGGAAATAAACATAAAATTTGTAGCATATACTTCTTTTTAAGAATTCTGATATAATCCCATACTCTTAAAAACAAAACCAAAGTAAAAACCCAGAGAAAAGACTATCATTTATGGTCTAATTTTTACATTTTTGCTTCAAGAGTTCCACACATGGAAGAACAAACTTTTGCTGAAATATCTATAGTAATGGGAAAGTCAAGTTCCTGACAAAGGTGCGCTCTAATTTCAGGGGATTCCAGCTGTCACGAAGTCAGTCCTTCTTCTCCAAAACTCCCCCTCCTCCATTAGCCTTCTTTCTTTAGCTCTAGGTTTGTCTTTAGGGGGCTGCTTCCAACATCTTTTCCAGACTCAAACCTCTGTGGTAAACGGGGTCATTTGAGAGTCTACTCGGAATGGAATTCTACCCCTGATAGTTGAAGCACGAAGATCCAAAAGGGATCTAAACTAAAATATCCATTTAAAGTTTGGAATGAGCAAGCTCAGAAGTTAAATCCTATCCTAAAAAAAGGGGGAGTGGGCAGAAATGCCTTTGACGGAGCCAGGAGTTAGGACTGGATAAGAACTGGAAAGAACTCAGGAACAAGCAAGGGATGTCTTCTGACGCAGTTAGCATTGCTGCTTGGTGCTTAGCCAGGTGTGTGCATCAAGACTACTAAATGATATAGAGTCAGGGCAAATTATTATTTCTACTATTCCTCAGTTTCTGATATGACAGTTTCAAGCCAACTCAGTCTCATAGTTGCTCTGCTGAAATATGCCCTACTTTTTCCATGTCCTTTTGAAACTAGCGAGAAGGATAAACCGAGTGACCAATGAAAAATGATACTATCACTTTAATTGATCAAGACACTATATTCCTATAAATAAAGCCAAAACTTATATGAAACTTATATGGGCTTTTTGGGGGAAACTTATTAATTGACTTATACTGAGCATAAAATCAACTGCCTCCTAAAGTATATATATTTCCTCTTTTAGGACCCCAAGTTTAAGACCTACATTTTTTTTTCTGTTAAATTTAATTCTGCCAGATTTGACCCAATATTCAAGACTATGGAGACTGTTTTAGATTCTGATTCTATTAACCCAAAATGCTAACTATCTCTCTAGCTTTATGTCATCTACAATTTTGAAAAGTACATGTATTACCTGGGAGAAAGTTCATAGTATAATTGCAGTACTTTCTTTCTGCACAAGATTATCCCCAACAATGTTTCCCCATGTTACTTAGACTTTGCCAATTTTAATGTTTGTTTTTGTATTCTTTCATTACAACCCTTTCAGGAAATAATTATTTCCTAAATAATTAAATAAATAATAAGTTAAATCTGTATATGCTTTTAATCATTTATCTCTTAAAAATAAATATACCAAGCACTTACAAAGTGTTTAGAAACAATAAATCGTGTAATCCTTAAAACAACCCTATGTGGTAAGTATGTATTATCTTTAGCCCATTTTACAAATGAGGAAACTGAGGTACAGGAGAGTTGAGTGATTTGCCCAAAGTCTTGGAACTAAGAAGTTGCAGAGCTGCATCTGACTCCCACGATTCCTTTCTTCAGAGTCCATGCTCAGAATCACTAGTCTCTACTGACTTGGACGTTACCCTAATTGTTAAATAAGACAAGCACAGGAAGAGCCCTAAGATCTGCTTCTAAGATGATCCCACACTGGATGAAGCGGATGTGCTAAGGCCCGATAGTATGTGTGTCTTGGTATCTGTGTAAAGCAGAGGACCTCCAATGGCCTAACTGCAAGTTCTCCTCCCCACTCTGCTCTCTGAGGTAATAACCTTAGTCAAACAACTGTTCTTCCCAAAGGGATCGGGTGTGGTTCCTAATTGTCCTTGAAAAGCAGGCGTCACTCCCCGCCAGATGTGAAATTATTCTAACAAGCCAGTCACGTTCTTCCTCAGGAGCCAGGGGTCACTGCTACCTTTTGATACTACAAAGCCTGCCTCCCACCACCCGAGATTGCTCAGTATGTTCTAGAGTGCAGTCAGTACCCATGTGGCCCTGTATGACATGTACTGCCTTGCTCTCCTACGCTGTAAGTCTGTGTGATCAGTAACCTGCCATCTATCTTATGTATCCAGTGTCAGCTGTATTCTCTTTGCTTATCCCCATTACCTCAGGGCAGGAAACCCTCCTTCATCAACAGGGTACATAGGACGTGTTTAAAACAAACACCATATGAATATGAGCAAAACAAACTAGACACATCTATAAATTTGTCCATTTGTAAAACAAAATCATAATTGTGTAGATGCTATAGTAACTCAGTCTTCATGGTTTTCAGCTAAATTATTAATTTACTTATTAATGTGTTGTTGGAAAATGGCACTGTCATGATTATTCTTTCTCTGACATTTCACCCAACAGGCATTCTCCAGTGTCAAGTGTTCAGAGATTTATTTATTAGTTACTCAACTATTTTGTGCACCTCTTCAGCCATATGCAATGTGGCCACAAGCAATGCAATAACTTAATGCTTAATAAGATGACATAGTGACTTTTGTCCATTTCTAGTTTTAAAAGCAAAACCAAACAACTTTTGGCTTTTAATGAGCTCCTAATACTAATGTTAAAATACAAAATAATTTCTCTTCAAATTCTAAATGATTGGTATCAAATGGATGCTATAATTTAAATGACAACATAACAATATTTTAAAATGTTTGGTGCACAAGACACCATAAGTTAAATTATAAGCATCTGTAAAGAAGAGGGAAAGAAAGATTTTGTCATTTTTTTAAAAGTTCTTAATTAATGGTTTTTCCAATTTCTTTCTTTCTTTTTTTATTCTTATGTTAATCCCCATACATTACATCATTAGTTTTAGATGAAGTGTTCCATGATTCATTGTTTGTGCATAACACCCAGTGCTCCATGCAGAATGTGCCCTCCTCAATACCCACCACCAGGCTAACCCATCCTCCCACCCCCCTCCCCTCTAGAACCCCATTCGTTTTTCAGAGTCCATCGTCTCTCATGGTTCGTTTACCCCTCCGATTTCCCCCGCTTCATTCTTCCCCTCCCACTACCTTCTTCTTCTTCTTCTTTTTTTTTTTCTTAACATATATTGCATTATTTGTTTCAGAGGTACAGATCTGTGATTCAACAGTCTTGCACAATTCACAGCACTTACCAGAGCACATACCCTCCCCAGTGTCTATCACCCAGTCACCCCATCCTTCCCACCCCACCCCCCACTCCAGCAACCCTCAGTTTGTTTCCTGAGATTAAGAATTCCTCATATCAGTAAGATCATATGATACATGTCTTTCTTTGTTTGACTTATTTCACTCAACATAATACCCTCCAGTTCCATCCACGTCGTTGCAAATGGCAAGATCTCATTCCTTTTGATGGCTGCATAATATTCCATTGTATATATATACCACCTCTTCTTTATCCATTCATCTGTCGATGGACATCTTGGCTCTTTCCACAGTTTGGCTATTGTGGACATTGCTGCTATAAACATCGGGGTGCACGTACCCCTTCGGATCCCTACTTTTGTATCTTTGGGGTAAATACCCAGTAGTGCAATTGCTGGATCATAGGGTAGCTCTATTTTCAACTTTTTGAGGAACCTCCATACAGTTTTCCAGAGTGGCTGCACCAGCTTGCATTCCCACCAACAGTGTAGGACGGTTCCCCTTTCTCCGCATCCCCGCCAACATCTGTCATTTCCTGACTTGTTAATTTTAGCCATTCTGACTGGTGTGAGGTGGTATCTCATTGAGGTTTTGATTTGGATTTCCCTGATGCCGAGCGATATTGAGCACTTTTTCATGTGTCTGTTGGCCATTTGGATGTCTTCTTTGGAAAAATGTCTGTTTATGTCTTCTGCCCATTTCTTGATTGGATTCTTTGTTCTTTGGGTGTTGAGTTTGATGAGTTCTTTATAGATTTTGGATACTAGCCCTTTATCTGATATGTCATTTGCAAATATCTTCTCCCATTCTGTCGGTTGTCTTTTGGTTTTGTTGACTGTTTCCTTTGCTTTGCAAAAGCTTTTTATCTTGATGAAGTCCCAATAGTTCATTCTTGCCCTTGCTTCCCTTGCCTTTGGCGATGTTTCTCGGAAGAAGTTGCTTCGGCTGAGGTCAAAGAGGTTGCTGCCTGTGTTCTCCTTTAGGATTTGGATGGACTCCTGTCTCACATTGAGGTCTTTCAACCATTTGGAGTCTATTTTTGTGTGTGGTGTAAGGAAATGGTCCAGTTTCATTCTTCTGCATGTGGCTATCCAATTTTCCCAACACCATTTGTTGAAGAGACTGTCTTTGTTCCATTGGACATTCTTTCCTGCTTTGTCAAAGATGAGTTGACCATAGAGTTGAGGGTCCATTTCTGGGCTCTCTATTCTGTTCCATTGATCTATGTGTCTGTTTTTGTGCCAGTACCATGTTGTCTGGATGATGACAGCTTTGTAATAGAGCTGGAAGTCCGGAATTGTGATGCCGCCGGCTTTGCTTTTCTTTTTCAACATTCCTCTGGCTGTGCGGGGTCTTTTCTGGTTCCATACAAATTTTAGGATGATTTGTTCCATTTCTTTGAAAAAAGTGGATGGTATTTTGATGGGGATTGCATTGAATGTGTAGATTGCTCTAGGTAGCATTGACATCTTCACAATATTTGTTCTTCCAATCCATGAGCATGGAACGTTTTTCCATTTCTTTGTGTCTTCCTCAATTTCTTTCATGAGTATTTTATAGTTTTCTGAGAACAGATCCTTTGTCTCTTTGGTTAGATTTATTCCTAGGTATCCTATGGTTTTGGGTGCAATTGTAAATGGGATCGACTCCTTAATTTCTCTTTCTTCTGTCTTGTTGTTGGTGTATAGGAATGCCACAGACTTCTGTGCATTGATTTTATATCCTGCCACTTGACTGAATTCCTGTATGAGTTCTAGCAGTTTTGGGGTGGAGTCTTTTGGGTTTTCCACATAAAGTATCCTATCATCTGCAAAGACTGAGAGTTTGACTTCTTCCTTGCCAATTTGGATGCCTTTGATTTCTTTTTGTTGTCTGATTGCTGTGGCTAGGACTTCCAATACTATGTTGAATAGCAGTGGTGATAGTGGACATCCCTGCCGCGTTCCTGACCTGAGGGGGAAAGCTCTCAGTTTTTCCCCATTGAGAATGATATTCGCTGTAGGTTTTTCATAGATGGCTTTTATGATATTGAGGTATGTACCCTCTATCCCTATACTCTGAAGAGTTTTGATCAAGAAAGGATGCTGTACTTTGTCAAATGCTTTTTCTGCATCTATTGAGAGGATCATATGATTCTTGTTCTTTCTTTTGTTAATGTATTGTATCACATTGATTGATTTGCGGATGTTGAACCAACCTTGCAGCCCAGGGATAAATCCCACTTGGTCATGGTGAATAATCCTTTTAATGGACTGTTGGATCCTATTGGCTAGTATTTTGGTGAGAATTTTTGCATCCATGTTCATCAGGGATATTGGTCTGTAATTCTCCTTTTTGATGGGGTCTTTGTCTGGTTTTGGGTTCAAGGTAATGCTGGCCTCATAAAATGAGTTTGGAAGTTTTCCTTCCATTTCTATTTTTTGGAACAGTTTCAGAAGAATAGGTATTAATTCTTCTTGAAATGTTTGGTAGAATTCCCCTTGGAAGCCATCTGGCCCTGGGCTTTTGTTTTTTGGGAGATTTTTGATGACTGCTTCAATTTCCTTAGTGGTTATAGGTCTGTTCAGGTTTTCTATTTCATTCCAATTTCTTTTGCATACATTCTTCTCTTCCATCAATGAGAGTATTTTCTGAATGTCAGTTTCATTTTTTTTTTGGCATATTTAGATGAAGATGGTACAGCTGTGGTTTGATTAATCAGTTCTCTTAATCTCCTCTTTTAAACCTACATTTTAAGCTTAAATATATGAAAAATACTTTATATTTTAGAATAGTGCATAATTTAATTTTAAAAGAGTAAGTTTTAAGTTAAATTTAAAAATTTAGAAAGGCTTTTTTTTAATAAAAAAATATTACAAAAGAAGACAATGATGTGTACTTGTATCTTCTTGTGTTTCTTCAGAACACAAGGAAACCTTCAGAATTTCAATATAATGATTTATTAAATGATAATATGTTTACAATAATTATAGCAGTATAGGCAAAAATAATATAACTGCAAAGTGCTGACAGTAAGCTATGTTAATCTCTAAAAATCTACATATCTGTACCCTAAAACTTTAAAAAATTTTTTTAATTTAAATTCAACTTAGTTTACATATACTGTATTATTAGTTTCAGGGGTAGAATTTAGTGATTCATCAGTTGCATATAACGCCCAGTGCTCATTAAATCACGTGCCCTCCTTAATGCCCATCACCCACTTACCCCATCCCCCATCCACCGCCCTTCCAGCAACCCTCAGTTTGTTCCCTATAGTTAGGAGTCTCTTGGTTTGCCCCCTCTCTGTTTTTATCTTCTTTTATTTTTTCTTCCCTTCCCCTATGTTCATCTGTCTTGTTTCTTAAACTCCACTTATGAGTAAAATCATATGGTATTTTTCTTTCTCTGAGTGCTTATTTCGCTTAGCATAATACCACCTAGTTCCATCCACATCATTGCAAATGGCAAGATTTCATTCTTTTTGATGGCTGAGTTATAGTCCATTATATATATATATATATATATATATATATATATATATATATATATATGCCATATCTTCTTTATCCTTTCATCTGTTAATGGACATCTGGGCTCATTCCATATTTTGGATATTGTGGACACTGCTGCTATAAACATTGGGGTGCAGATGCCCCTTTGGATCACTATGTTTGGATCCTTTGGATAAATACCTAGTAGTGCAATTTCTGGGTCATAAGGTAGTTCTATTTTTAACATTTTGAGGAACCTCCATACTGTTTTCCAGAGTGGCTGTACCAGTTGGCATTCCCACCAACAGTGTGAGAGGGTTCCCCTTTCTCTGCACCCTTGCCAACATCTGTCATTTCCTGAGTGGATAATTTTAGCCATTCTGACTGGTGTGAGGTGGTATCTTATAGTGGTTTTGATTTTTATTTCCCTGATGCCAAATGATGTTGAGCATTTTTTCATGTGTCTGTTGGTCATTTACATGTCTTTTTTATTTAAAAAAAATTATTTGCTTTAGAGAGAGAGAATGAAAGAGAAAATGTGAGTGGCAAGATAGAGAAGCAGACTCCCTGTTGAGCAGGGAGCCCGACGTGGGGCTCCATCCCAGGACCCTGGGATCATGACCTGAGCTGAAGGCAGACACCCAACCGACTGAGCCACCCAGGCACCCCCATTTATATGTCTTGTTTGGAGAAATGTCTGTTCATGTTCTGCCCATTTCTTGACTGGGTTTTTTTGTTTTTTGGGGTGTTGAGTTTGATAAGTTCTTTATAGATCTTGGATACTAGCCCTTTATCTGATATGTCATTTGCAAATATCTTCTCCCATTCTGTAGGTTGGCTTTTAGTTGTGTTGACTATTTCCTTTGCTCTGCAAAAACTTTTTATCCTAATGAAGTCCCAATAGTTCATTTTTGCTTTTGTTTCCCTTGCATCTACAGACGTGTCTAGCAAGAAGTTGCTGAAGCCAAAGTCAAAGAGATTGTTGTCTGAGTTCTCCTCTAGGATTTTGATGTACTCCTATCTTACACTTAGGTCTTTCATCCATTTTGAATTTATTTTTATGTATGATATAAGAAAGTGATCCAGTATCATTCTTCTGCATGTGGCTGTCCAATATTCTGAACACTATTTCTTGAAGAGACTGTCTTTTTTCCATTGGATATTCTTTCCTGCTTTGTCAAAGATTAGTTGAACATAGAGTTGAGGGTCCATTTCTGGATTCTCTGTCCTGTTCCATTGATCTATGTGTCTGTTTTTGTGCCAGTACCTGTGTCTATTTTTGTGTCTGTCTTGATGATTACAGCTTTGTAATACAGCTTGACATCCAGAATTGTGATACCTCTAGCTTTGGTTTTCTTTTTCAACATTACTTTGGCTATTCATGGTCTTTTCTGTTCTAAAAAATAGAAATACAAGGAAAACTTCCAAAATCATTCTATGAGTCCAGCATTACCTTGATTCCCCAAACCAGACAAAGACCCCACTAAAAAATAGAATTACAGACCAATATCCCTGATGAACATGGATGCCAAAATTCTCACCAAGATCCTAGCTAATAGGATCCAACAGTACATTAAAAGGATTATTCACCACAACCCAGTGGAATTTATTCCTGGACTGCAGGGGTGGTTCAGCATCCACAAATCAATCAACGTTATACATCACATTAATAAAAGACAGGGCAAGAACTGTATGATCCTCTCAATAGATGCAGATAAAGCCTTTGACAAAATACAGCATCCTTTCTTGATAAAAACTCTCCACCATGTAGGGATACATACCTCAATATCATAAAAGCCATATAAGGAAAGACCCACAGCAAATATCCTCAATGGGGAAAAACTGAAAGCTTGTCCACTAGGGCCAGGAAAATGACAGGGATGTCCATTCTCTCAATTGTTGTTTGACATAGTACTAGAAGTCCTAGCCTCAGCAATCGGACAATAAAAATAAATGAAAGGCTTCCAAATCAGCAAAGAAGTCAAACTTTCACTCTTCACAGATGACATGATACTCTGTAGAAAACCCAAAAGATTCCACAAAAAAATTGCTGGAACTAATACAGGAATTCAGTAAAGTGGCAGCATATAAAATCAATACACAGAAGTCAGTTGCATTTCTATATACTAACAATGGAACAGAAGAAAGAGAAACAGGCAATTGATCACATTTACAATTGCACCAAAAACCATAAGATACCTAGGAGTAAACCTAACCAAAGAGATAAGGGATCTATATTCTGAAAACTATAGAATACTTATGAAAGAAATTGAGGAAGACACAAAGAAATGGAAAAACATTCCATGGTCATGGATTGGAAGAACAAATACTGTTAAACTGTCTCTGTACCCTGGGGCGCCTGGGTGGCTCAGTTGTTAAGCGTCTGCCTTCAGCTCAGGTCATGATCCCAGGGTCCTGGGATCGAGCCCTGCATCAGGCTCCCTGCTCCACGGGAAGCCTGCTTCTCCCTCTCCTACTCCCCCTGCTTGTGTTCCCTCTCTCACTGTGTCTCTCTCTCTGTGTCAAATAAATAAATAAAATCTTAAAAAAAAAATGTCTCTGTACCCTAAAACTTCTATCATAGAAAATTTTTAAGCAACTCAGGGAGTCAACAGCATATATTCCATTAGTCAAAAGTACAAAAATGTCATCATTTATTATAGCCTCCTGTAAATGCTACCATTCACTCATTTAAAAACAAGAATAAAAAAGGGAAATAACATACAAGTATTAGTATGAAAATGTTTTTGACAATTTAGTTCCCTTGAAAGGGTCTGGGTTTTCTCCAGGGTTCCTCAGATATCACTATAACAACCACTAATAAATTAGAAAGAGTAAAAGATTTGGAGTCAGAGAATCTCAGTTTCAAATTATTCTTACAGTTTCATTTAATTTTATTCAAATATGTTATATCCTTTTATGTTCTTATCTACCTGAATTCACCAGGTCATTACATAGGTAGGGAAAACACCATTAAAATTTTTTTCACTATATGTGCATAGCTAGCTTTATTGACAAATTTTCATTTTTGATAGTCTTTTATTAATCTTTTAGCCTTCAGTCTGCATACTATTTCTTTAAAATATCTGTGTGTGTGTGTATACACACACATTCCTACATATAAAATGCATATGTTACATTACTTACATATTACATAACATTAATAAATATTAATTATTCTTTGATAAGTAGATATCTAGACTAATCTATGCTATTCATTCTTAAAAAAAAACTGTAAGTGCTATATTGTATATCTTCTACCTGGGTCTCTATCACTTCATGTATTAATTCATATATTGATTTAGTGTGTCATTACTGGTCACAAAAGTATGAAGGAACTGTATTTGAAAAGAGCAGAATAAACATCTGCTGCAAGTAGGTTATAGTAGGTCATTCCAGGTCAACATTTCCATTGCACCCAGTATAAAAAAAGGAGGAAAAACAATTGTAAACACAGGTATGGGAACAATGATGACCAGGGCAACAGAGATGGGGAACCATTCATAGGGAAATGACAAACATAAGGACCAGCTATTGCTTCCTCTGGGGAGATTTAACTATCTGCTTATCATCGGAAGAACACCACTCTAGATCACTGTTAAAGGAAAGAGAAATAAGCACAAATTTTGCTGTCACTGAGTGAAGCCTCTAGGATCAATTGAAATTTTGTCTGGGTAACTATCTGCACAGTTGTTGGCCTATGCTGGAGGCTGGGGAACTAAGTCAAAATTTTCCAAAGTCAGAGTAAAATTGCCTGCAGTCTTTCAGAAAATGTTGTCAGAATAACTATTATTAATATATTCAAGAAAATAAAGACACATCTTAAAAGACCTAGAGAGAAAAGACAACCTTCAGAGAGCCACAGGAAGACTGACAGCTGACTTCTTCACAGAAATGATGTAAACCAGGAAAACAGTGGAAAAGTATCTTCAACATGCTGAGAGGAAATCATGACAGCCTATAATTATTTACTCAGCAGTACTGTACTTCCAAAATGATAAGGAAATGATGACATTTTTCAGAGACCTATCAAACAAAAGTTGAGATAATTTATTGCTGGAAGTACTGCTCTAGAAGAAAAAAATCTAAAGACAGATAGTGATCCCAAAGAGAAATAGAAAAAATAGGAAGAAAAAAAGAACACTGGATAAGTATACAGGAATCATTGCAATGTCCTGTGGAATTTAATTTATACATATAACTGAAAATGTGTGAAAACAATAGGACAGAGTTAGATGACGAATAAATGAAGAGAAAGGATTTAAATTTCTAACTATGAAATTATGAAAATAATAATTCATATTAGACTTTAATAAGTGAAGGTGAATTTTTTTTATCTTTAGGTTAAAATGTAAAGAGTAAAAAAAAAGTATACAAAGCTAATATAAGAAAAATGTATTAATCTGAAAAAAGCAAAGAAAGGGAAAATACACAAAGTAGATTTGGAGATTAGAAAATAAGAATAAATGATAGATATTATATATTTAATTATATATAATTAATTATATAACCTAAGTATATCAGCAGTTTCATTAAAAATAAATACACTAAAATTGGAACCCTTGTGTATTGTTGTGGGAATGTAACATGGTCTAAATACTGTGGGAAACAGTTTGACAGCTCCTCAAAACATTAAAAATAAAGCCACCATATGATCCATCAATTCCAGTTCGAGGTAGATACCCCCAAAGAACTGAGATCAGGGTCTGAAGACATATTTGTGCACTCATGTTCATGGCAGCATTATTCACAATAGCTAGAAAGTAGAAACAGCCCCAGTGCTCATTGACAGCTGAATAGATAAGGAAAATGAAGTATTTACATACAGTGGAATATTATTCACTCTTAACAAAAAAGGAAGGAAATCCTCACACGTACTATGACATGGATAAACCTTGAGGACATGATGCTAAGTGAAATAAGCCTATCACTAAAGGGGCACCTGGGCAGCTCAGTCAGTTGAGTGACTGACTCTTGATTTCTGCTCAGGTCATGATGTCAGGGTTGTGGGATTGAGCCTCACATGGGGCTCCATGCTGAGTGTGGAGCCTGCTTTGGATTCTCTCTCCCTCTCCCTCTGCCCCTCCCCACTCTCTTAAAAAAAGGAAAAAGCCTATCACTAAAAACAAATATGATAGGTGACGCCTGGATGGCTTAGTCACTTGAGCACCCCACTCTATTTTGGCTTGCGTCATGATCTCAGAGTCATGAGATTGAGCCGCCTGTTGTGCTCTGCATTCAGCGTGGAGTCTGCTTGAGATTCTCTCTCCCTCTGCTCCTCCACCCCTTTCTCTCTGTCTCTAAAATAGATAAATAAATAACACCTTAAAAAATGATATGATTCCATTTATATGAGGTACCTGGAAAAGTCACCTTCATAAAGATCGAAGTAGAGTGGTGGTGGTCAGCGGCTGAGGACAGTGGGGAATGGGAAGTTGCTTAATGGGGATAGAGTTTTAGTTTTGCAAAATGAAAAGAGGTCTGGGGATGGATGGTGGCAGTGGTTGCACCTCAGTGTAAATGTGCTTAATACCACTGAACTGTAGTTAACAATGATAATAATAAAGATAGTAAATTTTATGTGTATTTATCAGCATAAAATTTTGGGAAAAAAATAAATGCATTAAGCACCAGTATAAGTTCAAGATTGCTAAGCTTGATTTTTTAAAAAGAAATGTACAATTTATTGTTTATAAGATACACTCTATAAATGTAACCAAATACTCAAAAAGGTTAAAAGGAAAAAAAAAGGAAAAAATATGCCTAGAGAGGAAGATGGTACAAACACTCCACAAAGATGAAGGGCTCAATTCAACAGGAAAATGTCAAACCCTAACTCTGTATGCATCAACTAACAGTGTAACAATGTCACCTGAAAGTGGAAGTGAACAATTCCCAATTAGAATAGGACTTTAAAATAATTCTTACAACTGCTTATTTAAAGAATTGAAAAATATTCATAATATAGAACACTTAAAACAGTTAACATCATTGGCAAGCATAGAACACAACATCAGCAATGGATGAAAATTTTTAAAGTTAAGAAATGAAATTAGGTACATTGCCCAAGACCATTATACAAATGAAAAATTCATGTATACACAAAAAACATATTTTAAAATACAAATGCATGTCTAAAAACATATTAAAATATGTGCCAAGGAGAGAAAGGAAATTAAGTATAGATTAAATATGAAAAAAATGGGGAAAAGAATGAAATAAAAAACGAAAGACTTTTTCATGAAGAGATATATAGTAGCCCTCCCTTATCCACGGGGAATACATTCCAAGATCCATGGGTGCCTGAAACTGCAGATGGTACCAAACCCTGTACATACTATGCTTTTTCTTATGCATATATACATACAATAAAGTTCAACTTACAAATTAGGCACAGTAAGAGATTAGTAATAACTAATAAGATAGAATAATTATAATAATATTCTATAATAAAAGTTACGTGAATGTGATCTCTTTTTTTCCTCTCTCAAAATATCTTAACGTCCTGTACTCACCTTTCTTCTCATGATGATGTGTGATGACAAATGCCTCTGTGATAAGTCGAAGTGAGGTGAATGACGTAGGCATTTGTGACATAATGTTAGGCTACTAGTGACCTTCTGAGGATAGGCCCGAAGGAGGATCATCTCCTTCCAGGCTGCATTTGGCTGTGGGTAACTGAAACCACAGAGAGTGAAATCATGGATAAGGGGGGACTACTGCAAAAGTCTTGTGACATGGGTCACAAATTCATATTTCAACACCTCAATGAACAGAAAGAGACAAAGAAATAAAAAACAAGATAGTAAAAGAAAGAAAGAAAAATCATGAAAATATGACATAATTTTTCAGTTCACTAGTCACCAAGATTGGATGGAAATGATCTCTTGTTGGCCTTACTGTGATTACAGAATAGCCAGGTCAACAGAAATCAGAGACATCCACAAAAAGTCCTAGAGAGCTAATGAAAGTATCTATGTGTTTAGCTGGAATGACCCGAGAAGGTCTATAGGAAAGTTTCTTTATCTCCAGTGAAGTGGCCTTATGAACATTTCTCCTTTAATCTCTCGGTCTCTTTCCCTGTGCTACCATTTGATACTGGCTATGTTCTTATCCCTTCCCTTAGGGCAAAACCCTCCAACATAGTCCTAAATGTTTCCTGGGAGATAGGATCAATTGAAGGTCAATTTCTCAGACACTTCATCTCAAGACACTTGGGTTTCCAATGACTTCCCATATAGATAATTGTACATTTCGCATGCGGTTTCTGGTGCTCCATATCAAATATAGGTTGCAATTTTGTGTTCTTTATTCTCCTTTTATTTTGGCAACCATTATAAGTAAATGACTCCTATACAAATCTCACTAAATGCTCTTGGGAGGAAGGACCCGCAGCCTGCAGAGTTATCACAATAATTCTGGGTCTTGTAATTGGGAGGGTCTCGTAACTTTCAGACTCCAGAAGCCATTCCAGCAGTCACTGGTGGCTCGTCTATGTGTTTACACTAAGCCTCCAGATGGTCTCTGACTCCACCCCACACATGTGACAGTAAAACCACAGGATTTGGAGAAATCAGACCCATCTCTTATACCAAACCCTTCTACCCACTAGGGACCTGCCTGTGGACATGCCTCTAAGTTTCTCTTCAGTTAAGAAAACATACCCTTGAGCTGAATTTCCTGAGTCTGAATCCTGACTTCACTAGTTTTTAGCTATATGATTTGGAAAAATTTACTTAAACTCATATTTATCATCAGGAAAGTGAAAATAATACTAGAATATACTTCAAATGTTGTTACAAGGATAAAGTGAGTTCGTATCTGCAAATCTCTTTAATAGGTGCCTGATACATAGTAAATGCTGCATAACCTATTGTTGGATATATGTACGAGGAGCATTAAGTGCACATGACTTGGATAAATTATAGAAGTTTTATAGGTATCAAATGTGACCATGTACCTGAAAGAGGTTTAAATATTTTAGTAACTACAGAAATATAACATACTATTTTTTTAAATTTTAATTCCAGTATAGTTAACTTACAGTGTTATATTAGTTTCAGGTATACAATATAATATACTATTTTGGGGCCACTGAACAATGTAAATTAATACAGTTATTTCCTCATATGTACCTCTTCATTCATGCTAATTAATTATACAGAGAAAAATACAAAAAGCTCATTATATAATGGTATTGTACAAGATTTTATTTTTCTTTTATGATTTCCTGGGCTCATTTTAACACCATGTCGCCTAGGTAAATTTGCTAATGATTTGGGAATGTGGGGCCATTTGTTCAAAGACTTGAATCATACCCTGGGAGTAACTCTCTCTTCCTGTTGGGTCTCTCTTCTAACCATTCATATTATTATTATCAAATATTATTCCAGTGGTTAAATATATTCAATGAGTTACAAATGAATGAGAAATATGTACTTTCTGCTGAGAGGATCCAATCCCCTTTCAGATCATTTTATAGGTAATTGATTAGTAAGCATTAGGTGAAAAATTATTACAAACATATGATTAAAAAAAGTCATCATTATGAATGTGTTCCTGCAACTATCTCCATATGGTGTTAATACTGACGATTTAAGCACAATGCCTTTTTCCAAAACTTTTCTCTATGTGTGTGCCTGGGTATATGTGTGTGTGTGTGTATGTTTTAATTTTCCTAACTGGATAAGCAAAAGAAGGAAAAATTACTTATCTGTCATATGTTCATGGCCATATAGGCAAATTTCTTCATTTTTAAGTAAACTTCTCTGAAAGAAGCTTATTTTTATTTTGACTGTGAAGATGTTCCACATACGTGCACATTGACCACACTATCAGAGTAAATCATAAGTGTTTGCAAAGACGAAATTTTAAAGTAGGCCACCCCATTGCTAGGAATTTGGTGGAGATGGGAAGTTTGTGCCTGAAACTAGTGTCTATGAAAGACACTGAATATATAAATAAATTTAAAAGGTTTATGCTGTCAGGCTTATTTTTATCTTTTAATTACTGAGAAGGGGATTTTGTAATTCAGGGTTCAGAGGCCATATATCTGTCTCTACAAAGGAGAATGATTCATTAAAAGCATTAATTCTGTTCTGAGCGGCAGTGCAGCAAATTAGACACCATTCTCTGCTTGGAGGAAGATTTAAATCAAATTATTAGAGAATTCTTGCAAGGAAAGTAAAAGGAAAGCTCTTATAAATAGTCATCAAAAATGTCATGCTTTTATATATATGATTTGGTACCACAAGAGGTAATTTCACTCTTATGGATGTAAAATGTACTCTAAGAAATATCTACTTTTCTTGGGCTCACCATTAACACAAGCTTTAAAATCACAGATGTTGATGATTTTAAAAATATTTTTGAAATTCCAACTCAAAAGTTCAGTTATTTTCTTTTAAAACATATTTTTAGAAATCATATTTATTTTTAAAAATGAGGGCATTGATGGTGAATAATATGGTCCTTTTAATATGCCTTCCTATGAGGGGTAGAGGGAGAAGGAGAGAGAGAAAGAATCCTCAAACAGACTCCCCACAGAGCATGGAGCCTGATGGAGAGCTCAATTTGAGGACCCTGAGATCATGACCTGAGCCAAAATCAAGAGCCAGCCACTTAACCAAGTCACCCAGGCACCCCTGCATCAAATTGTTCTATGCTTAAAAATTATTATTGTGTTTCATATTTCCATATTTTTTTCTAAATAAGACTAACTCTGAAAATTATTTCCTTTTTTTTTTTTAAGAGAGGGAAAGAGGGGCGAGGCAGGGGGTGGGGCAGAGGGAGAGAGAGAGAATCTTCAGCAGGCTCCAAGTGCAGAGTCAAATGTGGGACTCAACCTCACAACCCTGAGATCATGACCTGAGCTGAAATCAAGAGTTGGTTGCTAACTGATTGAGCCACTCAGGTGCCCCCAAAATTATTTACTTTTAAACTCATATTTATGCACTTTATATCTGGAATACAAATGGTTCCCAATTTATAATATTTTGACTTACAATGGTTCAACTTCACGATGGTAGGAAAGAAATGCACATTCAGTAGAAGCCATACTTTGAATTTTGAATTTTTATTTTTTCCTGGGCTAGTGACATGCAGTCAGATCTCTCTCATGATGCTGGGCAGCAGCAACGACAGCTCCCCATCAGCCAGTGATCATGAGGGCCAACAACTGATAAACTCACAACCTTCTGTCCCCATACAGCCATTTTGTTTTTTTACTTTCAGTACAGTATTCAGTAAATTACCTGAGATCATCAACACTTTATTATACAGTAGGCTTTGTGGTAGATGATTTTACCCAACTGAAGGCTAATATGAGTGTTCTGAGCATGTTTAAGGTAGACTCAGCTAAGCTGTGATGTTCTGTCCATTAAGTGTATTAAATGCATTTTTGACTTAGGAAGATTTTCAACTTTCAATAGGTTTATGGAGATATAACCCCATCATAAGTTGAGGAAGATCTTTATTTTGTAAAACTATCCTAATCATTTTGCCATGCATGCTCTTTTTCTACTTCCTACTCGATTTTAGTTAACAACGAAACAGAAATGGATGAGATAGAATAAACTCATGTGGCTGGGGAATAGAATAATCTAAATCCTAGAAAAGTGGCCATATGGAAGATGCCCTTCCTTTCGAAGATATCCAGGATGAATCAGTCTAGAATGAGGAATAGTAAGCATTTCATGGCTTGGAGGCTGAATGGAACTAGGTAATACTCATTAATAAAAATATTCATGTATATGTCATCTGATAGCATTTAGGTTAGCTAAGAAAGTAGTATTTGCAACAAAACTGAAACTAACTAGTGAACCTTTTTTTATGTGTGCAATGAAACATGAACATACATGAAAGAGAAGAAATATATTTTAGGTCAGCTGCATATTATTTCCGGACACAAACTCAAGATACAAATGTTGTGTCTTCTGCTAAGAGCCGTTTGGTCTTGAGGTGACCATACCATGTGCTTTCCATGACACTGCAAGTCTTGACCTGACTATTTCTCTTTGATCTTTATCAAAATGATCCTTAGATGGTTTATAAAAATATTTGCAACAAATACAAAGGTGTTGTGGCTGGATGTCTATGTCCTCTCAAAATGTACATACTGAAGCCCTAGCTTAATGTGATGGTATTTGGAGGAGGGACCTTGGGGAGCTGATTAGGTTTAGATGAAGTCATCAGCATGGGACCCACATGGTGGGATTAGTGCCCATATAAGAAGAGAAGGACAGGAAGATCCCTCTCTCCCCACACACGTGCACTGAGGAAAGGCCATGAGTGAACGGAAGGTTGTTTACAAGTCAGGAAGAGGGCTCTCACCAGGAAGGGGTCTGCCTGCACTGTGATCTGGGACTTCCGAGCCTGCCGGTCTAAGGTATTTCGTTACGGCAGCCCAAACAGATTAAGACAAATGCAGTGAAATAAAAAGAGAATAGAGGAAAGGGAGAAGTAGATCATAGGGTAGAAATGCTGTGTTAACTCTGCTAGCAAAGATAGGGAAATAATCAATGATGGAAACCATTTGTTCCATTCCATTTTACAAAATTGAACCTGTTTACAAGAAGAAAAATTGCTGTTGCTGCTTGGATTCTGAAGCATGAAATATCATTTCCCACCCTATTCCCAGATTTTCATTAAAAAGGGTAGATAGCAACTGTTATGGAAGGAAGGAAGGAAGGAAAGAGGGAGGGAGGGAGGGAAGGAGGGAGGAAGGAAGGAAGGATTGATTCAACAACTCTAAAAGAGGCACAATAATGAGTTTATTTGTGAGTTTTAAGTTCCATTTTTTATAAGAAGATAGGAGGTGGGTCGGTCCATGGAGGAGAGCTGATGGTTGAGAAACATTAATATTTTAAGGTCCGATGAGCAAGTTCTCTGCTAGTGTCACTTGATCCAGGAACAAAAATCCAGTGTATTTTGAGACCTAGCTTGAACCTAAGCTATGCTCAGGTGTGCATGCAAAAGAGGTCTAGCAATTTGAAGGGAACAGAGTCATCAGGATCCTATTTGCATGAGGAAACAAAGAGTTTCAAAACTATCTTGTTGTGATGGAAGATTACAAAAACAAAAATGTTTCATCAGCTAACACATTTTTGTTACCTATGGGGAGAGGTAATTCTGAATAGAACATGTTGCCATGCTGCACCCTGACCACCATTAGATTATTTTTGAGGCATGGAAATGAACTGTTTTGTTAAGTTTCAAGTTTTGTTAGCAAACAGAATTGGGGAAGTAATAAGAAAAAATTCTGCAAGGCATGGGAGCAGTATTTCATTTTGGAGCTTCTCCAGAAAAGTGTAACACAAGGAAGAAAAGTGCAAAATTTGCAAAATCACTGCACGGTTTTTGTACCTGAGAAATCCCATTGCTTTAAATCAAGCAAGAGAAGAACCAAAAGCGACATAGCTGTGCTAAGTGGCAAGCACTAGTGTCTGCAGAAAGACAGTGGTGCCCAGTGGACATAGGTGTGTCCAGAATCAGCAGAGGTAGGCAGCAGGAGCAAGAATATCTCCTACTTTGTTCTCTCTTCTGCTAGGCATCCTTCAGGAATGCCATGGATGCCAAATGCTATATGGATGTTGATCACATAGTTGAGTAGGCTTGACTATTTTTATTTCTGTTCTACTATAGATCGAAGTTGGTGTCGCCTCAAAATTCATATATTGAAATCCTCCCCACCTTAAATGATGGCATTAGGAAGTGGGCCTTTGGGAGGGGATTAAATTACGAAGGCAGGGCCTATAAAAGAGGCCCCATAGAGCTCCCTAGTCCCTTCCACCATGTGCAGACACAGTGAAAAACTACCCTCTATTAACTCCAAAGAGAGCTCTTAACCAGCACCTTGATTTTGGACTTTCCAGCTTTCAGAACCATGAGAAACAAATTTCTGTCACCCATCCTATGATACTTAAGTATAGGGGCTCAAACAGTATAAAGCATGTTCCAGCTCTTTGGCCCCAATCAAGTGAAGACTTCACAAGGGATTAGGGTCCTGCAAGTTGTGATTTACACAGGAGCAAATGCAACAGAGAGTATGCTGGAATATATAGAAAAATGAATGGCTGCTTTATTTTTCAGATATTTCAGATAAAATATTCTAATTTTTTCCACCAAAAAAAGCATTTAGAAAGATTTGGGAAGCAGTAAAAGTGGCAGTTACATTGCCTGCAAATAGTTCAGATTGCAGGCCCTCCATGTGCCTATTAATGGCAGATCCTAAGAACTTTTAAAATCAACCAAATGGAAAGTAGGATTGGTGTACTCATTAAAGCTAAAGCACTTAACCCAAACTCCCACCTACATAGAAGAACATTTCCTTAAATGGTGACTGTAGGCAGAGGCAAGATTTTACCCTCGTTGGTCTTTCCTATATGCAAACACAGAAATTATTGAAGCCTGAAAGTGGCTATATTCATGAAGATTTTGACTTTAAAACTGTTTGTCCCTTGAGCTAACTTAAAAAGAAGGAGGAAAAAGAAGAAAAAAAAAATCCCAATAATGCTATAATGAAGCACCTAATTGAACAGACACCCTGGAAAGTTCTCCAAAATCAGTTGAAAATAATTGTTAGCACCTGCTTTAGAGAATTAGTGACTATAAGTCACTTTTAAAAAATTGTTCTTAAGATTTTTATTTATTTGTCAGAGAGAGAGAGAGAGAGAGCATAAGCAGAGGGAGAAGCAGGCTCCTGGCTGAGCAAGGAGCCTGACGTGGGACTCAATCCCAGGACCCTGAGATCATAACCTGAGCCAAAGGCAGACGCTTAACCAACTGAACCAGTCAGGCATCCCTATAAGTCACTTTTTGAAGATGTACCTACTGGTGTGCCTGGGTGGCACAGCCCCCTAAGTGCCTGACTTGGTTTGGCTCAGGTCCTGATCTCAGGGTTGAGAGATCGAACCCGCATTGGGTTCTGTGGGGCTCTGCAATCCATGCAGAATCTGCTTGAGACTCTCTCCTCCCTCTGTGCTCTCTCGCACATGCTGTCTTTCTAAAATAAATAAATCTTTAAAAAAATAAAACAAAATATATCTACTAAATATATGATTTTGGATTTTAGCATACTGTATTTCCTTTACCCTCCCCTCCAAAAAGGAATTCTGTACTACGACCAATTAGCTCTGAGCTTACTCCAAATTTTTTACAATAAAAACCGTATCATCATGTTAGCAGAGGATATTTATCCTCCACTAAGTGGGTTAGGAAATAGAAGTACTCAGTGCATTCAAAATTATGTCAAATTATTAAGTCACTATTGAGAAGAATGTAGAAGTGCTGAAGACCAAAATCCCCAATCCTAAATTACACTATAAAAATGGCCTCGTCCACCAACAGATGTTTCTGTCAATCCAAACTCTGACTTCAGGGTCAGTTTCTGTTTCAACATCCAAAGGTTTCTGATGCGTTCACAAAACTAAAAGCGTGATAGGTTCCCTTCTTCTGAATCAAAGATGGAAGAGCAGTGTAACTGCAAATAATTGTGAATTGCACCAGAAAGATTTGCCATCTATATAGAAAGATAAGTTTATCTGGTATCTCTTCAAATACAAGCTCCCGGGCGCCTGGGTGGCTCAGTTGGTTAAGCGACTGCCTTCGGCTCAGGTCATGATCCTGGAGTCCCGGGATCGAGTCCCGCATCGGGCTCCCTGCTCGGCAGGGAGTCTGCTTCTCCCTCTGACCCTCCTCCCTCTCATGCTCTCTGTCGCTCATTCTCTCTGTCTCAAATAAATAAATAAAATCTTTAAAAAAAAAAAAAAAAATACAAGCTCCCATAATTAGGTGCATACACCAAATTTTCTCTCATCTGCCAATTGAAAAGTATGAAAGCATCCTTGTAAATTCTGAATGTTTATAAGGAAAAAGAATTGGCAAGGATATATTCTCATTACAACCTTTGTTAATAGTTTGTAATAATATTCAATTTTGGAATAATTATGCTTCCAGCCCTCTTGCCTTCCATGTAGAATATTGTCTGCGTAATCGCTCACTTTCAACACAGCAATGAAGACCGTGGTACAGTTTGAATGAAAAGTCAAAAACAGCCTTCCCTCCAATACCTGTCCCACTGACCCTTCAATTTTAGATTCAGTAGCTTCTTTTATATTTTACTCATAAAGAGATAGGATAGTTTGTGCGGAAGAGAAAAGATCACTTTTGTAAATTTAATGTGAATTTAAAAAAAAGAAAGAAAAACGGGGGGTGGCTGCATGATACAATGAATTTTGTGATGTATGAACTCGGCTAGGCTACAGTCCCAGTTATACAATCAAACACAAATCTAGTGCCTGATGTAACGGGAATTTGCAGATGTAATAAAAGTTCTAATCAGTTGACTTTAAGGAAAATTATCCTGAGTAATCTTGGTGGGCCTGATTTAATCAGCTGGAAGGCCTTAGGAGCAAATCTGATGATCCGCAGAGAGGAAAGAAATTATTTTCATGGACAACAATTTTGACTCATGTCTCTGGAGTCCCATCCTGCTTATGATCTTCCTTCCTGGGTGTCTGCTCTATGGATTTTGGTCTTGATTGCTCAGCTCCTACTAATGTATAAGCCAATTCTTTGTAGTAAATCTCTTTGTGTACAAACACACACGATATATATCCTACTGATATATATCTGACTGACATAAATCTTACTGATTTGGTTTCTCTGGTTGGACATGCACTGATACACATGGAATCTATACTAAGTTGGAATGATAAATCTGCTCTCATCACCTATTCTAAAGCCAACCAAGGCCCTTTAATTTAATATATATTAGATTTGGTGTTCGCTTTTGTTGGGAAAGAAGATGAGTTAGTTTATTAGTTTATTTTAAACTCTGGCTTCTGATAAATTTCTGCAGAACTTCATCTAACCTTTTCAAGAACTTTGAGACATCCTGGAAATATTTCCCTTACCTAGAACTCAAAGTCTGAGACCTAATTTTGCTAAATGCATTTAAAGCCCTTTGTAGATGGTCAAAACACTGATTCCTTAAGGTAAAATTTTAACCACTATACAGTCTAAAATAACAAAACCATGATTTGATTTAAAAAAATAGAATTTCCCTAACTTGGCACACTCAATGCTAGTCATTTAATATTATTATTATTGATGATTCTGAAATCATACATCTTCATTTCTAAAAATGAGGTCATAGTTATGAATTATAAAAAGTGATTGACAAAATCATATACCATTTTTGCACTTGTAAGATTAGAAAAATTTTAAAGCACTGTGTAATAATTTGCATTGCTGAGGGTAATAGAGATGAGGACTTTCATAGAAAGATGGTTAAAGGACATCCATGTAGCCATTGGACAACAATTTGGTAGAATCATGTAAAATTTCAAGTGAGTATATGCTATTACTTAAAGATTGCACTTTGGTCTGTATTCTAGAAGAATACACACCTACGTAAGGAGACACAGGATGTTACTGCAGCATTCTATGCAGTAGCATACAAAATGAAATATAAATGTCTATCCTATAGGGCTGGTTTGATAATATGATTCTACTGATTGGGGCGCCTGGGTGGCTCAGATGGTTAAGCGTCTCCCTTCGGCTCAGGTCATGATCCCGGGGTCCTGGGATCGAGCCCCGCATTGGGCTCCCTGCTCAAGTGGGGAGCCTGCTTCTCCCTCTCCCTCTGCCATTCTTTCCACTTGTGCTCTCTGGCTCTATCTCTCTGTCAAATAAATAAATAAAATCTTTAAAAAATATATGATTCTACTGATTTCCAGGCAGAGGTTCCAAACAAAAAAAAATATTACCTGTATAATGAAATTCTTAAAATTTGTGAGGACCTGAAAGCTCTCTCTGAAATCCCTGCCCCTCTGATGACTAATTTAACAGTTTTATTCTTAGCCTTCTAATTTTAATTTTTTCTTTATATTTGCACTAGCATTTAGGAGGGCTAATAGCCATAGCAGTAGAAATAATGAGTTTGTTTTAAAATCTGGGTGAGGTTATTGTATATTTTCTTGTAAAACATGTTTCTTTTTGCCTAATATGTCTTGCACATTTTCTTGTGTAAACACACACACACACAAAATTTCATCACATAGATCAGTTCCCCTTTCGATGAGAGAATTTAGGGTGTAATCTCACAGATAATTCCATTCTATCAAAACAACAAACAGGTATACATCTTGAGGTTTTAAAACAAGTGTTTCTGGTTCTGTCTAGTATACCTAGAACGTAGGGAGAAATGGGGGGCATTAAGGGTGAAATATAAAAATGACACTGTTTTCTTCTCTGTATGTTTCCCACTCTGGGCTTGCCACCTACTGAGTCAGTTATTTTTGAAGAACTAAGTAAAAAAATGTATGGGGAATTGCCTGTTTTTCATGAAAATTAACAAAATATCTGATTCCTAGGGCATAAAGGAGAGGTAGTGCTAATTCTGAGACAGTTTTATCAAAGGAATGGCTAGCTGCATTGCATTTTCATGAACACCAAAAGTAATACCTTGTAATTTTGTCTAGAGAAAGAGACAGAGACAGACAGAGAGAGAGTCTCTAAGTGAAAAAGTGCTTTCCAAAGTCTTGCACCTCCTCACCACAACCGGGGACATACATTCCCAATAAAGTTGATATGAAAGAAATAATTTATCATTGAATAAACACTGAAAACAATCTAGACAATTTTTCTAGCAGTACCAAATTGGCTTGCTCTAATTTAAGTCACATTAATTTGAATAAATTTACTGTTCAACTTTGTGAGACTCAATAAATATGTAAGAATTAACTTCCCACAATTAACACAAATTTGAAATAAATTATTGGATAGTGCTTAAATGCATTGTTCACAAACAAAATGAACTTTAACAAAAGATGACTAACAAACATCCAGTTATAAAGACATTAGAACAATGTAATAATTGTGCAACAGACTCAGTATATCAAGAAGAAGAGTAATTTGTTTCAGTACCAAAGGCTATTAAGGCATGTATGTTTATGCAAATTTCATTTCTTCTGACGAAGGCTTTAATTGTACTCATTTAAAAAACTAGACCAGAGAATTTAACATTTTCTATGAAGAGAAGAAATATGAACGTTTTTGCAGGAAGGTGAATTTTAGCTAATTCTGAAATAAATGCTGAAAAATGTTATTCAAAATTAAACAATTGTCTGGACATATTAAAGAATTCACAATTAATATTAGATTATTTGGTTTCTGAATGTCAGCTCACTCTTTATTATAAACTTTCAGTTGAGAGATAATGCATGGAGTTATTACATCAATATTGTTTTTCTCTATCAATTTAACAACACATTAACTACAAGGGCACAGCTGCTATTAATACTTACCTCCTTTGAAACACATTGCCATGGAAAAAATTATTGAAGCATTTAATCAAATGCTAACAAGGTAGCCTTGACTGTGAAAGAAAATGTAATTTATTTGCTTGAAAACACTTCATGAAATAAATCTTTTACTGACCTTGTTTTCTGTAGATACTGCATAACAAAAGTCATAGTCAGTAGACAAGAAGAGGTTAACCTTTGGCCTTAAGGTTGGAAAAAGAATAAATATTAATTGATGGCATGCATCAAAACACAACGAGCATGCAAACCATCTTTAACTTAAAAATCCAAACAGAATCCAGAGTCCATGCCAAAGCAGTTACACCAATCATGTGAATAAAGTAGCTGTGCTCAATAACTTAGGAATTACTAGACATCAGAATTTTAAATCAAGAACAAATTATGATTTTGTACAGTTTATCCTTTCACTCTCACCTCCCTGTAATTACCCCATATCAAGAAAGGAATTACTTTGATCATTTATCTATTTAACATATTCCTCATTTTTTTGCTTTTCTGATTATAAAAATTACAGAAGATGTAAAAGATACAGAAAAAGCATAAAGAAGAAAGTAAAAATAATCCTCAATCCCACTATCCAGAAAAAAATTCAGTTACAAATTTTATTTATACACTTCCGGATACACACACACACACACACAATGACAGAGAGAGAAGAGAGTTTTCTAGCCCATTCTCTCATTTTGTATAAAAGACTAACACTTCTAACATATGATGAACACTTCATAAATGTTTAGTAATTTAATGAAGCTACTTGATTCAAGACATGGAGAGCTTCTAAACTCTTACTACATCCTGGATACTGTATGATTAGTTGTGTAAAATGTGTTTGGAAGCACAGATAATGTTACAGGGGGCCTCAGAGATCATATAACAGTATGCCTTCAGTTAGTCTCAGTGACTGTTAGTAAATTCCTCTTGACCATACAGTTAGTTCAGAGCAGACCCCAGAGTTCACTGCAGCTCTTCTAACTCCGGAACCATTCTTTAAAAATATTATTTTAAACATATGTATATGCTCATTTCCAAAAAGGAGTTGTGGCTATTAATGTTCTTTCTAACAATCTGACTGGAAACTCAAATTTTCTGGACATAAGAAAAAAGAACTTTCTGTTATTCTGTCTTTCATCATCTCCCCAGTGGGTTTTGGAATAGCAGCAATATGGTATGTTGACCAGCTATAATCAAGTGCTTCAGTGAAACCATCCCAGGATTAATAGGTGCACAAGGTATGAGTAAAGGGGCATGCTATGTAGTCCAGATTATTTATTAGGTTGCAACAAAGAAATCCTTGGTATTGCCAAAGATGACCAGACAATATAACTAAAACTGTTTGACAAATCTTCCGAACTAGGGCAGCAGCAAAATTTTAGCAACTTGCTGATCAACCAAATAAAAAAATCTGGAGTAAAAAGCTAACACATCTAAAACCAGAAAATATTCCAAGGGGAGAACAAAACAAAACAAACAAAACACTCTCATGTGTCTGAAAGTACACAACAGCATGATGCTTGTAAAATAAAATAATTAGGCTGTGAGAACACACCTGCACACAGAGAAGGTGTGATAGACTAGGATGGGAAAGATTTGTGAGTAAATTATTTTTAAGTTGTTCTGTGTAGAGAAGGTCTCTATGGTGGAAATATGAAAATGTTCACATTTTTCTCTTTTTCAAAAATGCACTTAATAATCTCAATTGTGTTACTGATATTTTGTTTCAGTGTGCTCTATTCATGCAATATTGGTACGAAGAAGAGAAAAAATAGTGATTTGCTTAGATACCCACAGGAGTTTTCTAGTTTCAAGTTCTGCTTAACAAACATGCTACATTACTGCGGTTTAATCACTGTACTCACTATCAAAGTATTTGATTACTATGGAATGTTACAATCAGTAGCCTCATAGCTTCCTATAGTTGTTTTAGTTACTAATCTTAAGCAAATAATCAAACAAACAAAACTATATATCCCCTGAAGGCTGAGATCAAGAGCTGTTTAATTTGTAATCCCTCAGTACCCAGAAAAGTAGTAAGTAAACATATATAAATGCGGCCTGAGACTAACTTAATATTTTTCTTGAAGAGCTCTATCGTAGGAAGTTTAAGGTGGTCACCTGACTGAGCCAAGCTTTGTGAAGCCTTAAACATTCTGATTCTAACCTAAATAATGCAAATAGTAAAAAAAAAAAAAAAAAAAAAAAAGAGAGAGAGAGAGAGAAAGACAGATTTTGTGGATGTTCTTCCTCTTCGGCTTAAGTTTCTTTTCTTCAGCAATTTTGAACTTCTAAAGTTTATGCTTCCAAATTATATCCCCAGTGTTTCCTTTCTTGTTCCTCAATTTTAAGGAGTTATGCATCTCATAGTATGTCTTTCCTTCCGTCTTCCTTCCTTTCTCTCTCCTCCCTCCCTCCCTTTCTCCCTTTCTTCTTCCCTATTTTATTCTTTGTTTTGTCAGATGACAAAACTTCATAATCTTTAAATCTATTTAAATCAAGGTATCAAAAGTAGCTAGAAAAAGTTTTATCCCATACAACTTCTAGATTTAGTACATTCAAGTTTGCAGTTGTTACAAAGCATACAATAGTGCCCTCTGATGCCATTTTTAAAAACAATTGTACTGCAATTTTGGTTTTTTGAGGATGCTATTTCCTTTCCATTTTGGGATCTTATCTTCAAATAATGAAATGCTATAAAAATATTTTAACTTTTAAACATTTTATTGGAAAAATTGTCCCAATTACATTTTCAGGTTTGTGTTATTTTTGTTACTTGAAATTTGCCAATGTCTAGCACATTCACAAAGGAACATAGTGATAAAAGTATGGATTGAAACCAACCTCATAATTGGTAAAATATTTATTCCTATATTAAAATAAATACTTTATTGTCATAATTAAGCACATTTTCAGATTTTTCTATCTTTCAGATTTCATAAAAATTGTTTTACTGGGGCGCCTGGGTGGCTCAGTTGGTTAAGCGACTGCCTTCGGCTCAGGTCATGATCCTGGAGTCCTGGGATCGAGTCCCACATCGGGCTCCCTGCTCAGCAGGGAGTCTGCTTCTCCCTCTGACCCTCCTCCCTCTCATGCTCTCTGTCTCTCATTCTCTCTCTCTCGCAAATAAATAAAACTTTAAAAAAAAATTGTTTTACTAAGTATATTTTAAGGATCTAGTTATTGATCTCTGTTGCATCTAAATTTTTCTTTGTCACAAAAAGCATAATTTATCTTAATTGTTTTATTTTTATAAATTCAAGTTATCTATTATAGTTTTGATAGTAATCATTGTCTTGAATTTTGGAGCCATTACAAAATTATCTAATAAATTATCTAATACAGAGAAAAGGCAAGTCTCCTTTTGTCTATACCTAAAGTAATTCACTAAAATGATGCATTTCTAATCTCTCAATAATTTGGGATTTCAACATTCCTCCTATAAATTCCCCCAAACAATCTGAAAATGTAATATTAATGGGAATTGAATATTTGAATAAAGGCAGTGATTATTACATTAGATATTTGAGCCTAAGAAATGAATCTTTGTTACTAAACAAAGAGAGATATTTTCAAAGTGATAGCAATTCCGTAGCTTGGTTATGGTGTGGATAAATAGAACTACAAACAGTCTTAGCAAGAAAGATAAAAATTTAAGAAAAGAAAATCATCTAGATGTGTATAAGCTGCAATACATCTTGGAAAGAAAAATTTAAGCACTTTGATCTTACTGACAGATTTTGAATTAGTTGTAAACTCTGTGGGAAAAGATCTTGGTGTCATCATAGAGAGATCAATGAACACATTTCCTCAATATGCTTTGCATTTCAGATTTAATCACAAGCCCGGATATTCTTATTCTTTTCTGTATTAACCATGTTTCTGATATAACTTGATGCCTTAAAATCTGTCCTGTGTGCATATGCTAAACAACCCCATAATATGCCTGTGTCATGATGGTCTTCTGTCTCCGTCATCACTGTCCCCCCATCCTCCCAGTGTGCTTTTCAAATATAAACCAACAAATCTAGAACCCACACTCCAACTACCTCCTCTACTGAACCCTCACACTCCAAGCCACCATTCACCTGTCCTAATCACCCTAGGACCAGATTCTAAGACAACCAGGCACAACCCCTCTGCCCCACACACTGCTGAGATTACTCAACTGGCCAGTCCTAAGGCTGCTTATCTTAACCTCCCATCCCATCTCATGGGAACCACGATAAAAGCTCTTGTCCATGGTACCCCTCTCCCTTGGCCTCCTGACCAATGGTATGGCATACTTCCTCCTCTTGAGAACCGTGAGTAACAGTCTATCTTTTCAATGGCAATCATATCCTGATCTGTTGGCTTCACTATACCTCAAATTCTCTGCAAATAACACTGTGTTTGGAAACATACACCTCTAAATTTTCTTAGTTTTTACCTTTGTTTTATTTTGGGTTTAAGATCAGATGCTCTTTGGTGAGAAATGCAGACTACTTATAGATTCATTTTCTTCCCATAAATTATGCCACTGTTATATAGAAAAATATCTATGTATCCAGAGGTCAGTTTTCTGCCAGCCCAATCTGTGGAATAGAACCTAGAAGCTGAGACATACTGTCTAATTGTTCACAAGCATTGCTAGGCCTCAGTCACTTTAATATTTGGAGGAATTAAACCAAATTTTCTCTAATGGCTCCTTCACCTCTAATGGCTTCCTAAGTCATGCAAAATAGTGCCCAAGAAAACATGTTAATAATGTTGGCAACGTAAATAAGGGAGAAGTAAAAAACAGCTCAAATTATCCAAATACAATTCAAAGGGCAATAAGGACTGCTCACAAAGAGGAATCTATTTCCTCAAGAAAGGTAATTGTGTGTGTGTACAGTTCTATTCTATATTTAAGGCAGGAAAACCTAATTCCATAAAGTTAAATTTCCAAATAAATTAGTTTTAAGATTTTACTACTTAAAGAAAAATATAACCAGTAACATTTTTTTTTTAATTCATGAAAAGAATACCCCATATCTGATATTTCTGGTTAAATTACTTGAATTTCAGAATGAATTTAACATATTCCATACTATATATATCATAAAGTGTTTTGAATTTCAATTTCACAACTCTCATATTGTCTTCCTCATTAGGTTGCAATCTCTTAGAAACAGTTTTATAGCTATATGATTTTTTAGTTAGCTGTTTCATTTATTCAGGAAATATTTATTGAACATTTATAGTGTGGTGAATACCAAGCTAAACATGATTGATACTTAAATGAGTCACTTTCCCCATTGAGGCTTCGAAGGCAAGAGTATAAATAGGCATGTATAAACCATATGTGTTATTATTTAAATGTTATAAAGCTAACAAACGAAATATGTTCTAGCCTCTTGTTTTGAAAAATACACCTTCTTAGTAACTCAGAAAGCCATGATTCCTCAAACTATTCCAACCTTCCTCATCAGAAGTTAATGGCCAACGGAGGCCACCTTCATCCTAGCCCCATTTCATCCTGTAATGTGAGGAGTTATTTCCACATTATGAAGACCCATACCCTGGATATTCTTTGGTCCTTGAAATGTGCACACTGGAGTGTTTTGGCCATAGGCAGCTAAATCTTGGGTAGAGATCTGTTCAGGTCCTAGGAAAAGGTTCAGTGAGGTACAGACAGGTAATGCCAAGATCCTAGGTACTGGAAAGTAGAGAGGAGGTTCTCCATCCTGCAGACTCTTGGCATCTTGAGGAGGCATGGCCATAGGACCAGACTCTTGGCATCTTGAGGAGGCATGGCCATAGGACCAGAGTGAAGGTGGGAGATAAACAGTGGGGCACAAAGCCTGCAGTCTTTGGGGGAAAGTGAAGAGAAATAAAGAATTAGAGATGATTGTAATGATGTCTTTGCTTAAAAATATTAAGTAAACTAGACACAAAGAAGAATTTAAATCATGATAGAATTAAAGAAAGACTCTCAGAGGAGGTGAGATTTTTCAGATGTGTTTTGGCCTTACTCTTGGTGTATTTATGTGCCGATAGGTGTTAAGTATATTATAATGCTATTGGACAGTTCTTTAATATTTATCTGCAGGAAAAAAGTGACAGATATTTTTTGAAAATGTCTATTGAATTTTACTTTTGGTTAAAAAAAATGATAGAACTGTGAATTCTACCTAAATATGTATGATAACGTTTTTCACCTTCAGTTTTGAAAGATATTCTTACTAGAAATCTAGATTGGCAATTTTTCCTAATTCAAATATGTCATCCCATTATCTTCTGTCTTGCATAGCTTTGCATGTGAAATCCATTGACATTCGTATTTTCATTTCTCTATACATAATGTGTCTTTCTTTTGGCTTTTTTTTTTTTTTAGATTTTTATTTATTTATTTGAGAGAGAAAAAGAGTGGGGGGGCAGAGGGAGGGCAGGGAGAGGGAAAGGGAGAAGCAGACTCCCCACTGAGCAGGGAGCCTGACATGAGGCTAGATCCTAGGACCCCAAGATCATGACCTGAGCCAAAGGCAGACACTTAACCAACTGAGCCACCCAGGGACCCCTCTTTTGGCTGCAAGATTTTTCTCTTTATCATTGCTTTTCCACACAATTATAATGTGTGTCAAAATGATTTGTGGGATTTTCTTATGCTTGAGATTCATTGGGCTTCTTAAGTCTGTAGGTTTATAATTTTCATCAAGTTTGGAATTTTTTCAGCTCCTAGTTCTCTAGATATTTTTCTGTCCTCCCAATCCTCTTCTGGTAGCAGAAATGACAACTATTTGGGTATATATAAAATATATTTTTCTTATTTTTAAACCTCTCTAAGAAATAATTCAGTGTTTGATGCAAAATTAATAAGGAATTGTGGGATTTAGGAGATAGAAATAATAGGAATGAACAAGGAATATCACTATGAACAAAATGGGTCATATTGACAAACTGATCATTTCATCAAAGGACAAAACATTCCTAATATTTGTGATCCTGATGATAGTGCTTCAAAATGCATGAAACAGAAACTTTAGATCTGAAAGGATAAATAGGTAAATCCTTCATAGTAATCGATAGAACAAAAAGAAAAACTTCAGGTTTATAGATGGTAACATAATTAATCAACTTGGCATACTTATATTCATAAAACACTCCACCCAACAGCAGTGGAAAACACATTTTTACAAGTACACTTGGAATATTCATCAACACAGTCCATACTCTTGCTAGAAAGTAAGTCTTAATAAATTTGGAAGGGTTTAAATCAAAGTATAGATATTTGGCCATATGAGAATTGAATTAGCAATTGAAACACACATTTAAAATCTCCATATATTTGAAAATTCAATAACTCATGGGTCTAAGAAGTCATAAGGACAAATAGAAAATATTATTAATGGAATAAAAACAGCACATTCAAACGTGTAAGGAGCTGTCATACCAGTGCCATCAGCTAACCCATACCTTTCTCCTATATGTGCCATTTGCTATTAATCCCACCCATTGTATTTTCACTTAGAATGGTGTAATTTTCATCTCTAGGTGTCCCATTGAGTTTTATAATAGATCGGTATGTTTATTTTCTCATTCTTCTCATGTTTTTGTCAGCCTTCTTAAGCATATGAAATATAATAGCCATTTTAACATAATTCTCATTGAGTTCCATAATCATTTTCATTTATGGATCTGTTTATATTAATTACTTTTTATTTTGGTTGTGAGTCATATTTTCCTGCTTCCTTTAGCCTTGGTTATTTTATAATAGATGCTGAATATTGTGAATTTTATATTTTGACTGTGGGCTGTGTTGTAATCCTTTACATAGTGTTGGTTTAGTTATTCAAAGTTAGTTTGATCCTTCTGAACTTGCTTTTTTTAAACTTTCTTAGAGGGGGCCTGAGTGGCACTTTGTGTCCAGGTCTAATTCTACCTCACTACTAGGGTAAGAATTCTACTTGATGCTTCAATAATATCAACTCTTTCTACTTGCCTGGTGAGAACACAAACCATATCTGTCTCTTTGTAGATTCTAGGAGCTGGTCTATTAAAAACTACTATTAGAAAAATATGAAAATTCTCACATTAATGTTCCAAGTTTTCATGTTTAAACTAGTAAAGTTAGTTTAAGCAAGCTAAATTTAAAACAATGACAAGAAAGTTAATAATAAAAAACAAAGAAATAAATAAAAGCAGAAAAAATAGAGAAAAAATTCAATAAAACCAAGAGTCAGTTCTTAAAAATATCAATAAAGTCAATAAATAGCTGACCAGACTATTGAGGACAAAAATGGGAGAATACAGAAATTACCAATACCAGAAATAAAAGATGAGACATGGAGTGCCTGGGTGGCTCAGTCAGTTGAGCGTCTGATTCTTGATTCTGGCACAGGTCATGATTCCAGGGTCATGGGATTGAACCCCACGTCTGGCTCCGCACTCAGTGGGGAGTCTGCTTGAGATTCTTTCTCTCCCTCTCCCTCTGCCCCTGCCCCTGCCCCTGCTCACACACACTCTCTCTCTCTCAAATAAAAATAAATAAATAAATAATAAATAAATAAATAATAAAATCTTTTTTAAAAAACATGAGACATTACTGCAGAGACTACAGATATTATAAGGATAATAGAAGAAAATCATAAACACTTTTAAGGCAACATTTCAAATTACAGTGATGAAGATACTACAGTGTTGACATAAGAACTAATAACATGTTTCATAAAACAGAATATAGGAAACAGAAATAGACCCATGCATATATGATAGGTTCATTTTTCACAAAAGAATAAGATAGTTTATGGGACAGTAAATGAGCTTCTCAACAAGTGGTGCTGGAGTATTTAGGTATCCATATGCTTAAAAAAAAAAAGGCCCTTATCTCGCTATATACACAAAATTTATCTTGAATTAGATCAAAGACATAAATATCAGAATTAAAGCTATAAAATGTTGGGGAAAAACAAGAGATATACTTGAATTCTTGTATTTCATTGACTTTAAAAATAGAACACAAAAACATGAAACATAAATGTAAAAAAAAATTAAACTTTCTCAAAATTAAAAATATATAGTCTTCCTAAGATAATGCTAAGAAGATGAAAAAGACAAGCCACTAACTGGGAGAAAATATTTGAAAACAGAGAATTTATCGGCAGCTGCCTTTGACTTCGAGAGGTGTTAAAGGAAATTCTTCAGGCAGATATTGGATGGAAAAAATCTATATGAAGGGATGTCTACTACTTTTGGGAGGTTTTGCTCCACATCAGGTAGTTTTCTCTCACCCATGTGCACATTCACACTCAGCCAGAGTCTTGAGGGGAACCTCTCTGCAGATCTCTGGATCTCTGGATCCGTCTCTCCCTCTCTCTCTCTAGCTCCCTCCCATCTGTCACTCTGCCCAAAAATTCTAGCCAGCTTCCTTTCCCCATGTTCTGATCTCTGTCTCCTCAACTGAGCAAGACTTCTGAGTTCACTTTGCATTTCTCCTTCTTGCAATGCCACTTGAAAACACAGCAGTAAGCTCCTGCAATTTTAGGGCTCATTTTGTTTTCCTTCTCTCAGAAATCATAACACTGCATTGCCTGTTGCCCAGGGTCTGAAAAATTGTGCCTCTTAGTTTTTGTACAATTCTCCAACTATTTCAGTGGGAAAGGTACATCTGGCCCTTGTTATTTAAATTAATTAGAAGGAGAAATTGAATTTTCTGGGTTTTACGAGCAGATTGAGATATCTGATTTCATAGGGCACCTGGGTGGCTCAGTCAGTTAAGGGTCTGCCTTCAGCTCAGGTCATGATCCCAGGGTCCTGGGATTGAGCCCCCTGTCGGGCTCCCTGCTCAGCTGGAAGTCTGCTTTTCCCTCTCCCTTTGCCCCTCCCCCTGGCTCGTGCTCTCACATTTGCTCTCTCTGTCACATAGATAAATAAAATCTTTAAAAAGTTATAAAAGGAAATCAGATTTCTTAAAAACCTAATATATTTTTTATCTCTGACATTCCCACTCTATGACCTATTTGGGAAAAAAAAATTAAATTTGATTTCAGGATTAAAGTGTTTAAGGTTTACATGGAACTGTGCATTTTTCTACTTTAAAATTTAAAGTTTTAGCTATCATTCATGTTTTCATCAGTTCTAAATATAAACAAACACAACTTTGACCAAATATGTAACAAATTCAAACAGTAAAAATCCTGTCAACATCTTTCAAATATTTTGTATGTTAAAATGTTTTCAAGTAGTCCTATAAATTAATTCCTCTGGCATACCAATGATACACAAATCTTGACAGTGTTTAAACTATGCATACATCAGTATGTAGGGTTCTAACTCCAATATGTAAGGAGCTAAAATTAGTGTGCTAACTATAGAACACATGAAATTAAAACTATTTTGGCTGTGACCTTACTACTTAGAAGGGCTTAGAGGGCCTAATCTGGAAGGCTCTTAGAAAACCTGACTTGAGCTGGTTTGAATGGATTTTTTTTTCTTCCCCAAGAACATTTCTCTTTGGGAAGCAAAGACATTCATAGTTACTTTACAGGCTTTGCAACTATTTTAAATGCAATATTAAATATTCTATTTATTTTTCATAAATGTGGATGAATATAATAGTATTTCCTCTCACTAAAAATATATTTTCTTTTTTTTTTATGATTTATTTATTTATTTATTTTAGAGAGAGAGGGAGAGGGAGAGAGGGAGAGAATCTTTAAGCAGACTGCCCGCTGACCATGAAGTCCAACGCAGGGCTCCATCTCATGACCCTGAGATCTCCACCTGAGCTGAAACCACGAGTCGGCACTTAACTGACTGAGCCACCAGGGCGCCCCTAAAATTATACTTTCAAAAATAAAAGCAAACCACATTCATCTCTTCTTCACCTTGTTCCCTCTCCTAACTTCACTCAACATTTAGCTAAGTATAAAAACTAATAAAGGCCACTTGAAACATGATAATTAGAAGTTTTTAAAAGATTTCTAATTTAGTTCCCCAAGACATCATGAAAGCATTAGAGAATGTGCTTTGTTTGACACCCAGGTGAGTATCCTTACATTTCAAAAGGAAACTAAGATCAAAATAAAGTTATAGAAGTTGTCCAACATCATAAAGTGAGTATGTATTAAAGAGGACTGTGTTTGTGCTTTCATTACATCAGTATATCAGCACGGTTCTATTGATTGTGAAGAGAAGGCAGAATCTTTATAATTTGGATGCACCCTTGGACAGCCACAAATTATCTTTCTGTGTAATTAAACATGGATATTCTTACATAAAGCTCAGAGAAACATTGAACAATTACATACACCTGATATGCATTTTATATATTTATAATTCCTTGCAAATATGTATGGACACTTTCTAAAATGCACATAAAGGATGTTACATCATAAAGATTATCCCAGGTGCCATAGGTGTTAGATTCTAAAATTAACTAGGTACTTTATGTGGTGTCTATGTAGTCTGTGCATCTCTGCTTTGAGATTCAATATATGCATGGTTCTTTGCATATGCTGACAATGAGAGAATAAGCAGGTATCAAAGATGCCTTCAGGGAAGATTATCCATCATTAGAATTGTTAATGCTTAGGAAAAAATGTCTTTGTGAAGTAAATTTGTTTTAGCTATTCAAAGGATGCTTCTATGCTCATAGCATATATTTACCTTTAACTTGATGAGTAAGATAAAATGGTCCTGTTTCTTCACTTGAAGGACAATAATACCCAACCTGTAACTCACTGTTAGGTGTTTTTGTTTGTTTTTAATATCTAATATTACATCGCTTAAAGTTAGTGATGACCAGTGTTTAGAATTACTTGCTTTCAAAGTACATGACTGCACATTATAGATAATTCCTAAATCTATATGCCTCTCTGCAGATGAATTTAGGGATTCACTTTAACTCCACACACACATTTGCATGAACATACACACTCACAAATATAAAGTTATGCATGGAATCAATTTTTCTGTCACAGATAGCTAAAATATGCTCTGGGGTTTTTTAGTGATTTTTTTTTTAAATTTCACACAAACCTTGTAATTTATTATTTCACCTTTAATTGTGATAACCACTCAGCCCACAAGATATCAAATACAATGACAATTTGATAAAAAAAAAAGATATGTTGATGGATATGAATAACTCAACCACATTCTTTCCAGTCTGAGAAAAGTTTAAAATTAGGTTTCTAAGATTAGTGCTGGAATGATACATGAGAGAGAGATTTTTTCTACAGTTCTTTGTACATGTTCACATGTGTGAAAAATTTAAATCTTACAAACTTCTTTTATATTATCTGCAAATGTGAAAAGTGGGATCACAGACTTCATATACAACTCTCTATTCAGTAAATGAGTTTGATTATTTGTCCTGCATTCATAATAGCCAAAGAGACAGATGTAATAGAACTTGGGGCGTGTGCTTATTTTAAATACCAGTTGTTAACATGGTCTGTGAGCTCAAGCCTCCCGCACTCAATAGCATGCTGATTCTTTAATTTTTAATTAGAGGACCTTGCACATGGAAAAGCAGCAAAGGTAAAACAACTGTTGTGTCTTTTTTCAAAAATTATTTCTAAACAGTGACTCTATTTGAGGATAGCATATTGGTGGGTGATATGGCAGGAGAGAGTTGAACAAGAACTGATTGCTTGCATGAGTTCTGCCCCTCCATTGAGAACCTGTTGCCTTCCACAGAAGATGGAAACTTCTATGTATCATGAGGTCTCAATTATATACTCAGCAGATTGAGCTGAAGAGCACTGCCATGCTGCACTTGACTTTCATCCTTTTCCCTTTAACTCTTGGTATGGATTATATTAAAGATCTTAATATATGGGTTTGCCGTAGCTCTCCAGTTGGCTTCATATTATCACTTTCAGTCTTAAATCTTGCTCTTCTCATCAAGGCTACATATTTCAGGTCTTCTTTTTAGAAGATTTCTACCAAAAAAATAGCTTTTTGGATAAAGTATCTCCCAGTTCCCCTTTTCTCCCTCTCCCTCCCCATTTACAATATAATGCTTTACCTAAATAGAATTAAAAGGTTTGCATTCAGTAACCACAAAATTCATTTACAGTTTATCTTATCCAGATCTAGTTTCATTAATTAATATGCTGTCTTAATCCTCAGTTAACACAGTAGACTTCCCCTAGTAACTCCCAAAATGTTTACAAGAGCTTAGATTTTTCTCATCTCTACTACTGGATGTTTTATATATGAAATAAATTAATATATAATTATATATATGGAATAAAAATTTTAATAATTAAATATAAATGTATTTTTATGTTTATATGTTATATATGATATAGTTTTATAGTTTTTATATGGGATAAATATATATTTATTAAATAATCATTATTAATATAATTATAGAATAAATGATAAAATAAACACATATTCACATATTAAATATTAATAATTTTATATATTTATGTATATTTACACATATACAATTATACATTAAATATATTTATATAATGTTATATATAAATTATACTATATTATTATAAATCACTTTATATTACATTTCATTTCATTTCTGAGCACTTAACTCACTTTGTTTAATTAGGCATGATCAAGCCAAGCAGGTGAATATAACTCTGTGGTCAACCAGATAACAAATCACAGTAGTCTAGAATTAGCCACTGGAATGCAAAGTTGCTCCCTTGGCAGGAAGTAGTAATACATATATTGGGGACAAGAAGTCTTTGGGGAATTAAAAAAGACAAATGAGACCCACAGCCTGCATTGGTTTTCTATTGCTATGCGTCAAATTACCAAATTTAGCAGTTTAAAACAATACAGAATGTAATAGCTCAGTGTCCCTAATTGGGGAATCTGGGTATGTCATAGCTAAGTTACCTGCTTAGCATCTTAACAAGCTGCAACAAAAGACATTTGTAACTGGAAAATATATGAGGATAGTTATTTTAGATGTATCTGAATCCAGGGATGCGAAGGAAAGTGGCAAGCCACTGTCTATCTATTCAGTCACAGCCCTGATTATTTTTGTTCTTTTCTTCTTCAGAGGTTGTAGAAAAGAAGACCAATGGTAGCCAGACAACTGGATCTTTGTACTTTAATAATTTTATTAGAAGAGAAAAGGGATATTTTAATTAATCTAATTTAAATTATTTTCCCATTCCTAGGCCAAATGCTGGGGGCAGGTTGATTGGCATTCAGATTAGCCAGATCCTCTTTCCTTCTTGCAACAGAGCATAACACAATTTTAGTTTCTCGGTTAGTCAATTATAAAAAATATTTACATCAACTGGGCTCTCTTTTATCCACTTTACTTATAAAATTTCTCTATATTGTGACAATTTCCAAATAACCAAAAGTTGAGGGGAGGTGGATGGAAACTCAATGTACCAATCATCTTCAAAGGCCCTGCCTTTATCTTTTCATCTGGCATTTTTTGGTGGTATATTTTAAGCAAAATTATAGGTATCATGTCATTTAACCCTTAAATACTTCAGCATGAAACACATAAAAATGGATAGTTTCTTAATAGACACAATGCCATTCCCATGGCTATTGAAATAGTGTGTTAATACCATATAATCCCCTATTAAATTTATTTTTAATATGTTTGTTCAATAAGAATCTATACAGAGCACACTTACTATAATTTTTAAAAACGTTAATAAAATTGATAAACACTACCCGGACTGACCCAGGGGGAAAAAAGGTACAAATTACAACTATTAATAATAAAACGGAGTGGGCATTACCACAAACTTTCAAGGTTTTAAAATGATAATAAGGGAAAACTATGACTAACTTTATTATAAAAAATTTGACAATTCATATGAAATTAATAAATTTATTGAAAGCTAAGATTAGCCAAAACTCTCTTGTGGAGAAATAGACAATCTGAATATCTGTATGTCTTCAAGTAAAGAAATTGAATTTGTAGTTATAACCATCTAAAAAAGAAATATCCAGTTTCATTGGTTCAGTTTCTACCTAAAATTAAAGGAATATTTGAACAGACACCACCAAAGAAGATATATTACCACAAGAAAACACCCTTCATATATTTGGCCATTAGAGAAATGCAAATAAGCACCATGTGAAAAAGAGAAAGAGAGACAGAGACAGAGAGAGACATGGGAGGGAGGGAGGACGGAAGGAAGAGGAGGGGGAGGAAAGAAGGGTGAAAGGAAGAAGGAAAAATAAAAAGGAGAAAAAAAACCCTGACCACACCAAGTACTGTTGATTTTTGGAATTTTTTATAAAGGGAAACATGCACTTAGCACACATTGCCAAAACCCTACTCCCTGGTCTTTGCCAAAGTAAAATGAAAATTATATTTATTCCAAGCCCTCTAAAGGAACATTTTTAGTGACTTTATTGATAATCACCAAAATCTCGAAACAACTCAAATGCCTTTAAGTGGGGTATGGATAAACACACTGTGGCACATTCCTACAACAGAATGCTTCTCTATGATGAAAGCGACAGGCACAGGCATGCGTGTGGGTGAACGTCAGTGCTTTATGCTAAGGGAAACAAACCAAACCCAAAATTTTGTCTACTCAATGGTTACATTTTTATGACATCCTGAAAAAAACAAAACCACAGAGATAATCCAACAGTATGCATTTGTTAGAACTCGTGAAACAGTAAACTTAAAAAAAAAAATGACTTTTTTCCCAAGAGGGTCGCTTTATACATGGATTCTTTTATAAGTACAGTATGGTTCTGTAAATGTATTTTCTCTTCCTTATGATTTCCTTAACATTTCTTTTCTCTAGCTTATTTTATTGTAAGAATACAGTATATAATACATACAACATACAAAATATGTGTTAATCGACTCTTTATGTTATTGTTAAGGCTTCCAGTCAACAGCAGGCATTTAGTAGTCAAGTTTTAGGGGAGTCAAAAATTATATGTGGATTTTTGACTGCATAGGGGTCAGCACCCTTAACCCTCGCATTATTCGAAGGTCAACTCTACTTGTTTATACTTAGTATTTTATTTAATTAATTCAGTGGTCCAGTCTCTTTGCTTTATAACCATGTATATCCCATTCTTCAACTTATAAATTTGTTATCTCATTAACTTTGAACTTTATTTAAAAAAACTAGCTCTTGAGCTGTATTTATGCTGTCCTTGATAACTAAGAATTTGACTTGGTTGATTGAGAAAAAATCTTAATATTCTTGAAGAATTATGCTGAAGTTTGGTCTATAGTCTCCTTAGAAAAGTGCATAGGAGAGATTTGAAAATAGGTTGGTTTGTGTTGCTTCATGGGATCTTTCTTTCCTTTTATTTTTATTATTTTATTTCATTTTGTTTCTCCTGGATGTCAATAGGATTTGTATGTTGTCTTCATAATTCAAACATTTTAGTGTGTTCTTACTGGGATTTTCTGGACATGAGAAAACTCTTGAATCTCCATAGTTATGCCACTTTCAAATTTTTCTCCAATTTTGTGTGATAATTTATCCTATCTAATTAAGTTAATTTTTCTTCAAGAAGAATAACTTTATTTTCTCTTCTTTTCTGCCTTTCTAGTGAAAGAAAAGGGAGCTGGTGTTCAATATTGTCTTTCATACTATTGAATATTTTCTCTATTTTGGTGTGTATTTTTCTATCACTATTATTTTGATAGGTTAAAATTATTGCATACACACAAAAAAATCAAATTCTAGAGTAGTATAAATGTGAATTCCCTTCAATCCCCTCTCAAGTGTTAACAGTGTTTTAATATTTTAGAGTTTAACATTTGTATGTGAGGATGAGTATGTGTATGTTTATCAAATTTCAATTCTCAGGTCAGGTTTGTATCTTCCTTGAAGGTCTCCACGACCACCCACGTCTGCAGTCCTTTATCCCTCATCAAATCACATTGTCTAAATCCCCCACGATGTGTTTGTGAGTGGGAAATATGTAACCACTCTTGCACACTTTATGGAGGAAAATTTGATAAAATATGTCAAAATTGTAAAATTCAGTTATTACTCTACCTGAAAGTTCTTTTGCTAGGAATTCAAACTAATGCCTCTGTCAATGTATACAAATATGGATTGCAGTAACATGGTTAAAAATAGTCAAAACAACTCTAAAACAGGTAACATGCCCACCAGTAGGTTCTAAACTATATAAATCATGACATAAACTACAATGGAGTTGTACTGCATTAATATTATCACTTCCTTCACCTAAAAAGAAGGACGTAACAAGGTATATCTGGCATAAAATTATCTACAAAAAATACACACATAGCACATAAAATGTTTAGAAAGGTACCAAACAGGGGCACCTGAGTGGCTCAGTTGGTTAAGCACCTGACTCTTGGTTTCAGCTCAGGTCATGATCTCATGGGTTGTGAGATTGAGCCCTACCAGAAGCCCTGCATCTGGTTTCACACTCAGAGGGAGTCTACTTGAGAGTCTCTCCATCTGCCCTACCCTCCACTTGCTTATGCTCGAGCTCTCTCTCTCCCTCAAATAAAAAAGTAAATATTTAAAAAAAGGTACCAAACAAGCAAACAGAAAACAGAAAGGTACCAAACAGTGTGTGAATAAAATCACATGTGCCCTCATGCATGCGTGTGTGTGTGTGTGTGTGTGTGTGTGTGTGTGTGTGTACATAAGCAGGGAGAGTGAAACAGAAGGGAGGGGGAGTTCAATGTGGGAAAAGGAAGCTTTCACTTTTTTGTTTCTGTTTTTATTTTGTTAAACTTTCTGTTCCATTTGCATTTTCTAACCTCCTAAGTAAATCACATGTATGCATTCAGGTATGTGTTTAATGACAATCAGACTTACCTGGACAGTTACACGTGTGACGGTTTTCTTTTACTACTTCTCCATATTAGCAAAATTAATAACTGTGGTTTCTAAAGCCTTGTGTCAATTAAAAGTCTCCACTATCCAAAAAGATTACGTTCCACAGTTTATTTAATGCTTTTTGGAAGCCCAAACTCAACATTTGTGCACATAAAAATATTATAAATGCTAGTTTCCTAGCAGGTAACAAAACATACTTGGTCCATAAATAACTGAATGAATTTGTTGCTTTGCTTTTGAGTTTACCCATCCATATATAGTTTATGTGACAGACCTAAGAGCTTCTTTTTCTTCCAGTTCCCTCCATTTTTCTTTGGTATCTCATGTTAAGTGGGGGATTTTGATAGCTTGTCTGAAGACTTCTAGTGTTTTAGCTTGGCAGCTTTAGGAATGAGGGATCCTGGGATTTGAGCAATCTTTGTTGATGGGGCAAGTGCTGGGAACTGGGTCAGAGGATAGGGTGCCCAGACCAGGTAATTAGGACAGGGGAGAGATGAAGACACTGAAAAGCTGCTGGAATGAACATTATGCAGAGACAGTGGTAGTGATAGGTGAGATACGAGCTGGTTTACATCCAGGGAAGTCTAGGACAGTGGAAGAGATGTGGTAGCAAGAGTTTGGAAGGAGATTATATTCAAATCAATTTGACCTGAGTATTATTAGGAGGAAACAATGCCCCACGAGTATTGTTCATCAGGACTTAGTGAACAAATATTGTTGGCAACCTTGGAGAAAGGATGATTGAATGGTAAACATGCCTTGGAAGTTAGAGACAGTGAACTGCTCCAGAAGAATTTAAAGACTTATCTCTTCCAGAGTCTCTGATCATATTCTAAGGGGAATAAAAACTTAGATACCTTCTCCTCTTCTCTCCCAGAGAACTTGTTTAAGATCCAGAGGAAAGATCTCTCTCTCTGTCTCTGTGTCTGTCTCTCTCTAAGATAAGGCAGATATGCCAGGTGCTCTAGGTTGGATTTGGGTCTAATAATTTTAGGGTTTCTCCTAAAAGAGGAGCCAGATGTGGCACAGAAACATCTGACCCTCTTTCTGTCACCCTGAGGGGAATTGGAGTGTGGGAAATCAGTGCTACTAAGGTGCTCTGTGACTATATAAAGGATCTATTTTCTGATCCAGAGACCTTGTGCTTCTAGGATTAATAAACAATGATAAGTAAAGATATAAAACTTGATAGTTAACATCTGCGTTCTGTGTGAATAGTTCAATTTTTATAATATATTATATACATATATATTATGTATATATTATATTATATATTATAATATATTAGCTATATTATAGAGATAATATATATAATATATACATATAATATTTTCTGAGATTACCCTTATTTCAAATGATTCTACCCTATCATTACCCTTACATAAATCATCAGAATATCTTAAAATTTTAGGCTTAGATTGTCAAATTATATCTTCCATAACTTCCTTCCCTTGGAGAAAGGCTAAAAGGACTGAGGAGAATTCAGGAAGCAAGTTTGGATTCAGAGGAAGCTCAAGGTCTGGTGAGAAACTTGAGTTCCAGGCAGGTGAGACAAGGCAGAAGCCCAGTGAAATGGATCAGGCTGAATACTAAAGGAGTTTGAAAGTCTGAAAACTAGAAGTGACACTGGGTACATTGCAAGGTGGGTCTTAATGCATGCTCACAAAACTGACTTCAAGATCAATTACCTGGAGAAGGTGAAGCAGGTGACTCATATCATTCACTGGTTAGGACTGACTCAAAACCTCCCCATGGGAGGCTGCAGCTATATGGAATCATTGGCTGCACCTGGCAACAGCTGACAAAATGAACCATTGTATTTTATTTTGTTTTGTTTGTTTCATTATTTCATTTTTTTTTTTCTTTTTCTTCTGGTGGTATTCATATAGATGGTGTTCTTTAGCACACAGTAAGAAAACACAGAGGCTTGCACCCCCCGGTATCTATCATTGGTCATGGTTACATGAATCTAGAAAAGTAAACAATGCAAAAACATTTACTTTTTCCCCTTCTCCTAATGTTCACTGACAGGGAGGACTATTGTCTTTAAGGAGTTTTTTTGTTGGTTTCTTGTTTTTTTTCTTGGGATTCAAAAATAGTTACTTTCCCCTCTACATGCAGCAACATTCTGATCATTTTATGCAGTAATGTTTGCAATGCATTGCCTTTAGTGTATCTGTCTTATTTCCCAATAAAATTGTAAGATCCTTCAGGATAGGGATAATATTTAATAGTTATATGAGTTATAATCCTAGGAATAGTGCTAAGGACCTAGAGAATACTCAGTAAGTAATTATTTACTGATGTAAAATCATTTAAAACAGTCATAAACAAAACAAAATACATTCACAAGATTCAGAAAGGAAGACTGGATAATAAAAAAATAACTAATTAAGAAACTCTGTTTCTAGCTAATAATGAAAGAACTTGCGCTAGACTAACCTTCTGTCATAAATGCTAAAAATCTAAACAATATATATAAAACACATGACTGTAATTCCTGAGGTAAGAGACACAAGGTGGAGCCCTGTGATTGTTCTGGCTTTCTGCTTAAATGTACTTCCCAGATCACAGATCGGGGAGGTGGAGCCTGAGTAGAATGTAGTGACTTCACTGACCTGACAAAGCACGTAGTGGATATAATATGGGCCTACTGAGGCAGCTGAATCTCAAGGGACATAGTACTTGGGATGTAGAAATACAAAAATCTGTAAGTAAGACCCTTAACATTTTGGCTGAATAATAAGACTTTGGCCAGGTATTCAGTTGAGAACCCAGAAATGTCACATGTTAGGAGTATGGTTGCATTCTAGCCAAAAGTAAGAGTTAAGGTAGACATGACACGTCAAAAATTTCAAACAATCCTGAAAGGGATCAAACTTTTCAACCAGTAAACCATTTTACAGAACAATTTCAATATTACTTAAAAGGAGACAACAAAATTTAAACCATCAGCCAAGTATCAAGAATATTCAGCATAAAATACAAAATTGCTGCACATTAAAATAAATTTAAAAATACATAACCCATAATCAAGGGAAAAAAGTCAACAAACAGAACTAGTGATGATATAGATGTTAGAATTAGCTTGTAAGGACTTTAAACAATCATAGATACATTTAACAATGATAATGAAAACATGGACAAAATGAGTGAACTGATGGTGTCTCAAAATCTCAGGAGACAAATGGGAAAGATAGAACAATCTAAAACATAAATTTTAGAATGTAAAAAATATATAAAACCTAAAACGAAAAAATACTGAATGTAGTTAACATCAGATCAGACACTGAAAAGTTCTGTGACTTGAAATCTAAATAGGAAAATATACAGAATTGAAGCACAAAGAAAAATATGCCTAATAAATGACCAATATATCCGCAAATTATGATACAATATTAAGTAGTCTAAGCTATGGGCGCCTGGGTGGCTCAGTTGGTTAAGCGACTGCCTTCAGCTCAGGTCATGATCCCAGAGTACCGGGATTGAGTCCTGCATCAGGCTCCCTGCTCAGCAGGGAGTCTGCTTCTCCCTCTGACCCTCCTCCCTCTCATGCTGTCTGTCTCTCATTCTCTCTCTCGCAAATAAATAAAATCTTAAAAAAAAAAAAATTTTTTAAAGTAGTCTAAGCTACATGCAGTGCAAGTCCCAGAGGAAGAGATGCAGAGATTTCAACAGGAAATTATATTTGATGATATAACAGGAAAGCATTTTCCAAACCGGATTTAAAGGAAAAAAACAAACAAACCTATAACCCACATATAAAGATTCTCAGTAAACCCGAGAGAGATTAATACAAAACAAAAACAAAAAACACCATATAAGCACTGCTTAGTCAAATTGCTGAAACCAAGTTTAGCATAAATATATTAAAAGTAGTTGGGGAAGAAGGGCACATTACATACAGCAGAACAATGGTACAAATTACCTTTGTCTTCCTATCACAGTGGATTGGCATGTTTAAAATGCTGCAAGAAAAAATAAATTTCTGAGCCTAGAATTCAGTTTCAAAAATGAAGGCAAAATAAAGACATTTTAAGCTAAACAAAAACTGAAAGAATCAAAGCTCAATAGACCTCCTCTTACAGAAATACCAAAGGAAATTTCTCAGGTGGAGAGAATATATTATACTGACACTTAGATCTACAGAAAGGTCCAAAGAACACTGGAAATAATAAATATGAAAGATTCTTTTCTCATTTGTTAATGCCTTTAAATGATGAATGATGTTTGAATTAAAACAATAATATAAACGATGTCATAAAATGATTTATGACATAGGAAATTGAAATGGGCTACTATGGCATTAAAGACGGAGTCAATGGAAGTAAACTGTTAACACTCTCAAATTTTACTAAAAGTGATATAATATTATTTGGGAATGGATGATAATAGGTTAAAGATTCATATAATAAGCTCTTAAGAAAACACTGAAAAATAAAGGTGTAAAGACAAACAAAAAGTAAATATTTTTAAAGAGGAAATAAAATGGAATATTAATAAATACCTAGTTAATAAAAAAACAAAACAAAACAAAACAAAAAAACTCCAGAGAGGATGACAGAGGAAACAAAAACATTGGAAACAGGGCATCTGGGTGGCTCAGTCAGTTAAGGGTCTGCCTTCCTTTCAAGTCATGATCCCAGAGTCCTGGGATAGAGCCCCATATCAGCTCCCTGCTCAGGGGGGAGCCTGCTTCTCTGCCCCTCCCCCTGCTTGTGTGCTCTCTCACTATCTCTATCTCTCTCTCTCTCAAATAAATAAAATCTTAAAAAAAAATGGAAACAAAAAGAATAGCAAAAAGCGATATTATGTTTTATTAAATTAACACATCAATAATTATATTAAATATAAGTAGACTCTTGAATTAAAAGGAAGAATTTACTATATTCACTGAAAAAGCAAGACTCTACTGCTTACAAGAGATATATTTTATATATAAAACTGCAGATATAAGTGAAAGAATGGAGAAAGATACATTATGTAAGCCATAAAAAACCTGGAGTGACTCTACTATTACCTGAAAAAGTGAACTGAGAGCTTAGAGGTATCACTATTGATAAAGAAGGATATTTAACAATGACAAAAAGGTTTATCTATCAAGCAGACATAGCAATACTGAATTTGTATGCACCTAATAACATACGTTTAAAAAACACAGGAAGGAAAAACTGGCAGAACTAAAAAGAGAAGGGTAAATCTACCCTCATGGGTAGTGATTTCAATACTTTTTTTTCAGTAACTGGTAGAAAAGTAGAGTATACCATTGAAGAAGTTAAAATATTTTAAGTGCAGTTACTAGTGATGAGGCAATAGTGGACTTATATTAATTTTTATCTTCTGTCCCCTATTTTTGTTAATTGTATTATTTTTATATTTTTATTTTTATAACATTGATTTTTCATTCTAATAATTCTGCTCTTGCTTTTATTTTTCTGTTGGATCTACAATAAAATATATTTGCTCCATACTGCTGAGCCTTTGCTGTTATTCTCTCAGTCAGTTCTTGATTGGTTTGAGTTTATCCTCTAACATTTGCTCACAATTATCATTGGGAAAAATATTTAGAGTTATTAAAATTTGAATCAGTTTGAGAGTATGATTCAAATTTGAATTTAAATTTAAATTTGTCTGGATATAAAAATCTTGGACTCACCATTTCTTTCTTTGAGTTTCTTGTGGTTCTGCTCCAGCAGTGTCTGGCATTGCATTTTATTTGAGGTGGTTATATAGCAACATGATTTTTTTTTTACTTATAAGAGATTTGATATATTTGGCTTCTTAATACATTTTTAACTTTAGAGTTTCAACATATATTAGAATATACTTTTTTATTGATTGCTTTGGATCAATTTTCCCTGGCACACAGTGTATTCTTTCAACATGTAGTTTTTTATTTTTTTTTAAAAGATTTTATTTATTTATTTGTGAGAGAGAATGAGAGACAGAGAGCACGAGAGGGAGGAGGGTCAGAGGGAGAAGCAGACTCCCCGCTGAGCAGGGAGCCCGATGCGGGACTCGATCCCGGGACTCCAGGATCATGACCTGAGCCAAAGACAGTTGCTTAACCAACTGAGCCACCCAGGCGCCCCATCAACATGTAGTTTTAACCTTCTATTACTTCAGGAAAGATTTTTTTTTTTAACTTGTATTTTAAGTATTTGTTCTATTCTGTTTTTGGAGTCCAGAGGATGGATTTTCTCCTTTGGGTGCTGGTTATGGATAATTCATTTTTTCTAGTCTTTTTGTTTTTCATTATGATTTTGTTGTTGTTGTTCCTTTTCTCTATTATGCAAATACCTGGTGTCCATTCTACCCTGTGCTCCCTTTTATTTTGTCTTTATTCATAAACTGGGTTTGTCTTTTCTTTTTAATTTATTTATTTGTTTATTTATTTAGAGAAAGTATGGGAGGCGGGGCGGTGAGCAGAAGGAAAGGGAGAGAATCTCAAGCAGACTCCATGCTGAGCGTGGAGCCTAACATGGACCTCAATCTCATGACCCTGAGTTCATGACATGAGCTGAAATCAAGAGTTGGATGCTTAACACACTGAGCTACTCAGGCACCCCTGTATTTTTTTTTTTTTCTGAGTTCAGATTGCCTTTTTCTTTTCTCTATTTTCTCTTTTTGTCTGGTTATCTCTCCCCCTTATTCTAATATGTACATTTGATTGCTTCATTAAAGTTGTTCTTTTTTCATGTTGGAGATTTGGGTGACACTTTTCATCTGTTTTGTGTCTAATTCTTTGGTGAATTTTCTTTATGCATAGGAATTTTTTGTGCTTCATTTTACTTTTCTGTTATTACATATTTCTATTGTTCTCTACTTATTCTTGTTTTACTGCTCAATTCTGAGTAAGTCAGATATTCAGAAAACTATTAACATTTTATTCCTCTGGAAGAGAAGGGTTCAGAATATTCTCTGTATAGTTTAAGGGCACCTTACTTTCTTGCTACAGCAAGGGGCTCTTCCCTCATTATGTACCCACTTCGTATAGCTTCATTTCTTCTGAATCATAACATACCTGACTCAAAAACACTTTAACAGCTGGTACAGACACTTTGCTTTAATAGCCACTGCCACCAAGGAACATGGTCACTGCTTTTCTAGGCAATTTCTTTATCTTTAGAAAGTGTATTTTGTGCCACACATTCTGAAAGATACCAACTGTTCTAGTTTGTTCAGGCTGGTATAACAAAAATACCATAAACTAGGTGGCTTAAACCACATGCATTTATTTTTCACTGTTCTGTAAGCTGGGAAATCCAAAGTCAAGGCACCTGAAGATTCAGTGTCTGGTAAGCCTACTACCTGGTTTGTAGACACCTGTCTTCTTGCTGTGTCCTGTCATGGCAGAAGGCATGTGGGGGCTTTCTGGATTCTCTTTTATAAGAGTACTAATCCCATTCACCAAGGTTCTGCCCTCATGATGTCATCATTTTCCAAAGGCCTCACCTCCAAATACCATCACATCAAGGATTAAGATTTCAACCTATGAATTTTGGGAGGACATAAACATTCAGTCCAGAGCATCAACTCGGCATTCCCCTGTGTACTTCTTTTTTTTTTTTTAATTTGAAAGTTTATACTTTATTGTACTTCTGAATATCTATAAGTAGATCATTCATTTCAACCTGAAAGACAATATGTAAAATAAATTCCCAAATTTATTTTTTTTTATTTTTAATTACATTCAATTAGCCAGCATACAGTACTTCTGTGCATTTTCTGTCTGCCTAGCCTATTGGTTTTGCCCACTATCCCTCCCATTTAGAAAGAATATCATTATCAATTTTTGTGATGGCCACTAACTCTCCACACAACATTTCATTTTTGTTCACCTCTAATATATGAGTAATGATAGTTGTTCCTGGGGTTGTTATGAGGCTTAAATGAGTTAATATTCATAAAGCACTCCAAGCAATGCTTGGACCATAATTATTATTTAAACCTTTGTTACACTAATGCAAACAAACAAATCTACCACCTATAGGCCCCTTTCTCTCCTAGCTCTTCTTGGCAGGAACATCATTGCTTCTCATTTGGAGTTCTCTGGTCTCAGAAGATTTTAGCAGTACTCACATCTTTTTTCAACTTGTAGTTATACCAAAAATTTAGTTTGAAGGTTTTTTTTCCCCTATTCTTATTTCTTATTTCTCACTTGCTTTCCTGGAAAACAAATGCAAGAGCATTCAGAATATACAGCCATATCCCAACAGAAAAGTGACTCACAACTTTGGAATCATTTGTAGTATCTCTTATTTAAGGACCTAAGTCCTAAATTAGCCTGATGTGGAAATAGAACATCTTACCTTTGTCATTTGCTTCATCTTCCCATGTATCATAAGATACACTTTGAGAGATAGGAGCAAGATGGCGGAGGAGTAGGAGACCTGGATTTCGTCTCCTCTCAGGAATTCAGCTGGATAGGGATCAAACCATTCTGAACACCTACAAACCCAACAGGAGATCGAAGAAAGGAATAGCAACAACTCTCTGAACAGAAAAGCGACCACTTTCTGGAAGGTAGGACGTGCGGAGAAGTGAATCCGAGGGATATTCGGGAGGATAGACAGCGGGAGAGGGGCCTCCGTCGGCCGCTTCTGGCAAGTGATAGAGCCGCGGAGCACAAAATCGGAACTTTTAGAAGTCGGCTCTGCCGAGGGACGTCGCTCCAGTGGCTAAGCGGGGGGTGGAACCCTCTGGGACAGTGTGGTCTCAGGACCCACGGGTCACAGAAAGACCGGGGGTGCCTGAGTGTGGCAGAGCTCCTAGGTAATGGAGCAGGGAAGCCGGCTGCAGAGGCGGAGCCCAGGAGCGGGCTCTCAGCTCGGGGTTGCCATAGACCGTGATCCGCGGCACAGTCGGGCCCCTGCACCTCCAGCAGAGACCCAACAAGCGGCAGATCCGGGAGACTCACCTTCCTCCCCAGGGAGGAGCGGCGCGGGAGTGCGCCGCAGGGATCTGCTGCGTTTGGAGACTCCACCCGGGGTCGGGTGCCAGAGATAGAAATGCGCGGTCACAGGCCGGTGAGCACGGAGTGCGGCCGGAGACCGGGGAGACGGGAGTGACTGATGGCTTTTCTCTGGAGGCTCACTGAGAAGTGGGGCCCTGAGTTCTCGGCTCCTCCGGGGCGGAGATTGGGAGGCCGCCATTTTCACTCTCCGCCTCCAAAGCTGTACGGAAAGCTATCAGGGAACAAAAGCCCCGGAGAGCAAACCCGAGCAGATTACTTAGCCGGGAGGGGGCAAGGGCGGGGCAGTTCCGCCTCTGGCAGAGACATTTGGAAACCACGGCAACAGGCCCCTCCCCAGAAGATCAGCGAGAACAGTCAGCCAAGACCAAGTTTACCGATCAATGAGAACGGCAGAACTCCAGCGCTAGGGGAATACTGCACATAGAATCCATGGCTTTTTTACCATGATTCTTTAGTCTTTCAAAGTTAATTTTTTTTTTAACTGTCTTTTTTTTCTTTTTTTTTCTTTTTGAATTTTTCTTTTTCCCTTTTTCAACCAACATCTTATCAATCCCTTTTTTTAAAAAAAAACATTTTTATTTTTCATTTTTAGAGTCATATTCTATCCCTTCATAGTAGTTACCTGTATTTTTGGCTTATATATATAAGTTGTTCTCTCTTTAAAATTTTGAGATAGTTTCTTCTAACAGGTTAAAATATACCCTAAATCTCTAGTATATGGTGTTTTCTATTCCCCTGCCTGATCACATCCTCTCCCTTTTTTTTTTCCTTTTTTTCTTTTTTTAAATCCTCTTCTTTCTTTTTTCATACAACTTCTCATCAATTCCTTTTATAAAATTTTTTTTATAATTTCCATCTTTACAGACATATTCCATCCCTTCATCATATCAACCCTTATTTTTGTACATATATAAGTTTTTCTTTCTTTAAAATTTTGGGAGGCACTTTCTTCTAACAGACCAAAATACACCCCAAATCTAGTGTGTGGCACTGATCTATATACCAGCCTGATCACATTTGATCACATTCTGTTTTTTTTTTTGTTGTTGTTGTTTTGTTTTGTTTGTTTTTGTTTTTATCTTTATCTTTTTCTTTTTCTTTTTTTTCTTTTTCTTTTTTCTCTCTTTCCCTTTCTTTTCCCACTGCTTCAGGTCTTTTCTGATTTGTTTAGAGTATATTTTCTGGAGACATTGTTAATCTGCTAGCATTTTGTTCTCTCATTAATCTATTCTCCTCTGCACAAAATGACAAGATGGAAAAAATCACCTCAACAAAAAGAACAAGAGGTAGTACCGACTGCCAGGGACCTACTCAATACGGACATTAGTACGATGTCAGATCTAGAGTTCAGAATCATCACTTTAAAGATACTAGCTGGGCTTGAAAAAAATATGGACATTATTAGAGAAACCCTTTCTGGAGAAGTAAAAGAACTAAAATCTAACCAAGTCGAAATCAAAAAGGCTATTAATGAGGTGCAATCAAAAATGGGGGCACTAACTGCTAGAATAAATGAGGCAGAAGAGAGAATCAGTAATACAGAAGATGAAATGATGAAAAATAAAGAAGCTGAGAAAAAGAGAGATAAACAAGTACTGGATCACGAGGGCAGAATTCGAGAGATAAGCGATACCATAAGACGAAACAACATTAGAATAATTGGGATCCCAGAAGAAGAAGAAAGAGAGAGAGGGGCAGAAGGTATAATGGAGCAAATTATAGCAGAGAACTTCCCTAATTTGGGGAAGGAAACAGGCATCAAAATCCAGGAAGCACAGAGAACCCCTCTCAAAATCAATAAAAATAGGTCAACACCCCGACATCTAATAGTAAAGCTTACGAGTCTCAGAGACAAAGAGAAAATCCTGAAAGCAGCTCGGGAGAAGAGATATGTAACCTACAAGGGTAGAAACATTAGATTGGCAACAGACCTATCCACAGAGACCTGGCAGGCCAGAAAGGACTGGCAGGATATATTCAGAGCACTAAATGAGAAAAATATGCAGCCAAGAATACTATATCCAGCTAGGCTGTCATTGAAAACTGAAGGGGAGATAAAAAGCTTCCACGACAAACAAAAACTAAAGGAATTTGCAAACACAAAACCAGCCCTACAAGAAATCTTGAAAAGGGTCCTCTAAGCAAAGAGAGAGGCTAAAAGCAACATAGACCAGAAAGGAACACAGACAATCTACGGTAACAGTCACCTTACAGGCAATACAATGGCACTAAATTCCTATCTTTCAATAGTTACCCTGAATGTAAATGGGCTAAATGCCCCAATGAAAAGACACAGGCTATCAGACTGGATTAAAAAACAAGACCCATCGATATGCTGTCTGCAAGAGACTCATTTTAGACCCAAAGACACCCCCAGATTGAAAGTGAGGGGGTGGAAAACCATTTACCATGCTAATGGACACCAAAAGAAAGCTGGGGTGGCAATCCTTATATCAGGCAAATTAGATTTTAAACCAAAGACTGTAATAAGAGATGAGGAAGGACATTATATCCTACTTAAAGGATCTATCCAACAAGAAGATCTAACAATTGTAAATATCTATGCCCTTAACATGGGAGCAGCCAATTATATAAGGCAATTAATAACAAAAGCAAAGAAACACATCGACAACAATACAATAATAGTGGGGGACTTTAACACCCCCCTCACTGAAATGGACAGATGATCTAAGCAAAAGATCAACAAGGAAATAAAGACTTTAAATGACACACTGGAACAAATGGACTTCACAGACATATTCAGAACATTCCACCCCAAAGCAACAGAATACACATTCTTCTCTAGTGCCCATGGAACATTCTCCAGAATACATCACATCCTAGGTCATAAATCAGGTCTCAACCGGTACCAAAAGATTGGGATCATTCCCTGCCTATTTTCAGACCGCAATGCTTTGAAACTAGAACTCAATCACAAGAGGAAAGTCGGAAAGAACTCAAATACATGGAGGCTAAAGAGCATCCTACTGAAGAATGAATGGGTCAACCAGGAAATTAAAGAAGAATTAAAAAAATACATGGAAACCAATGAAAATGAAAACACAACTATTCAAAATCTTTGGGATGCAGCAAGGCAGTCCTAAGAGGAAAGTATATAGCAATACAAGCCTTTCTCAAGAAACAAGAAAGGTCTCAAGTACACAACCTAACCCTACACCTAAAGGAGCTGGAGAAAGAACAGCAAATAAAGCCTAAACCCAGCAGGAGAAGAGAAATAATAAAGATAAGAGCAGAAATCAATGAAATAGAAACTAAAAGAACAGTAGAACAGATCAACGAAACTAGGAGCTGGTTCTTTGAAAGAATTAACAAGATTGATAAACCCCTGGCCAGACTTATCAAAAAGAAAAGAGAAATGACCCAAATCAACAAAATCATGAATGAAAGAGGAGAGATCACAACCAACACCAAAGAAATACAAACAATTATAAGAACATATTATGAGCAACTCTATGCCAGCAAATTTGATAACCTGGAAGAAATGGAGGCATTCCTAGAGATATATCAACTACAAAAACTGAACCAGGATGAAATAGAAAACCTGAACTGACCTATAACCACTAAGGAAATTGAAGCAGTCATCAAAAATCTCCCAAAAAACAAAAGCCCAGGGCCAGATGGCTTCCAAGGGGAATTCTACCAAACATTTCAAGAAGAATTAATACCTATTCTTCTGAAACTGTTCCAAAAAATAGAAATGGAAGGAAAACTTCCAAACTCATTTTATGAGGCCAGCATTACCTTGATCCCCAAACCAGACAAAGACCCCATCAAAAAGGAGAATTACAGACCAATATCCCTGTTGAACACGGATGCAAAAATTCTCACCAAAATACTAGCCAATAGGATCCAACAGTCCATTAAAAGGATTATTCACCATGACCAAGTGGGATTTATCCCTGAGCTGCAAGGTTGGTTCAACATCCGCAAATCAATCAATGTGATACAATACATTAACAAAAGAAAGAACAAGAATCATATGATCCTCTCAATAGATGCAGAAAAAGCATTTGACAAAGTACAGCATCCTTTCTTGATCAAAACTCTTCAGAATATAGGGATCGAGGGTACATACCTCAATATCATAAAAGCCATCTATGAAAAACCTACAGCGAATGTCATTCTCAATGGGGAAAAACTGAGAGCTTTCCCCCTCAGGTCAGGAACGCGGCAGGGATGTCCACTATCACCACTGCTATTCAACATAGTATTGGAAGTCCTAGCCACAGCAATCAGACAACAAAAAGAAATAAAAGGCATCCAAACTGGCAAAGAAGAAGTCAAACTCTCACTCTTTGCAGATGATATGATACTTTATGTGGAAAACCCAAAAGACTCCACCCCAAAACTGCTTGAACTCATACAGGAATTCAGTCAAGTGGCAGGATATAAAATCAATGCACAGAAGTCAGTGGCATTCCTATACACCAACAACAGGACAGAAGAAAGAGAAATTAAGGAGTCGATCCCATTTACAATTGCTCCCAAAATCATAAGATACCTAGGAATAAATCTAACCAAAGAGACAAAGGATCTGTACTCAGAAAACTATAAAATACTCATGAAAGAAATTGAGGAAGACACAAAGAAATGGAAAAACGTTCCATGCTCATGGATTGGAAGAACAAATATTGTGAAGATGTCAATGCTACGTAGAGCAATCTACACATTCAATGCAATCCCCATCAAAAGACCATCCACTTTTTTCAAAGAAATGGAACAAATCATCCTAAAATTTGTATGGAACCAGAAAAGACCCCGCACAGCCAGAGGAATGTTGAAAAAGAAAAGCAAAGCCGGCAGCATCACAATTCCACACTTCCAGCTCTATTACAAAGCTGTCATCATCGAGACAGCATGGTACTGGCACAAAAACAGACACATGGATCAATGGAACAGAATAGAGAGCCCAGAAATGCACCCTCAACTCTATGGTCAACTCATCTTTGACAAAGCAGGAAAGAATGTCCAATGGAACAAGGACAGTCTCTTCAACAAATGGTGTTGGGAAAATTGGATAGCCACATGCAGAAGAATGAAACTGGACCATTTCCTTACACCACACACAAAAATAGACTCCAAATGGTTGAAAGACCTCAATGTGAGACAGAAGTCCATCAAAATCCTAAAGGAGAACACAGGCAGCAACCTCTTTGACCTCAGCCGAAGCAACTTCTTCCTAGAAACATCGCCAAAGGCAAGGGAAGCAAGGGCAAAAATGAACTATTGGGACTTCATCAAGATAAATAGCTTTTGCAAAGCAAAGGAAACAGTCAACAAAACCAAAAGACAACCGACAGAATGGGAGAAGATATTTGCAAATGACATATCAGATAAAGGGCTAGTATCCAAAATCTATAAAGAACTGATCAAACTCAATACCCAAAGAACAAAGAATCCAATCAAGAAATGGGCAGACATTTTTCCAAAGAAGACATCCAAATGGCCAACAGACACATGAAAAAGTGCTCAATATCGCTCAGCATCAGGGAAATCCAAATCAAAACCTCAATGAGATACCACCTCACACCAGTCAGAATGGCTAAAATTAACAAGTCAGGAAATGACAGATGTTGGCGGGGATGCGGAGAAAGGGGAACCGTCCTACACTGTTGGTGGGAATGCAAGCTGGTGCAGCCACTCTGGAAAACTGTATGGAGGTTCCTCAAAAAGTTGAAAATAGAGCTACCCTATGATCCAGCAATTGCACTACTGGGTATTTACCCCAAAGATACAAAAGTAGGGATCCGAAGGGGTACGTGCACCCTGATGTTTATAGCAGCAACATCCACAATAGCCAAACTGTGGAAAGAGCCAAGATGTCCATCGACAGATGAATGGATAAAGAAGAGGTGGTATATATATACAATGGAATATTATGCAGCCATCAAAAGGAATGAGATCTTGCCATTTGCAACGACGTGGATGGAACTGGAGGGTATTATGTTGAGTGAAATAAGTCAAACAGAGAAAGACATGTATCATATGATCTCACTGATATGAGGAATTCTTAATTGTAGGAAACAAACTGAGGGTTGCTGGAGTGGGGGGGTGGGGTGGGAGGGATGGGGTGACTGGGTGATAGACACTGGGGAGGGTATGTGCTCTGGTAAGTGCTGTGAATTGTGCAAGACTGTTGAATCTCAGATCTGTACCTCTGAAACAAATAATGCAATATATATGAAGAAAAAAAAAGAAGAAGGTAGCGGGAGGGGAAGAATGAAGCGGGGGAAATTGGAGGGGTAGACGAACCATAAGAGACGATGGACTCTGAAAAACAAACTGAGGGTTCTAGAGGGGAGGGGGGTGGGAGGATGGGTTAGCCTGGTGGTGGGTATTGAGGAGGGCACATTCTGCATGGAGCACTGGGTGTTATGCACAAACAATGAATCATGGAACACTTCATCTAAAACTAATGATGTAATGTATGGGGATTAACATAAGAATAAAAAAAATTTAAAAAAAGATACACTTTGAGAAATTGAAATCATTCTTGTATAAATATTAAAGGAATTAAATATGAGAAAGAATAAAAATGTTTTCAAATATTAGACAAAGTAAATAAATCTGTTCTCTTAGGAAGATGTATTCGTCATGGGCTTGGCATTTTTATCAACACACCTAGACCCCCACATCTGTTCCTGGAGCAAAATTTGAATCACAGGCTAGATATTCCTATGTCATATAAGTCAACCCAGTTGTCTAAAGTAAAATAATATCATACAAGATATTTTATTGTTTGATCAAATGATTGGTTTTTTCTTTCATATGAGAATGAAAACTAATAATTTTTCTAATACCCAGGTAACAGTAATGACATTTTTTTCAAGTTGATTTTAGCAGCCCAGCAGGAACACAGCATAAAACAGTGTGAAAATTAACAGAAGCACATTAGGCTCATTTGCACACACCCACGCACTGAAAGTGCAAAAATTATAAATTTGTAAAATACAGAAAAAAGGGGGGGTGGTGAGACTGCATTTAAAAAAAAAAAGCATTTGGAAAGGAAACAAATAACGGAACTTCTGCAAAACTTCATTTTCTTAGGATCCTAGGGACTTATAATTCTCAGGGATTTTTGTTCTGTGAAGCAGAGAAGGATAAGGTCCTCTTTATCTTGAAGTCAGGAAGAAAAAAAAGACAAAGTTGGTGGGGGTGACGGGGAACCTGTTGGTAGTGGTTCTTGGGAGAGTCTCAAAATGTTCTCTGCATCCAAATGAATAATTAGGCAGATTGAAGCCCAGATTTCATCTTAATTGCTAATAAAGCTAGGTTCAAATACATAGTCTTACCCTCCAAGTAACACTCCCTAAGAGCTTGGACCAAAAAAAAAAAAAATGAGTTTACAGGCATATTTATACCCAGGTCAGTATAGAATTCGACATATAGAAAGAAGAAACATTCTCAAACGCTCATGCTTAGGACTTTTGAATGCTTGAATCCACTTAAACAGGCAAGTGGTACTAATTCTTCTTGCTCACCAATCAGATCATTCATTTCTTCTCCACAGGTTGGAGAAAGGAAAAGCAAAGACATAGTGGGATGTCCTTACCTACAGAAACCAGCGAAAGGAGGCACTCTCCTTCCAACACAAGGTTTTGGGGTTTTTGATTTTTTGGTTTTTGGTTTTTTTAGCTGTCCTTAAGAATGATGGGTTTAATACGATCCAGCAATTGCACTACTGGGTATTTACCCCAAAGATACAAATGTAGGGATCCGAACGGGTACGTGCACCCCGATGTTCATAGCAGCAACGTCCACAATAGCCAAACTGTGGAAAGAGCCAAGATGTCCATCGATAGATGAATGGATAAAGAAGACGTGGTATATATATACAATGGAATATTATGCAGCCATCAAAAAGAATGAAATCTTGCCATTTGCAACGACATGGATGGAACAGGAGGGTGTTATGCTGAGTGAAATAAGTCAGTCAGAGAAAGACATGTATCATATGACCTCACTGATATGAGGAATTCTTAATCTCAGGAAACAAACGGAGGGTTACTGGAGTGGTGGGGGGGGGGAGGGATGGGGTGACTGCGTGGTAGACATTGGGGAGGGTAGGTGCTATGGTGAGCGCTGTGAAGTGCGCAAGACTGTTGAATCACAGATCTGTACCTCTGAAGCAAATAATACATTATATGTTAAAAAAAAGAAGAAGAAGATGAAGAAGATAGCAGAAGGGGAAGAATGAAGGGGGGGAAATTAGCAGGGGAGATGAACCATGAGAGACTATGGACTCTGAAAAACAAACTGAGGGTTCTAGAGGGGGGGGGGGTTGGGTTAGCCTGGTGATGGGTATTAAAGAGGACACGTTCTGCATGGAGCACTGGGTATTATGCACAAACAATGAATCATGGAACACTACATCTAAAACTAATGATGTAATGTATGGGGATTAACATAACATTTAAAAAAAAAAAAGAATGATGGGTTTACGGAAATAAATGAAGACCACCCAACCTAAAACAGAGTCTGCTATTTAGCAGTTTGCCACAGCAAGGGAGTCAGCTACCATTGCTGTGTTTGGCAAAGACTCAAAGGCAGGCAGGGGAGGGAATAAGAAGGGTAAGTAGGTTTTAGGTGTTCCCTCACCAGAAGCTGTTGATATGGGGAGCATGTGGGCTAACCAGAAGTGGGGCAGCGTATGTAGTTGGTTTGGGAAACATCACTGTCCTAAGTTGGAAAAAGGACAAAAAAACCCCACAGAAATTGGTAGTCATTGACTGAGTCTTGACCATTCAGGGATGATTGCAGCAAAGGTTGTGATTTGGTCTCCTGTGTTTCTTATCTGAAACAGAGATGTGTTGTCATGGACTGGCTGTTTTCTGTATATTCAGTTTCTGGGGTTGAAACATTTTGATCAAAATGTAGGGTATATTGAGAATGCAATACTTGCTTCTGTTTCCTTTTGAAAAAAAAATAGGAAATTAGAGCTGAGGCCATCTATAGATGCTGAAAATAAAATCTGCCTAGATTGAATATGAAGTTGATAGCCCATTAGGGAAGAGCACGTGCCATACACGCTGGCAGAAGAACACAGTCACGCACATATAGATGAAGTGTGACCTACATTTTCTCTGAAAATAAAATTGCCCAATGTTATCATAAAGATTGTTTAGCATAGAAGTATGTAGAACCAACAGAGGTTCATGAAATTATTACATCTGAGCAAATCAAAAACCTTATTTTTAAAATTCATGTTAATTAGATTAATAACATCTTGATAAATATATGTTAGGTCTTTCTTAGACCTATATGGTGTCCCATTTATAGTCTGATTTCAGTCTGTGTGTATGTGTGAGAGAGGGAGAGAGAGAGAGAAAGAGAAAGGTGGGGTGAGGGGCAGAGGGAGACGGAGAGAATCTTTAGCAGGCTCCACACCCAGCACAGAGCCTGACTCAGGACTCGATTTCTTACAAACCTGAGATCATGACCCTGAGATCATGAACTGAGCCAAAATCAAGAATCAAACACTTGGGGTGCCTGGGTGGCACATTTTGTTGCATGCCCAACTCTTTGTTTCAGCTCAGGTCATGATCTCAGGGTCATGAGATGGAGCCCCACTTTGGGCTCCATGCTCAGCAGGGGGTCTGCTTCTCCCTCTCACTCTGCCCCTACCCCTGCTTGTTCCACTTGTTCTCTCTCTCTCTCTCTTTCTCTCTTTTTCTGGAATAAATAAATAAAATCTTAAAAATAAAAAAAATCAGACACTTAACCACCTGGGACACCCAGGCACCCCTGATTTCAGTCTTTTTTTTAAAATATTTTATTTATTTATTTGTTAGAGAGAGTGCCCTTATAGGGAGAGTGGCAGGCAGAGGGAGAAGCAGGCTTCCCACTGAGCAAGGAGCCCCATGCAGGACCTGATCCCAGGGACCTGGGATCATGACCTGAGCCGAAGGCAGACGCTTAACTGACTGAGTCACCCAGGCGCCCCTGATTACAGTCTTAACAAAGGCAATCTCCTAGTGATCAACAGATACAAATAGCTTTTTATTTATTTATTTATTTATTTATTTTTAACAAATGGCTTTTGATTTTCAGAATCTCATCTTTTTTTTTTTTTAAGATTTTATTTATTTATTTGACAGAGAGACAGTGAGAGAGGGAACACAAGCAGGGGGAGTGGGAGAGGGAGAAGCCGGCTTCCCACGGAGCAGGGAGCCTGATGTGGGGCTCAATCCCAGGACGCTGGGATCATGACCTGAGCTGAAGGCAGACGCTTAACGACTGAGCCACCCAGGTGCCCCCAGAATCTCATGTTTTAAAACTTTGAGCTTCTGGATTTTTCCTAATTCTTCTTTAAAAAATTTAAAAATTCCCTTCCTTTTCTACCTCACCTAGTCATGGAAGCCATATGGATGCTACTTTCAATTTGTTCTTTGCTTACGTATTCTGTGACAAAATATATTTCTGGTTTCCCTTATTGCTTTTTAATGCTATTTATTTTTTCAGTCTACACAATTTTTTTTTTAAGATTTTATTTGTTTATTTGACAGAGAGAGACACAGCGAGAGAAGGAACACAAGCAGGGGAGTGGGAGAGGGAGAAGCAGGCTTCCCGCGCAGCAGGGAGCCCGATGCGGGGCTCGATCCCAGGACCCTGGGATCATGACCTGAGCCGAAGGCAGACGCTTAACTGACTGAGTCACCCAGGTGCCCCTCAGTCTACACAATTTTAATACCTCTTCAATTCACTAACTGAGGTTTATAAACCCACCACATCCACTAAAATTACTTTGGTAAAATTTTTCAATAATTAATCATTTATAAAATTCAGTAAATATTTATTATTTTTCTTCTTGAATTATTTGATCTCTGTGTTGATTACTTCTTTATAAAACCCTTCCCTTCCTTGAATGTTCTGTATGAAAATGTATGGTAGCTTCATTCCATCTGGGGAAATGGATTCTGTAGTTTAACTTTGTAGGAAGAGAGTGTGACCAGGGTCCCAGCAAAATGACACAATGGGGGTCTGTTTGCTGTTCACCCCAGAAGATCCAGGCTCTAGGTAGTGACTCCAGTGGGAAAGAAAGAAATGATAATATATGATCTAATGAAGAAGATGGTGGACCAGGCTTCAGGTTAGATACAACACATTTCTGAGTCTTTCTGTGCTTTTTAATTTGGCTTCCCCTCTCTCCATGTCTCTTGCTTCTAATCTGCCTCCCCCCATGTTCTTTACTGCTTGGTCTCTCCCTGCTTTCCTCTCCTTTCTCATCTGTCTCCTTCCCCTGACATTTTCTAGGGAAAACTGAGTTTTACCTTGCACAATGAAATTATTTTATTTTTTTGTTTAATCTCTGTTGCTTTTCAGTCTCCTTTTTTGTCCCTCAGGGAAAACCCTGAAATTATAGTTCTCTGAACTCCTAATCACTTTTTTTCTGGCTAAGACAGGAGATTTAATAAATAATGAAGAAACCTGCAAAAGAATATAAATTTCTCCGAAATACTTGGTTAATTGGTATTTTCTGTGGAAAGCACATTGATTTCTGTATAAAGCTGTCGGTACGTGTTCAATGCTTAACATTTGCAGTTTCAATGAGCTAGGTCCAAAATTAGTATGTAGTATTTGGGGCATCCTGGACACACACAAAGAACAATGGATGACAATATGCCATTGACGATATGCTCTGCAGACATAAACTTATAACCACTTTAGGTCCATATCTCTTCTTTAGAAACTCATCTTGATGCCATTTAACTCCCAAGAATGCTCAGTTAATGCACTCGAATGCTAATGATTGTTTCTCTGGGCTTTCAGTGTGCTTTGTGTCTGTCTCCTGATAATGTGAAAGAATTGTCATACTGCATTCCTGTCAGAGAAAAACCTTAGCATGGATCTAATATTCTAACTTGAATGGAGAGTTAGAGATGATCTCTATGGCTGACAAATATATTTTTCTTTTAAGAGAACAAACTATCCTGAGGGACATCTCAGTGCTTCTATTTAAACATTAGCTATAAACAAACACATTAAAAAAAATAAGGAGAAATAATCCCTGAGAAAGGCAAGTCTAAATGTTGGAGCACATTTATTTTCTCTCTTAAATCAATGTATTTCATCTTTCTTTGTTACCCTGTAAAATCTTGCCAAGGATAACTCACCTTTTGTCTAAGAATATATAATCGGCCTGCTGTTGTTAGGGAAAGATTTTCCCTAAAATTGCTGGAATCTTTAATTTTAATCAAGTTTTTAAATGTCACTTAGGGTGCATTTGTTCAATGATAGCATTTAGTAGGCCCTCCATGCTGTTAACCTTCTCTTTTATCATCTCTTCTCAACAAACCCAAGCAAATAAACTTAAGTCTAAATATCCTCTGTCTCCATCTCAGAAATTTCCCAGGAAGCTCCTAGTGGTGTTTCAAACCACACTTCTTTTCTGTCTGGTTCTATTGACCTTCTTTTAACTACTTCCAAACCTTCTTTCTCTGTAATAAAGGAAATAACCTATTCATCATGCCTAGCCTGATTCAGCCTATGGAGCTTTGTCTTAAAAACTCCTTTAGATTCTATATTGGAAAGAAATAAATGGACTAGCGGGTGCAGGAGAGAAAGGAGACGTCTCTTCCAGCAAGCAAGCCTCCTCAGAGTGTCTGTAACTGCCTTCTGCACTGGGGCTCTAGAGAGCCAAAGGGCATTTTCTGGAGGGCCATAAATGAGTGGAAATTTACACCGGAGTTACCTGGAAAAAAATGGGAAAGAGAAGCCTACTTAAGCAAGGTATTTTGAAACAAATTTTGGAGCCAGTGTGCCTCGCATGGTTGCTAATGATGTGATCTTTGCAAATTAATTAACCTTTCAGTTATGTTTTCTTACCTGTAAAATGAGAATAGGAGCCTCAACTTCCTATTGCCATGGAATGTTATAACATATTAACACCTTGCATAAAAATTATTTCATTTTCTTTCTAGTGGATTCTACACCTGTTAGTATTTTTTAATTCTATAAAGATAATAATAAGTTCCCTTATTAATTCAAAGTACCCACAAAATTACCTGAGTTTCATATTTTCTTTGGCTATATTAACTGAATAACTCCTAAGGATATAGCTGTAATGTAGTAGGAAAAAAACCCAGATCAAGACCCCTGAGTTGGAATGGTGGCTGATTCCTGATAAACTAATTCCATTTGTTTCTTTGAGATAGTCATTAATCTTCTGTAAAGCTCAATTTTCTAATCTGCAAAAGATGAATGTCAGTACCCCGTCAGGGTTTAATGATTATTAAATGACAAAGGTGTGCTAAAATGCATCAAAAAGTAAAAATGATAAAATGTCAAGGGGCATAATTCTGATAGTCTATTGATTAATGGCTCTCCTCAATAATTTTAGCTATAAAAATAATTTTAATGTGAAATTTCATACCAATCTAATGCAGAAATTTTAGGCAATACATCTCTTGGGTTGTATCTGGTTACATGAACCATGAGGTTCCTGTGCTGTTTGTTCTAGTGAGTCCACTACCAAAGGTCAGTAAGGGATCTGAGACCCAATTTCGACGTGTGGGGGTGGGAGGTTTCCCTGTACCTTCAAAACAATTCGCAGACAGCAGCTGGGTGTCCTACCATTCAGTTCAATTCTGGTACTGCCTACCCAGAGATAGCACCAGATCCTGCAGTTGAAGATTTCAGTCCCACAAGATGGACCCCCACACACTTCAGGTGCCAGTCACAAGTCCAGGCTGTCAACTGCTACTTCTGACCAACTGGCTATAAAGTCAGAGAAGTTCTTCCAACCCCTTCCTTGGGTTCCATTAACTTGCTAGAGCAGCTCACAGAACTCAGAGACACATTTTACTTACTATATTCCCAGCTTCTTATGAAAGAATATAACTCAGGAACAGCCAGATGGAAGAGATGCATAGGACCAGGTGTGGGGAAGGACGCGGACTTCCCACGCTCTCTGAGTATGCCATTCTCCCTGAATCCCGAGGTGTTCACCAACCCAAAGCTCCCCATCCTTTTTTGGAGGCTCCATTACATAGTTGTAATTTTTCAAATCACTGGCCATTGGCAACTGAGTCAACCTCCAACCTCTCTGCTCTCTTGGGACTAAAAGTTCCAACCTTCTAATCATATGGTTGGTTCTCCTGGCAACCAGCTCCCTCCTTAGATGGGGTCCAAAAGTCACCTCATTAATGTATAAAAGAGTAGCTCCCACCACGTAGGAAATTCCAAGGGTTTTAGAAGATCTGTGCCAGAAACGAGGATGAAGACCAAACATATTTCTTATTATAAATCACAGTATCACAGGGACCCAAACTGTATCAGTGGGAGCTACACCCCTTTCACATGTGGAAGATGTGAGCATTCTCAGAAGGGGAAACTTGGAAAGAAGGGAGAGGGGAGATAAGTGGGCTCCATGAGAACCTGACCCTTATCAGACCCGAGCCTAATGCTCAGGTATACTGCTAGCTACCTTGAAACAGGAGCTCGATTTTACAATCGAATGGAGCAAATCCACTAAGGGAGTTTTAGGGTCACTAATAATGTATTTCACTCAGATTCCCTTAAGGCACTTTATTTTTATTGTTTGCTAAGTATACCACACTTCCAAAATAAAGACAAAAGAAAGAAAAAGAAATCCTTCCTTTCCAGCATTCCTCATACCCTAGAATTTCAATGTTTCCCTTCTCTCTGCATTTAAACAAATGAATAAGAGTTCTTTTTATCGCATCAAGACCCAGTTGATGTGTAATGTGTCAGGTGCCTTGCATGATTCAGAACAATCTGATTTTATCAAAAGACAAGAAAGCAAAACCTCGGGGACTTTTCTGTTGGCCTTGCATTTACTTCATGTGAGTGTTCATTGTTAATAAGATAATTCTAAAATATTCATAATTGTTATTATCTCCTGGCAATTAAGGGATCCATTTTACTATGAGAAAACAGTTCAAAAGTTTGAAAGGAGACTATCTCTAGAGTGGCTGTTAATTCCGTTTATTTTATAATCTGATATCTCAGTCTCCACCCAAGATATGTCACATTTTATATATTTCATTGGTGACCTCTTTATTTATTCTCCACTCCCCCTTTTTTCTATTTCCTTTCTGTTGTTCTAGTTCATAATCTGTATGTAGAGTGCTCTGCTTTCCTCTCTGCTTATTAAATTTAATGTTGAGAAAATAATACACTAATGAAGTGGGTAAATGCTGTTAAAATACGAACTCTCAATGATTTTTATTTCCTCAAATTGACTCAATCTCTTTAAACTTCCAGACTATGGGGTGCTGGGTGGCTGGGTCAGTTGAGCATCTGATTCTTGAATTTGGTTTAGTTCATGATCTCGGGGTTGTGAGATCGAGCCCCACATCAGGCTCTGCACTCAGTAGGGAGTCTGCTTGAGATTCTCTCTCGCTCTCTGCCCCTTCCCCCTGCTCACACTCTTCTCTCCCTCTCTAAAATAAATAAATAAATATTTAAAGCTCCAAACTATGAAAATCCTATATTCTCCAGGTGATTTCTTCAGAACATTTAGAAAAAAAGAGAGACTATAGCTTTCACCATTCTGGATAAAGAAGCATAAGTGATTCTTCGATTTGTGGCAGCAAAAAGCATCGCTCCACCTAAATATTTATGAATTTTCTATATTTTCTTATTAATCAACCAAAACCAAAGGAAACATAGTTCTGGGATGGGAGTATATGTATGCAGATGTCTGTAACAATTCTATTCTTGATAGTGTATGTAACCTTCCCCAATTCAGTAGTCATCTATTGAGTGCCCTCTCCTCTGTATGATGTGATCTCTTCTCTACATGACTATAGGGCAGATATGATGAAGGCTAGATGCTTGCCATGAAATATCTTACCACTAGAGTGGGAAATAAGAGATGTCCCTAAAATCCTATGGAAGAAGGTAAGATGTATTATATATTCTGGCAGGTACAAATGAAGTGTGGTGGGAGTTCAGAAATAAAAGAAAGTATTTACTTCCAGGAATTATCCAGAAGGATGTCCAGGGGAAAATGAGATTGCCACTAAGTGGACCATGGGGTGTGAGTTGCATGCTAACTGGCAGAGCAGTGAAGGAGGGGTGAGCATTCCAGGTAGAGGGACCATGTGAGCAGATTCACGGAGACAGCAGAATGCAGGATGTGCTCTTAGAAAGTGTAGATTGGGCAGAAAACACAGTAAATGAGATAACGCTGGACAAGCAGATCTTAAATTTAGACTACATTCATTAGGAATGGAGTGTGGCACAAATGTACATAAATTTTAACAAATCATTTGTTAGTGCCTGAATCCAGAAATACATTATTTCTCATCAAGCCAAATTTTTGAATTAAAAGTTTAGGAAAACTTTTATTTTATTTTTTTTCCTTATTGCTCTGGTAGAATATGCATTTGAACCAAATTGTGAAATCAAATATGTTGGTGATACTGCTCATAACTGTTTTTTTTTTAAATGCAAATAATTTCCTTTTGTTGTGCAACAATTTCTTTGCTGAATTGAGAGGTATATGTCTTTTCCAGAGCAAGCACAGGAATTTCGTTTAAAGAAGTTAATCGTGGGCGCCTGGGTGGCTCAGTTGGTTGGGCGACTGCCTTTGGCTCAGGTCATGATCCTGGAGTCCCTGGATCGAGTCCCACATCGGGGTCCCTGCTCGGCGGGGAGCCTGCTTCTCCCTCTGACCCTACCCCCTCTCATGTGCTCTCTCTCTCTCTCTCATTCTCTCTGGCTCAAATAAATAAATAAAATCTTAAAAAAAAAAAGAAGTTAATCGTATTTTGAACTTGATGTATATAATTTCCCTCACCTGGCTCAGCTTCCTAAGATCATGCTAGGGCATTTCTTTCCCAGGAATTCAGTGTGCTTTTGGGGTTTGTTTGTTTGTTTGTTTTAGGGAGAACTGCTTAGTTAGTGGTATTTTGTCCCTGAGATCTATCATTGGAAGAAATCTTGGAGATGCACAATTGGAACGGCACATTCTTTTCATCTTTCTTTGATATTAGTGGAAGCAGACTCATGTTACAGAAGTCATTCCCGTAATAGGGTATAAAGTATGATAAAAGTCAACCACTACATCACTAATTTTTATGGAAAATATTATCATAGTTACAATATATTATACTCTGAAGGTTTCACATGGCATCACAAGGAGTGTTTTGCAGCCTACACAAGTACTGAGACCTCAGTGTGATTTCCTATAAAATATATCCAGATTGAGCAGAAAGTTATCCATTAACATGCTGCATTATGAAACAACAGTTCTTTCTACATAACACAGAAACATTCAGCTTGACATTCTCTGAAGCTATATGCTTAAGTTATTTTTAAAAGACAGAGTACAGTCACTTAATATAACAAAACATGTTCTCATCAACATACTTTCCTGACTTATCTTCCTTGTGTCACTCTGCGTTTCTTTACTTTATTCATCTACCATTTAATTTACTCTCTGTTAAACCTTAAATATCTTATTTATTTAAAGACTTTCTTATTTTCATTTTTTCCTGAATACTGAATAGTTTGCTCTATTCTAATATCCTTCTAAATTTCTCATTTTAAATTATGTTGCATCTTCATGAAAAATGTATTGCATTCCAAACTGTCAGATCCTTTGATCACCCTGATTTTTAAAAATCAAATCCTTTCTCTACAAAAGCTCAAATCCTTAGGACTGTCTTGTTCTTCACCTTGTCATGAAAGTAAGATTCTCTACCTCCAAAATCTTAAGTAACTTTGCAAACTACATTCTTAGTAAGAGCTAATCAATAATGCAGTTACTCCTTTTGATTCTTTCTTTATCAAACTGCATTGAGATTTTTCAGAAATCTCTTTGCCTGAAAAAAATAAAAAGTTATAACAATACTTAGTGATGCAAAAGTCTTCTTTCCCCAAGCTGATAATTATCTTGCCTGGATAACCATAGATATAGAAGTTTCGTTGGATTTGACTTGTTTCCTGTCAGTGTGTGGTTTTATAAATTGTCAGTTGATAAAATTGATATGTTAAACTGCCTTTTCCATTTTCTGACACAGTCAGCAAAAGCTATCCTCAGTCTAAGAAAACTGGAAGTATCTCTGTGGTCCTAAGCGATGGGCTTCTTCCAGAATCACTTATCTGAAGCAGAGAGTACAGTTTTAGCATGCTTGCAGCCTGATTATTATACTTTATTCTCATGGCTTTTTTTTTCCTCCTCCCTTACAGCAGACCAGTAGGTGAATAAGGGAAGTAAAAGTTTAATAATTTCATAGATAAAATATGAGGGAATGAAAGAGAAAGATTGAGTCTCCTTTGACCAAATAGATAACTTCATATTAAAATGTTTTTATTTGAACATAATTTACGTAACTGTGTTAGATATCTCCTTCCCCTTCCCACTCTTCTCTGTTTTTCCACAAAGTGCATATCATCACAGATACAGGTAAATGAAGATTGATTTGCAGAAGCAAGATTTAGAGCTTACTTCCTTAAAGGGGTGGTGGCAACTAGGCATTTAGCCATAAATTTGATCCTAAGGAAGGTCAGTGTTATCAGATAAAGTAAGAAGCGGGGGAAAAAACCATTTTTAGTGAACCTAGAGAAGAAATACAACCCACAGATTCTGAATTATGTGTAATTATGCGTAAGTGTTGCCAAAAGCAAGGTTGAATCTGGCAAGAAATAATGATGAGACTGATGTCACTGGAGTGATAGGAAAGAAAAAGAATTTTCTGGAGTGCCCAAAAATTGTTACCAAATTTGCACTGCCATGTGGGGAGGAAGTGAAAGGGATTTGCTGGCATGTGTGTGGAATCCAGTGGCCAAAGGTGGCTGATCTAAAAACATAACAGTACATTTGAACAGCTTTAAAAAGTAGGTTAATTGTGCTGTGCCCCATGATGGCTGTGTCTTGCGAAGAAACTAACAGAGCTCCTGGCTGGCAGAAGACATCCTTCAGAAGCAGAATAGATTTTGAGAGGTAGAAGTGGAGAGGTCTCCATACCTAGATTAAGCAAACAGGAGAAAGCACTTTGAACTCGGGCGCGTGGAAAGCTGATCTTGCTCACCTCCGCAGAAAACTCCTGGGAAGAACACATCCAGGAAAATTACTCTCACTCAAATAGAGACAGACTCTTTCATTGTGTTCTTATTTTCTCGGTGTTCTAATCCTCCCGTTTTGTGTCTTCTCCCTATTGAGCCTATGTTATGATACATCATTCACCCATGCAGTTTGCAGTTATTACTCCTGACCCAATCTTTATTTAGTAATTTTTTTTTCCTAGATAGGCAGCTCATGTACCTCTTATTGCAAAAAGTCCCAAAGGAACAATTATGCTTTTGCTAGCTTTCTGTAGGAGGTTGACTAGTCTGGAACCAATTTCTACACTAATTTCTCAACCTGGGATTCCCATATCACTCAGTCTGTATAAATGTAGAGGCCACACTTATCCTTTGGTTCTTCTATTGAGAGATTGCTTTTTCCTTTTAGACAGAGAAAGTCTCTCTTATCCTGCTGTGTCAGTGAGCAGAGCAGTTCTCATTCTCTTCTGTGGAATGGGCAATTCTTTCAAAGCCCAGACTCTATGAAGTGGTCCCATATCTCTCTTATTGCCTCATAGTGGCTGAAGGTCACAGTTTCTATCCATATACAGCATTAAAACCTCATCCTCCTAAAGAGATGCCCAACTTAGTCTTATAAAACCCCCCACAGCATCAGCACTTAAATGTAATGCTCAGAACTTACATTTCCTGTGTATTTCTGACATTTAACACTCCCCCCACTCCTCACACACACATTTAGTGTCATCCCATTAATCTCAGCTATATGCAAATACTGGTATTTTATACACATTCTCATACAATTGCATCAGGAGAATGATCCAGATTAGCTTGGTCAGTACATTATCATGTTTAAATAAATTATTGAAAGAATCAGAAACACAAAGTTATAGGAACTCGTAGAGTGATGCTTTTTCAGAGAGGTTGGTGAGGAGAGAGAGATGGCTTTTTATTCTAAAACTTCCTGCATAGTTTTTTAAACTTCATAAGGTTATTATTATGAGGTGAATTTTGTGTCAAAAAACTTGGATTTTCTGTCACAAGTAGGACGGAAAACATCCAACTTCCAAGCTGTGCTGGATACCGTCTATTTATCTCTCCACGTCCCATTTCCACTCTTGCTATCTTGCTACATGGGTACTGACTCACTCAGATTGCATCACTCTCTTTCCATTCCTTCTGGCTTCTAGTTGGACTGATTCAATTGGGGGAAGAGAGACATTTGTAGGGAAGCAGAGGGTAGGAGGAAAAGGAATTTGGCCTGTCTTCCCCAGCCTCCTCCAAGCTGGGTTGCATGAGGTGGCCATACAGCGAAGGACCATGGTCATGCCTCACACGTCAGCCCTGCAAGTGCTCTGTCCCTGTTGGTTTCTCTAAATCCTACTCATTACTTCAAAAATCATTCTCCTTTATTAAAGTCACCCAATTAAAAGTGAGCGTGTCCTCTCTTTCCTGATAGGGCTATGACTCATGCCTTAGGAATTGTCCCCAAGCAGCCTCAGGAAATATACCTTCATGTATGTCTGGGATTGGGGTTTTAGGACTGGGTTGCCCACATATTTGAGGAGGCACAGATAACTTTCTTGCTGAGGTCAAACTGAAATCTGAGCATGTGGTGACAAACAGTAGCTGAAATCATTCCACAGGGACAAGGGACTGAGCGTAAAGGACAGGATGTCTAGAGACCAAGTGATTGTGGTACTAATCACCATGGTGACAATGGTGATTTTAAAAATTATGGAACCAACTAGCAGCTTCAGAGGCCTTAGGAAGTATACACAGAGGAAAGGGATAATGGAAGACCATGAACCTTCAATTAAGAAGGGAAATTGGATCACCCAAAGAGTGACATCATCAAAATGGCAGAATAGAAGGTTTGTTTTTTGCTTTTTTTTTTTTTTTTACTGCCTTTCCACCAAAGAATACAATCGTGCATGGATGAAAGAACCTTTTTGTAAGACCAAGAGACCAGCAGAGAAGTACCAGCACACTACTGGAGGGAAAAAAACAATCTGAGTGGATGCATTGGAGAGGGTAGAAGAACAGCTTTTATTTACCCATGCCACCCTTCCCCTAGGCAGCCCAGCTCAGTGCCAAGAGAGTGCTTGTCAGCCCGTGATTTCCGGAGGGAAAGTGAGAGCCCATAAGTGAGTGCCTGGCTTCCCCAGCTGTACAAGATGCTGACAAAGAGGCCCATTCTTCTCTCATTCCATACAGAGGACTCAGTTGTGAGATTTTACATATTTTATCTTTGAAAATGTTTTTGCATGCAGATATTTACTTCCAAATATTGACATAAGCGTATGAATTTAATTGGCTATGTTCATCAATATGGAGGCATTTATAGAATTCTATTTGATTTCTACTTGATATCGGTGTTTTACGTGTCATTCTATTGCATATCAATTAGTTCCAAATGAAGGTTAGGTGAAAAGTCCTTACTTGCACGTTGAAGTAGATTGTGAAGTATGGAAATTTCCTTTGCACTTACATTGAGGTCAAAAATGCTGCTGGAACTTCGGTTCGAGCTTGGAAAACATATTCTATGCAAATCTGTGTATCTCACTACTTGTTTTAACTTTTGACAGCACTAGAAATGTATCAAACAGCTTGATATTACTTGTGATTCAAACAATGACTTCACTGCAGTCTAACTTTCACAGATAAGCACTGTTTTGCCTTGCAATTTTAGGTTCAAATTAATTAAGAAGCATGGTCAAGTAGGCAGCAAAAGTTAATTTACTGAACATAAACTGTTGAGGGCAGTTCTTGTTCAGATAACATTGCAATCTTGACCCCAAGCTCAGAAATCCACCATAAACCTTGACCACTGCAAAGCCATCATCAGAGTGTTGGAATTGATGGTAGGGCCCGTCAAGGTACTCAACGGTTTCTGACTAAAAAGTCACAGAACAGACAATGGGTAAGTTCACGGAAGTGGCTGGATTTCACTATTGACACCACTATTCAATAATCTATGCTAGACTCAAATATTTCCTGCAAAGTATCTGCTGATATGTCAGTAAATAACCACAGGCTATAAACACTGTACATGTTCACGAGCTTTGTAACTTTGTCCAATGAAGCCTTTTCCTAGTCCACACAATTTCATCACCATCGATTAGGACACATGTTAGCAGATTTCACTTCAGGTTGTACCAAATGAGTGTTTTTTCAACTTTGAAAATATTTGCCCATCATGTTCCATGAAGATGATTTCTAGATGCTCATTCTTTGGTGCCTTCAAACTCAGCCTTGACTCCTTTAATAAACAGTGACAACTGAGCAGTATCAGTAACATCTGTGGATTCATCCAGAAGAACCAACCACTCAGACTTGTTTGCTTTTTTTTTTTTTAATTGACAATAGTTACTGCTCCCAGTGTGTCAATTTACTGAGCAACTGTTCTTATGAGAAGGTTAGCAATCTTAAACAAGGTCTCCTTGTTTGTTTGTCTATTGTTTGTTTGAAAAAAATCTGGACACATTTTTTCAGCTGCCCCAACCAAACATGATTTAATTAACTCACCAGAGGCAAATGGCTTTCCTTGCTCGGCTAACAAATGAGCCACTCGTCAACCTGCTTCCCAGAGTTCCAGAAAGGATCGGCTAAGGTTTCAACAGCAATCACAACGCAGGTCAGCTCTTCCCTCTGACTTATTTTCAGTCTTTATTTTAATGTAGAAATTCTGCTGTGATGAAATATTTTGTAACAGTTTTATCATCTTTTGTCACCTTGAATGCTTGGGGATCTAGAACTGTCAGTGACACCCGAAACTCCAAATCAAAGAGGCAGCTGGTGCTGCTCCTGTCTATATTGGGCTGCCTCCAAAACAGCCACAGAAGTGGGAAATGCAGAGGCTAAGTCTTAACTAGTTTTCTCTTTCTCTCTCTCTCTCTTTTTTTTAGTTGTTGTTGTGCTACTTTACGTAAAGCGCTAACGTTTTTGTTTCAAGTCAGTAGTATGACCAAACTGACACTGGCCCACTGGCTTCTTCTCGGGTTCAGCTGATAGAGTATTGGCAGGATACAGAAAGCAGGAGGAGAATGAGACTGAGCATCATTCCCCTGGTTGCCTTTATTTCTCTCCCAAAGGCCACATTCCTGTTTAGGAGCTCTCTGCAACACCTGATTCTTTTGAATTGTGTTCAAAATTGAACTGTGCTAACTTCCCTTGCTTTTGCTCCTTCAAGCCTAAGAACAGGGGTTCCCTGCTGTGGCCAGTCTCAGAACATAATGTCCTGCTTTGTGGTTTCCCTAAGCACCTTCCACACTTTTACAAATCGCTCCTTTCATGACCTCTCCTCACCTACCAAGCGTTTCAGTTATTATTTGCCATGTAAAATAACACCCAAATATAGTGGCTGAAAACATCTGTTTATTGTTCATGATTCCTGTCATTCTGAAATTTGCACAGGAGTCCATAATGATGGCTCATCCCTTCACCAGTGTTAGCTGAGGCGGCTGGATTGCAGCTCAAGGAGCCAAATGGCCTCTCGCGTATGTCTGGAGCCTCAGCAGGAATGGACCAAACAGCTGGAATTTGGCTGGGATGGTTGACACTCTTCTCATGATGTCCTCTGTACTCGCTTGAATGTGTGAAAACTGTTTTCCTCCCTGTGGCCCCTTTCTCCGTGTGGTGTTAGATCCTGCAGGATGTCCCTCTCCAGCAGGATATGACACCTTTACAGGATGGCTGACTGTTTCCCTCTGGCCCAAGCAGAGGGAACCTAAGGCCTGGGTTGGGAGGTCTGGGTGCTTCACTTCAACCCATGCCATGTGTCAAAGTCTCAGGCCACCCCAGGTGCCAAGGGTTAGAGAAACAGATGACATCTCTCCATGGGAAAAAAGCAAAGACTTTGGGCAGAAGAAGGGACAAAAGGAGATCTGATCCATTGAGGTCCATTTTTTTTTTTTAATTCTACTATACCAAATTGGATTGTGCCTTCCTAGTAGGACCCTGACTTACATGTATGCTACTCACCCTATCTACCTGTACTTACCTTTTCAGCCTCACCCTGCTCACTTTCTCTCCCTAAGTTTAACTTCTAACCAGATTAGATTAGATTTGATTTGATTAGATTAGATTAGATTAGATTAGATTAGATTAGATTAGATTTAGAGTACCTGAGATTTCAGGGCACCTGGGTGGCTCAGTCCATTAAGCGTCTGCCTTCGGCTCAGGTTATGATCCCAGAGTCCTGGGATCAAGTCCCGCATCAGGCTCCCTGCTCAGCGGGGAGCCTGCTTCTCCCTCTGCCTGCCACTCCCCCTGCTTGTGCTCTCTCTCTTTTTCTCTCTCTCTGACAAATAAATATTTTTTTTAAAAAATACGTAAGATTTCATGAACACATCATGTATGCCGAGGCTCTCATTTCCTTATTCATTGCTGTCCCTTCAACCTGATATGCCACTTCTTCCTCTACTTTATCTGGAGAAAAAAAAAAATCATTCTTGTGGCACTTTTCCTGGCCAAATCTGTAGGTGGACCCCTGTCTTCATCTTTGCTCTGCAGTAACAGAGTGACCCACAGTCACCCTGGCCTGGTGCAGTCCTTGGACAGAATTCTGATTTCTTCCATCATGGCTCTATGGTTACAAGGCATCATTCTTTCCCAGCTGAGTCTGTGTGTGGAGCCCTGTGATCCATCCCTGTCAGCTGTGACCAGATGCCACATTTCCTTGGCAAAGTCTGTGCTTAGATCCTTACCACCCATCACCATTTTGAAGGATAACCCACTAAAACACAAGATTAAATAACAACAAAGAGAATCCACAGACACTAACAGCAAGATCACAAAGATGTTGAAATTATCTGACAAAGATTTTAAAGCTGTCGTCATAAAAGTAGTCTAATGGGCAATATAAGCATTCTTTTTTTTTAATATAAGCATTCTTGAAACAAATAAAAAAAAGAAAGTTCTGCAAGGAAAGAGAAGATAGAAGACAAAACCAAAATATCATAGTATTTCTTTTAAAAATCACTGGATGGAGTCAACAGCATAATGGAGATTACAGAGGCAAAAAATTATTGAATTCAAAGATAGATGAAAGGAAATTATACAATGTAAATGAGAGAAATTAGATTTTAAAAATGAACTGAGCCTCAGGGACCTCTGGAGCAATAATAAAAGGTCTAAGATTCTACTCATTGGAATCTTAAAAAAAGACATAAGGGTAAATTTCTGTGGCTTTCGATTTGGCAAGAATTCTAATATATGACCCTAAAATACAAGCAACAAATATGGATAAATTGAACAATATGGATAATTTCATCAAAATTAGAAACTTTTGTGCTTCAAGAGACACCCTTAGGAAAGTGAAAAGCAACAGACAGAGTGGGAGAAAATACATGTAAATTATATATCTGACAAAGAACATGTATCCAGAATATGTAGACGAACCATGACAGACTATGGACTCTGAGAAACAAACTGAGGGTTCTAGAGGGGAGGGGAGTGGGAGGATGGGTTAGCCTGGTGATGGGTATTAAAGAGGGCACGTACTGAATGGAGCACTGGGTGTTATACGCAAACAATGAATCATGGAACACTACCTCAAAAATTAATGATGTAATGTATGATGATTAGCATAACATAAAAAAAAAGAATGTTTACAACAATAAAAAATCAAACAATCTAATTTAAAAATAGGTAAAGGATATGAGTAGACATTTCTCCAAGGAAGATATACAAATGACTAATAAGCACATGAAAAGTTGTTTGATATCATTAGTCATCAGGAAAATAAAAATTGAAACCACCGTGAGATACCATCTTATGCTTATTAAGATGGATAGAATAACAAAAATAAGATGATAAGAGTTGGTGAGGATAGGAGGAAAGGAAATCCTCCTACAGTACTGGAAGAAATTTAAGATGATGCAACCATCTTGGAAAATACTCTGGCAGTTCCTCAAACCATTGAACATAGAGCTACCATATAACACAGCAATTCCACTTCTAGGGTACGCCCAAGAGAAATGAAAACACATTGCTACACACACAAAAAAACTGTCCATTAATGTTTACATCAGTGTTATTCATAATAACCAAAAGGTGTAAATAACCCAAATGTCCATCAACTGATAAATGGGCAAATGAAATGTGTTAAATCCATACAATGAAATATAATTGAGCCATAAAAAGGAATAAAGTACTGATACGTACTATGACATGGATGAATCTTGAAAGCCTAACACCAAGTGAAAGGAGCCAATCCTAAAAGATTGCATATTCTATTATTTTATTCATATAAAATGCCCAGGACAGAGACTCTATGGAGACAGAAGTTAGATTAGTGGTTGCTTAGGACCCTGAAGCAGAGGAATGCGGTAGTACGGAGTGTTACCAAAGGATACAGTATTTCTTTTTGAGGTAATGAAAATGTTCTAAACCTAACTGGTAATGATGGTTGCATTTATCTGTGAATATCCTAAAAACCACTGAATTTCACTCTTTAAGTGGGGATCTTATGATTATGTGAATTATATCTCAATAAAGCTGTCTGGGGGAAAAAAACATGGGTATTGTAAGAAGAGGTATGCAAAGTGTGTAATCTCAAAGTGTGCAAATTACAACAAAATATGCAGATTGCTGTGGTATCATTGTTTTGTGACAAATAAATACTCTTAATTCTGGAAAAAAATAAATGTACCTTTAATAAAAAAGGATAGAAGAAAAAGCATGGAACTGAAAATACGTAAGTAGAAATAATGGCTAAATGTTCTCAGATTTGTCATAAGACGTAAACCTAAGGAAACTTACAAGAAGCTGGAAGAAACCCAAACTAAAAATCCAGAGAAATCCATGCCCATATGGATCATAATCAAACTTTGGAAAACAAGTAACAGCAAAAGCTCTTCCAATAAACAAAGCTCTGGGCCTAAATGGTCTAACTGATTAATAGCACCAAACTTTTAAGGAAGAAAAATACTAATTATAAACAAACTCTTCCAAAGTAGATGAGGGAAAACATCTCATTTTATTTTATGAGGGCATCATTGCAGAGATGCTAAAACCAGACAAACATATTATAAGAAAAGAGAACAAAGGACTAATATCCCCCACAATCTTAGGTATAAAACCTTCAAGAAAATGTTACCAAATCATACCAAACAATATATAATACTACTGGGTGAGATTTATCACAGCAATGCGAGAATGGCTCAACATTTGAAATATAATCAGTATGTCAGTATTATCAACAGACTAATTTAAAAAACCTATATTGTCATCTCAACAGATAAAGAAAAATAACTAGACAAAATGTATTATATATTCATTATTAAAAACTCTCAGCAAACTAGGAATTGAAGAAACCATCCTTAACCTAATAAAGGGCATCTACAAGAAACCTGCAATATTACACTTACTAGTGGAAACAGAATGTTCCTGAGATCAGGAACAAACCAAAATATCAATTCTTACTACTCATATTCAGCTTCATGCTGAAGGTTCTAGCCAATGAAATATAGCAAGAAAAAGAAATAGAATATTTACAGATTAAAAAATAAGAAACAAAAGTCTTTCTATTCTCAAGTATCATTATTGTCTATATGGAATATATCAAATACGAAAAAAACTACTATCATTAATAAGTGAGGTAGGCAAGGTCATAGGACAAGAACAATAGAAAAAATTCTATTAAAATGAATTATATTTCTATATGCTAGCATGACTCATACAATAAAACTAATTGATATGTTGGGCTTCATCCAAATTAAAAACATGTGCTCTGGGAAAGACACTTTCAAGAGACAGGAAACAAAAGGCCCAGACTGGAAGGACATACTTGGAAAATACATCTGTGACAAATTACTTAACCCAGAATATGTAAAGAATTCTCAAAAATTAGTAACAGAAAACAGCTCATTTAAAAATTGACAGGAGAGTTGAATAAATACTTTATCAAAGAAGATGTGTAAGGGCGTCTGGGTTGGTCAGTTGATTAAGCATCTGCCTTCAGCTCAGGTCATGATCCAAGGGTCCTGGGATGGAGCCCCATGTTGGGCTCCCTGCTCAGCGGGGAGTCTGCTTCTCCCTCTGCTTGCCACACCCCCTGCTTGTACTCTCTCTCTCTCTGACAAATAAATAAATAAATAAAATCTTTTTTAAAAAGATGTGTAGATGGCAAATAGACACAAGAGAAGATGCTCAACATCACTAGCCATCAAAAAAATGCAAAGTAAACCAGAAGGAGACACTACTACACACTTATATTAGAACAGCTAAAATACAACAATACTGACAGGACCAAGTACTGGGAAAGTTGCAGAACAAATGAAAGTCTTATACTTTTCTTAGCAGGGATGCAGAATGACACAGCCACTAATGTATTTGGATACCTGAGTGAGGCCTGCTTTGGAGAAGAATATGAGACTAGACGAGGCTGTATTACACAGAGTTGTAAATTCCTTTGAACCTTAATTTTGAAGGGCGATGCGATATAATTTTTGTACTTAAAGCTATTCATGGAAATTGCCTAATTTGAATGTGTTTATATTCCTATTTGGGCCAGCTCTATTATTAAGTTTATTATTGAAGTACTTTTCTTCTGCCATTTTCTACAATGCGGAGCCTCAAATAAGCTCTATTTAGACAATATAACAATATAACTTTCAATATAACTTTCGTATAACAATATAACTTTCATAAAGTGAATAATGAATTTGTGTGCCTTTGGGCCTAGGCTGAAAGAACAGACCTCATCTTATCACCTGTTTTAGTAAAATGAACTTCTGTTTTACTTGTCCATCTTTTTTATGTCTCAGCTATTACATCAGAATGGGTAAATTTTCACCACATTTGAAAGGTACATTTGAAACGGTCTCTTTAATGATTGGCAACATAAGATACATAAAATTCTTGTTGAGAATGACTACCCACAGAGTCAGCTATAATATAATAATAAGTAGTAATAGACCTGTAATAATAATAATAATAAAAGGCCTATATAGTTGCCAGTTGAGAGAAACAAGACAACTTGGTTACAAGACCCTTGTACAAGGACAGAAAAAAAATGGTTTTAGATACGAAGCCAAATCAATTGTGAAAACGGCACATCATTCCAAGATCTATTTCAATCACTGTTTCCTCTTTAAAGCTTTTGCAGATCTTCTAAACCAAAAGTTATATGTCTCCTTTGAAAGCCTGTAGCACTTTATACAATTTTTGGTCTAAATCATAATGTTTCTTATTGAAGTATCTTATTCCCCGATTAAACTGTGATTTATTTGAAGGTGATAACCCTGTCATCTTTATTTTTCTGTCACTAACCAGGTCTGTAATAGCATCTAGAGCAACGTAAATGCTCAGTGATGCCTTCGGGTTCTGCCTGTGCCTCCATCATTATTGGGTTTGTTATTTTTCGTTAAGTATAATATACAAAGAGAAAAGTGCAAAAAATAATATGACTGCAGCTTCATGAATATTTATAAACTGTATGCAGTCATGTAACCTACACCCAGATAAAGATACAAAATATTCCCAGCAGTCTGGTAACTTCCCTTATGCACTATGTAGTCACACCGTCCGCCCACCCCAAAGGTAATCATATCTTGACTTCTGATGTCATAGATTCATTTTGTCTACTTTTGAACTTTATATCAATGGAATAACACCAAGCTTGCTCTTCGGTTTGTCCAATTTTTTTCACCAACATCACATTTCTGAGATTCATTCATATTGTATGTAGTTCATTCATTCACATTACTGAGGAGCTGTGCTACTCAAAGTGTGGTCCCTGGACCAGGAGCGTCAGCATTACCTGAGATTGTGTTAGAAGTACACATTCCCAGGTCTCACCCCAGACCTGCTGAGTCAGAGACTCGTGGGTTGGGGTCCAGGAATTTGTGTTTTAAAACTTTTAAAGGCATTTGACCTCTCCTTGTTATCTCTCAGTCACCTTTATAAATTTAAATCCAAACACAGAACACCATAACCTTTTATATACTTCTCCGTCTGTCTCCCCCACTAGACCATGAGTTCCTCCAGGGTAGAAGCTGTATTTTATTTTATTTTATTTTTTGCATCCTTAACAATGAAAACAGAACAGGGACTGACACAAAGTACATAGTCAACAATAGATTGTGAAATTATAAAATGATCAAAATGAAGAGAAAATACCTATAAAAATTGTAAATCCTAATGAACTAAAACAATCATAATTTCTTTTTGACACCATAAAATGACAAAAATATTTTCAAATTCTCTGAAAAATATTTTTGAACTGTTATGATGCAGAGGCCAGTGCTAAGTGTTTTGAGAAATAAAAAATTTGAATGAGTATTGATGAATACTTTCAAAGAGTTCTTTTTTTTTTTAAAGATTTTATTTATTTATTTGACAGAGAAAGACACAGCGAGAGAGGGAACACAAACGGGGAGTGGGAGAGGGAGAAGCAGACTCCCTGCCGAGCAGGGAGCCCGATGCGGGACTCGATCCCGGGACTCCAGGATCATGACCTGAGCCTAAGGCAGTCGCTCAACCAACTGAGCCACCCAGGCGCCCCATCAAAGAGTTCTATTACAATAAGATGCATGTTGTCAGGACTGACTGTCTCCTACCTACTAACCCTCCAAGTTGTCTTGGTTTTGGGCCACTGACTCTTTTCTGCCTCTTAAAGTGACAAAAAAGGAAAAAAAAAAAGAGGAGAGAGGAAGGGGAGGAGTAAAGGAGAGAGGAAGGAAGGAGAGGAGAAGAGAAAGAAGAGGGAAAGGACAGAGAAAGGGAGAGGGAAGAGGACAGAGGAGGAAAAAAAATATAAATTTCCTAGGAGCGATTTACCTGTCACTTCAGTAGAGCCCGGTTAGTGTCCCTTGTCTTAAGTATTGTGTGTACAGGAAGGAACCACCTGCCTCCTGAAACCTCTCTGTCAAATTTGTGTGTGAAGATGTGTTATGAGAAGTATATTATTTTGCTCTAAGTCTTCTCAAGTATTCCTAGGAGTGGCAACATATAACTCTTCAAAGCATTATCACAATGTCAAATATTATCCGGAAAATAGAGCAAAGAGAGTAAGGAATTAGTGAGCATTTAGGAGGAGTTGATTAAGGGTCAGCCAGCAAAGAGGAAGCCTCTATAAATAATTAGTTTGTTTATTTTATCATTTAGCTTGGGCTGTCATTATCCATCCTACAATCCAAGTTGGAGTCAGAGACCCATTTACATGAACGTATATGAAAATCTCCTACCACTAATTTGATGATTCTCAACCAGACACATCCAGATTAGTGTGGAAGAAGGAAAGCCTGATCAATACTTATAGGTCAAGAGTTGTTAAAATGTTTGAGGCGTTTTCAAAAAATTGGAAATCAATTTTAAAACATTTCCCTCTTGTAAAATAAATGCACACAAGACATCCGGGTTTTTTTTTTAATGTATCAGATCACCTATATTTAATAATTGCTGAGGCTGTTGGATGCAGTTTGCTGGTAGAGATACCGATGATGGATGCTATACAAAATACCGATGATTATTAGATAAGCAAGTTTCCAAGTGCTTCTAAAATCAAAAACATTGTTAGAACTATTGTACATATCTTTGGAAATGTATCATATTCTGTATACATCAGATGCTATTTAAGTGCTATTTTGCATACTTTAGCAATCTGAGCCCCAAAAAACTGCAATGTTTCCAAAGTAACAGTGAATGTACTAGTTTAGAAGGGGCTATAAATGTCCTGTGGTATTTGGAGCATTACTTATTTATACTATCAATACACATTTAATACTAACAGTTGAAAGATATCTTCACTGATATACATTTTTTAAAAAAATAAGGGGAGAGCATAGAAAGTACAGTGTATACTTTCTTATCATCAAGGACACTCCCAAGGAGGACTTAACAAATTTGAGCCTGACTTTCATCCCCCAATCTAAAATGCCAGACTCCATTCTCTGTGGATAAGTGTTTCTTCTAGTTCACTGAGAAACTTAAGAACATTCATTGCCTTGGCACTCCATTATCAACTCCTACCTCTCCCCACTCCACCACATCCCATCTCCACATTTCTCTAGTTTTTTCCAAGGCAAACTGTTCTCAAACCCACCACTTCTCTCTTGCCCCCATCTTCACTGACCTAATATCACCTTGATGTTAAGCAACATCTCTATTTTAACCCTTCAAATTCTCCTGTTGTATTACCCCCAATTACTTACCAGACTTTAGCTAATCCAGCCCCATTTCAACCCTTGAGTTTACCAGAAGAGTCTGAGAAAAAGCCTAGAATGAGGCTGAGCCCTTCCAGATATCTAACTGCTTCCTTCTTATAATTTCACGTTCCTCTTGGGTAACAATTCAGAAAGAACTTCTTCTGATAAGGCATCCTAAGTTACTATCATGTTGTTATGTTCTGACACTCAGTTTATTGTCTTAACAGCATTTATCAGAATTTATCCTTTTAGCCTGTCTCTCTATCTGACAAGACTGTAAGCTTTTTGAGGGGGTGGGGGGGGTACTCATGTCAACTTATTTAATACATCCTGATACACAGAATGTCCTCCATAAATACTTCATGAATGAAGAAATGGGAATAGATACCTGGCCACTAACAGAACATAAAATTGAAATTCAGTGAGTAACAGTAGGCCTATATATTATTCAGGATTTTATGGGTTGCGGGTGATGAAACATCAAATCAAATTAACTTAATGTAAAAGGAAAAAGTCTTTGATTCAGGTACCTGAAAGTCTGGGGACATATCTAACTCTGGATACAGCAAAATCCAGAGGATCATACGATATCATTATGGTTTGGTTCTCATTCAACTTGTATCTGACTAGCTTTATTCTGCAAGCTCTCTTCACGTGGTAAGCATGCGTTTGCCATTTCAAACACTTATTCCCCCAACTTTAACCATATCTTAAAAAAGAATCTGTCTCTTTAAACAGTTACTGATTTGTTTATCACAGAATTTTTTTGAATGGCACTTACTATGAGCAGACATTCTTCAAAATGCTTTCCAAATATGAACCCATTTACTCCTTATAATTATTTTCCCCATTTTATAGATGAGGGTAATTCATTTCTAGAGCTACCACCTTTGTGGAGCTTACATTCCAGTGTGTGTGGGGGGGTGGTAGTCCAAACACAATAGACATGATAATATGTTATATCATATGAAAAGGTGGTGAATGCTATTGAAAAAGGAAATGTAGGATCAGGAGGGTTGGGAGTACTGGTGGAGCAATGGGTACAGCCCAGTAGCTGTTTGAGTAGGTTGTTTAGAGTAAAGTTTTCTCATTTTCAGCTGAAAAAGTCCCAACTTGCCTATCTCCCCATGCCTACTCAAATTCCAAGGGTAAGTCTAGAGTCAAAGGCTAGTATCTGGAAAACCAAACAAAAATGACCAGATGTCCTATGAAAAATGTTTAAGTCTGTGCTACAGTGAGTAGGCTAACAGGTGTTAGGTGATCAAAATCAGAACAACACTACAAAATCAATTTTTTAGCCAGGTTACACAAAATCTCAAATTCTACCATAGCTAATTTAATTTATAAAAAAAAAAATAATAAACCACCTCCCATGCCTGACTTTCTGCTATAACCTAGATGCACAGTTCAGTAGATTTCTCTGATCAATACCATATCATGTGAATGAATATTTCTGCATTGAATAACACATAAAGAAGTTCATCGGATGGGGCAGAATGGTGAAGTTTTGTAAAAACTTCAAGAGGGTAAATACAAGGATCTGTTCACTCTCAAAATCATTTATTTTTGTTTAGGGCACCATGAGAATATTAACCAATTCTATACATCTATGTTTTAATCCTTATCTAATATTAATTAGTTGCAGTAATCTCATGTTTAACTAGCTGTGATATTACCGAATACCCTGTGTACTAAAAGTGGATCAAACTGTGATGTAGTTCTCTAAATCAGCTGCTAGTTAATGAATGAGATACTCTGTAAAGTTCTTATCTTAAAATGTAAGGGCGAGCAAACCACCACAAAACAATGGTTATTGGCTTAATTGATTGGCTTGTTTTCTTTAATCAGCTAACAAAAAATGGCCAGGAAATACTATTTTAATTGCACAATGAGAGCAATGCAGAGGACGTAGGGATAAAAGAAAAAAAATAAACCTAAAAGACCTGAGTTACAAATTTGATGGGGAAAAAATAATGAGTTATATCAGATATTGACCTTGTTGAGTGAGGCCTTTGCTGTACTTCCTTGTGTGAACCTTACACAAAGTTAAGATGCACGTATGGTATGTTTATGAATCAGAAACCATATAGGTGTGAGAGGAGTGGCACTCACTCAGTCAGTTGGCCATAGTGGGGTTCAAAGAAAATAGATGCTGGTCTTCAGATGATTCTTAAATCATTGGGGATATTGATCTTATTTTTGTTTAAATTGTGTGCTCTGTAAAAGAAATTTTAGGATTTTTTTGTACTGTGCATAAATGGTGATTTAAGAATTTGAGATAATTTTATGCCCTCATATTAAATATATTTGAGATATTTCTGAATTTAGTTTTCTCTGTTCTTCAGTGTTAAAGTTCAAGTCCCAACTTCAATTTCAAATTCATTGAAATGCATTGTTTAACAAGGACCATTGCAAGTCTTCAGACTTTTGATTCTGTGATTCTAACAATGTTTCTCTCTCTTACTGAGATATGGGATTTCAAGAATAAAGTATAGAAGCTAATAATGTGTCATGAAATCATCATTACAATTAAACTTATATTGTTCCAGACAATTAGAAATTATCCTCATCCTGCAGCCCAGTTCTTCTGAAACTATTCTCCATACATTAACTGGTATGGTTCCATTTTTTTTCAGCTCTAATGGATTCTCATTTTTCTTATTTGTGCTCTTTGATAGTCAGGATGGTTAAGTATTTTCCTCTTTTGGTATGTTATTTTAACTTGGCTTCTAAGACACAACCTGTGCTGTTTTTTTCTACCTGATTGCCTTAACAATTCATATTTTCAGCAAAAATATTTATTCTGTATCTACTCATCCCTATAAATGCTAATTAGAAATAAAATTTAAGCTAAAACTAGTAGAACATGGGCAGTGAACATCCCACATTATTTGGCATTTTGAATCATAACAAGTTTCATATATTATTTTTAGGAATTTCCTCCTGGCTATATATATGCAGAATATTTTGAATATTTTTTAATTCATATCATTAGTTGGTTAACATATAATAGCTATATTATTAATATCACATTTTCTATTTAAAGATATTTACTTTGTACTGTTTATTTCTCCTCAAATTAAGTATATTCATTATAATAAGATAGTCGTTACAATAATCCTGAAATTTGGTAGGACACTACTTAAACATAAACTTGAGTTCTATTTGTGTCACCAAGTAATGACTGGTAATGACACCTAGTTAGTTCAGATTAAGGTATGTCTCAAGATTTTGGATTATCAAAATATCTTAAGTCATGATATCTACTATCTGAGAAATGTCAAGATTTCTTCCCTTTTCAGATATTCATTTGTTGCTAGACTTAAATAGAATAACAGTAGAATTCTAGTGGAATTGGAAGAACAATAATGATACTGAAAAGGCATGGACCACCTCCAGCTCATTGTTATAGAAATGCCTGAAACATAGCAAGAGGGCTAAAGATCCAAAACATCAAGACTGAGTTTGATTAGAAGGATCTGGAGACCGGCTTTACTAGTGGAAAACAAAGTCAGACTCATTAAACTCTTGTGTCTCAATTCAGAAATTATTCATTAAAAAATACCCAAGTTGCTTTCCTATGTAGGTCTGCTGAAATTGAGTACACCCAGACTCCAAATGACTTCAGAAACTCCAAAAATGTACATAGAAGAGAAAATTGAAAGTGTACTTTATTGATTGAATCGATCATCAGACATAGGAGAGGTTTCATTCCAAATAGCAAAGGGGAAGAAAGCCACAGATCAGATTGACTCCTCAAGTAATATTCTCAGTGATAACACCATTCTCTCTGCTGCAGAGCCATGGCCAAGTATTAAAGTTCCTCTAAAGAATCCAGATGGAGGTCAATTCTAATATATTTTATGCATATAAGAACTACTTTTGATGTGTAGTCTTCCTTCTCTTTTGAGTTTGGTGATTTGTTCATCTCTGCCCAATAAAGAGAAGATGACTCAAAACTCAGGAAAAAAAGGGAACACCAATTTCTGTACTGAAAATCTGTGTCAGTTATTTCTCATCTCTGGAGGTCCCTTATGCCTTTGAAATATAGCATATTTCTCTAAATGATGAAATTGTAAATTTACATATTGTTTTCTCAGGTTTAGAACCATTGGGAAAATCACAGACATTTTATTTTATATGATTCTTTTCCTATCCCTTAAAATATATCTTCGATGCCAAGGCCAGTGGTAAAGAGGCGCTGAATAAATTGACCTGAACTTCTAGATACTTGTTTCTTTTGCCACATTTCCTGTGATACTCTCTATAACCAACTTTCCTCTATTAAATAAAACAAAACTGGAAATGGATGTTTCAAAGCAGATGGAGGCAAAAGGAACAATTAACTGCTGTTACAGAATAGCAAAAAGAGGTGAGAATCAATGCGTATAAGGAAGTAAAGGGAAAGCAAGAGAATTTTTTTTTTTTTTTTGGTGGGGGGAAGGCAAGAGAACCTTAAATGGACTTTTTTTTCTATTTCAGTTCTTAAAAGTTAATTTTGATTTTTATATTTCTTTATATTTCTGTATCTTAAACATGACATGAAAAAGCTATACTCATAAGTGGAAAAAGAAATACAATTTGTTGACATCTCAGAGATGAATTTATAATCACCAACTTTACTGCATTATTTTGTTTATGAATAAAAGAATTCAGAGTTTGAAAAAACAATCATCTAAATAGTGCTTACCTGAAGAAAAGTTTCTCTATTTTAGAAATTCATTCACACTTAGAAGTCATTGTATGTCACCAGTCTAACAAAATATAATAGCCCAGAAGTTTTTCACCTTCTGAATTTCAAACACCTACTAGCTTAATATAGCCTTTATAGTTAATTCTACTCTTTTAGTTTTTTTAGGGGCTCTTGCTTTTATGTGAGAAATATTAGATATTAATAGCCAATATTAATTGAGAACTTATCATGGGACATTTATTGTCCTAAATGATAGATCTCTCTCTCTCTGTCATACACACACACACACACACACACAGAGGAATATGTGTATATATGGTGTGTGTACATGGATATATATAGTAGCTATCACTTAGAGGTATATGTCAGTATATGTACACATAGTGATAGGTATATATCAACTACGTGTACATATATGTATATATATAACAACATATATCTATATGTATACATCTACATATATATTATATCACATATATGTGTGTATATTGTAATAGATACATATCACTTATATGAAGTGTATATATATTTATAGAGAGATATAAATCATAAATAAAATCATATGTATATAAAAGCATATGTGTGTGTGTGTGTGTGTGTGTGTGTGTGTGTGTGTATCATATCCATCAGACTGGGATTTGAATCTCTCTGCTACCTCCATGGGGATAGCTCCTTCTCTCCTGTGGACAGCCGCCCTCCACCTTCCTGACCTACCTAACCTTTCAGATGCAGCTTCTTCTGTACATTTAGTTGTGGAGTTTGTTCTGCCAGTCTTCAATTGCTCTCTGGTTTATTGACTTTGATGTGTATGATATCTAGTTGTAAATGTGGGATGAGGTGAGCCCTCCTATTCTGTCATCTTCCCAAGCTCCCTCTAGTTGTGTGTTCTTTAGTGGAATATGTAAACTCTACATGTCTCCATTTCCTCATCTGTAAAGTGGAGATAATGCTAGTATTCATCTCATAGGGTCGCAATATAAATTAAGAGAATTAATACACAGAAAGCACTTGGAACAGCCACCTGGCACACAGTAAGTGCTCAATAAATGCTAGCCAAATGTTGATGCTGGATTGCAAGATCACCAGGTGACTTCTCAGAGCCAGACACTAATTCAAGGGTATGACCTTGGGAACAAAGCAAACTTTTCAGTTGCATATGGGTGCTTACTTCTTAGGTAAAGTGTCACCTTAGTCTTTTTCAGTATCAGATGGGCTACAGGCAAAATCTGGAGACTAGCTTACTCTTTAAAGTCAGGGAAATTTATCCTCAAGGCAAGAACAAAAATAATATGCTTGTGATGGGGAATTTGTGCCATAGAATGGAAATGATCTTAGGTAAGCAAATGATAACACTATGTTCCATCAGATGATAGTTTGAGAAGTTTTATGCATACCACTCTCATTTGCTTATGTTCAATCAGAATATTAGCACTGAATTAAAAGGGTTATTAGTATAGTCACAGAATTTTTCGAGTCTTGTAAAAGGTCTGGAAGATAAAGTATATATAGGGATTCTGATGGCCCCACCTTCTTTAATGACTATTGGACTTAATGCAGCTTGAAAAGCTCATGTCAGTAGAAATATTCATTTCCTTTTTATCATGTCCAGCTGTACTGAAATTTATGCATAAATTTATGAAATTTATGATATTTTAGGTTTCAAGTTAAAGAAGAGAATTTCAGGCCTTAGTGAGTCTCAGTTTTATTCCAAGGAAGCAATGATTAAAGGAGGAATAAAAGCAAAGTCTACTACTAGGTATTAGGAATATGTATGCATCGCTCAATAGATCTCTACTGACATGAGTGTCTCAATCAGTATGGAGTCCAATATTCATTAAAGCGCTTGGAACTATCAGAATCCCTACATATGAGTCTATTTTCCAAACCTCTTAATCCAGATATTTGTGGCTATCCTAGTACCCGTTTAAATTTAATAGGCATTAAGTACCTTTGTGGTATATGCTAAACATTTATGAGCCAAAGATGAGTAAGAAATGAACCTTGCCCTTTGGAAGTTACCAGTACTATCTAAGAGCAGGTTACAACAAAGGCGTAATTGCATCTTTTCCTTTTTTAAAAAAGTACTCTTTATCACTGAATTTTACATCCATTTTCAAAATTAAATTCACAGATAACAACCAAAAAACAACATTTTAGCAATCTGTCAATACATTCAAAACAGGTATCTGTCAGCATGTTAGTGACAGTGCCAGCTAATGAGCTAAAATTGTATCTCCTCAATTGTTATTCTGCCGCAACAAGAGGAACTATCTAAAATAATATAATTACCTGGCTTGTGAAGTTCCATAATTTCAAAAATGTTGGGTGGCAGTTACTAGAAAAAATACAGACTACTTTTATTTCTTTCAGTCTCATCTTTTTTCTTCTTGAACTGAGCATAAACTCTTGCTTTTTTTCCTTTTTTTAGAAATCCCAAATTCGGGCGCCTGGGTGGCTCAGTTGGTTAAGCGACTGCTTTCGGCTCAGGTCATGATCCTGGAGTCCCTGGATCGAGTCCCGCATCGGGCTCCCTGCTCGGCAGGGAGCCTGCTTCTCCCTCTGACACTCCCCCCTCTCATGTGCTCTCTCTCTCTCATTCTCTCTGTCTCAAATAAATAAATAAAATCTTTAAAAAAAAAAAATCCCAAATTCATCTTAGAAGAATTTGCCACTGCCTTTCTAAATTATATGGGGGAAAGGCCATATATGTTCAAGACAATCAAAAGTGTACCGTATCCAAGTTGATTATATCAGGACACCATAAAAATATGTAGCATTTATTACTTCTCAATAATGATAATCCTAAAATTGTATTTTATTCAAAGGGTCCCCAGTCTTGAGCAACTGGGCCATTCAGTAGATCAGAGCTGTTTACCCTCCTATGATGCTTGAAATTTATTTTTAGGAAAAGCCATGTCTCACTATATATAAATAATTTGGAAATGCTGCCTCAGCTGCTGATTCTTTTCTGTCTTAGCTGAGAAATCCTTGTTTTCTTATGAAGCAAAATATTGAGTTTGAGGATTAAGAAACAGAACAGGTATAATTGCTTGCTATACAAACATATCTTGGAGGATTATATCTTGAACATATTTTTTAATTGGAAAGTGACTTAGAAAAATAGAAGACAATACTCTAGTTGGTAAAGTTATTCATGAGTTAGTAATTCTGAAAATATAACCTAGCTCTTAAAGGAAAACATCAATCATTTTATTTTCATAAAACATAGGTAAATGTAATTTTGTTTCTTATATCTCATTTGGAGCTTACATTGACCCATTGACCTATCTTCCACTTTGATAGGCCCAACTTTGATAGGAATATTTGTCTTATTATACCAAAGAGTAGTGATATATTTCTCTAGGAAGTATACTGATATATAGTATACTTGGCTTTTTTTTTTTTTTTCAAAAAAAAAAAGCATCATTTCTTCAAAAACAAAAAAAGAAAAGAAAATTAAAAGGAGAAAGAAAGACAATGAATTCCACATTATCTAATATATACATGGCCACAAATAATAGTACATAGGTACTTATTGGTATATTTATTGGCATACTTATTGGTATCTATATACTAGTATTTTTGCTTAGCTCTATATTTTCTGAATTCTGTAGTAAAAGACAAAACATGCATGAAATAGGAAATACATAAAATTGGTAAACAGACAGACTGGTTGATGGGCTGAACATGGATAAATGGGCAAAGAGAAAAAAAGTATTTTAGTTATGGAAAAGAGTGTAAACAAGGGTCTTGACATACAGTTCATTAAGGGGATAAACCTAGTGACTCAGAAATTCTGTATTGATGATGAATAAATATGATTGAGTTCTAAAAAATATACAAGACAAAATTTCAGGCTGGTACTCTGTGAATATATTATTCATGCCAGAAGTTTTTGTCTAAACTGTTTCTTGAGTATTTCCATAAGGGCTCAGGAGTTATTTCTTCATCAGACTAACAGATTCTCATTAGGCATCAACTTTTAAAGAAAAACAAGTCAAACTACATATATGATTTTTTTAAAAAAAACTTTTGAATGTTCTTCAGTACCTCTACATACTTCATAATTCTTGTTATTCCTGTTGCCATACATCTAGGATTTCAAAGGCACTTTTAATTTGGCTCCTTCTATATGCATCACTAAATAAACCCTCATTTTGAATGGCTATATTTGTAACAGGCAGATTGTTAATTTAAATTCCTTGTACTGTTATAAGGCAGCAGAAGTTAATGATTTATATTTAGTTGTAAAATTTTTTATAACGACTTAAGATTCATAGTCATAGTGACAGGATTCAAATTCCCATTTCTAAAATCCTCTGTGCCATTTTTGCCTTTGCCCATCCCATGTCTCCAGCCTCTTCACAAACATTCTTGGAGATCTACTATGTCCTGGGCACAAGGAATGTTAAAAGACATAGGAGATGTCATATGACATAATGTGGTCTCCGAAGCTGGTTTGCCTAGGTTCAAATCCCAGAGAAGATTAATCCCCGTAATGTTTGGCTTCAGAAACCAGAGGGGCTAAATTCCCTGAGTTTGTAAATCCAGGGGGATGTGGAGCTGCAATTTAAAAGTCAGCTGACTCAGCACTGGGCAAGCTGGGAAGGCAAGTGATAGCTGGATCACTGCCCTTAAAGACATAGCAGCCTACACGTAGAAGCAACATAAAAACAGCAGTTTACATAATGCCAGGGGCATAAGGGAGAGAGACCTGTCCATAATGATTTCAGAGTGTGTTGGGGGACTTCTCCGAAAACAGGGAGCTAGCAGGTGCCATTTCCCACCCTGCTTCCCATCATAAAAGCCACCTGCGAGAGGCAGGGCTGCACAGACACTTGCTGCCTAACCTGCTGACAGTGCACCCTGCACCCCAGTTCTCCTGAGGACTCACCCACTCCAAGGCTACTAGCCTCGGCCCTGAGCTTAAGGTCAATTTTGTTAGAGCTGCACATGTGGCCCACCTAGCCAGCTGGGTGCACAGCTGCCACCTCACGCCATGTCCAGCCATGAGTACCCAGCCACCCTCACGTGTCTCGCCTAGTTGTGTGTCCCCAGCCACCATCGCATGCCAGGCACAGTTGCACCACCTACCACCCCATGCTGTACTCAGCCTCACACCCCCAGCCACACAGGTATGAAACCCCCAACCCCTGCAGCGCTTTGGGGAACCTAGCATAGGACTACTGGCCCAGCCCAAATTTTGCTAACACTGCTGCCCCACTCCCAAATTCCCCAGTGGGCACACACTCTCAGAGCTGGCCTGCCTGAGTCCCCCTAACACCACGGAGAGCAAGCACAGCCCACAACAGGCAGAGAATCTGTGCAGGTGACTGTACTGAAAGGAAAAGTGACTCAGACACAACAGCAGGGTAAAAGCCACAGCCATGGGATACTGTCCTGAATGCCAGGTTCTGGTGAACAGGGGATGCTGTACTGAGGGTCACTCCAGGATCTCTTCTTCATAAAGACAGTGCTTTCAAAAGCAAAAGATGTAACTGACTTTCTTAACACAGAGAAACAGACACAGAGAGGAAGACAAAATGAGAAGAGAGAGAAATCTATACCAAATGAAAGAAAAGGACAAGGCCGTGGCCAGAGATCTAAACGAAACAGATATAAGTAACATGCCTGATAGAGAATTTAAAGTAATGATCATAAGGATACTCACTGGACTTGAGAAAAGAGAGGAAGACACAAGTGAGACCCTTAACACAGAGATGAGGAATAACATAGCAGAGATAAAGGGCTCAATAAATGAAATGAGAAACACACTTGATGGACTAGACAGCAGGCTGGAAAAAGGAGAGGAACAAACTAGTGACCTGGAAGAGAGAGCAATAGAAAGTACTCAAGGTGAACAAAAGAGAGAAAAACCAAATATGTGCGATAAGAATAGACTTAGGGAACTCAATGACTCCATCAAATGTAATAACATTTGTATTACAGGAGTCCTAGAAGATGACGAGAGAGAAAAGGGAACAGAAAATTTATTTGAAGAAATAATAATGAAAACTTCCCCAATGTGGGGAAGGAAACAGATATCCAGAGCCAGGAGGCACAGAGAACTCCCATTAAAATCAACAAAAGCAGGGCGCCTGGGTGGCTCAGTCGTTAAATGTCTGCCTTCAGCTCAGGTTATGATCCCAGGGTCCCAGGATTGAGCCCCGCATCGGGCTCCCTGCTCCCCGGGAAGCCTGCTTCTCCCTCTCCCACTCCCCCCTGCTTGTGTTCCCTCTCTATGTGTGTCTCACTCTCTTTCAAATAAATAAAATCTTAAAAAAAATCAACAAAAGCAGACCTACCCCAAGACATATTATAATTAAATTGACAAAATATAGTGATAAAGAAAAAAATTTAAAAGCAGCAAGACAAAAGGAGACAGTAAATTACAAGGAAAAACCCATAAGGCTAACAGGAGATTTTTTTTTTTTAACAGAAACTTTGCAAGTCAGAAGAAAGTGGCATGATATATTCGAAGTGCTAAATGGGAAAAATCTGCAGCCAAGAATACTCTATCCGGCAAGGCTGTCATTCAGAATAGAAGAAGAGATAAAGAGTTTCCCAGACAAAAACTAAAGGAGTTCATGACCACTAAACCAGCCCTGCAAGAAATATTAAAGGTGACCCTTTGAGTGGAAAGGAGAGACCCAAAGTGACCATATAAAGGCAAGAAGCAGTAAAGATGAATATCTATTTAAAAAATCAGTCAAGGAATTCACACACAAAAAAGGATATAAAGTATAATAACGTATACCCAAAACACGGGGAGGAGAGAAGAATGTGTTCAAACTTAAATGACCAACAACTTAATATAGACTACTATATGCAGAAGAGGTTATATATAAACCTAATGGTAACTGTTATCAAAAACCACTAATAAAGATGCAAAGAGAAAGAGAAAGAGATCCAAATATATCACTAAAAAATTGGCAAAACGTGAAAGAGAGAAAGACAAGAAAGGATCACAGAAAATCTTCAGACATGAGCACAAAACAAGAATAAAATGGCAACAAATACATATTTATCAATAACTTTTTTAATGCAAATGGACTATATGCTCCAATCAAAAGACATAGGGTGACAGAATGGATTAAAAAAACAAGACCCATGTATATGCTGCCTACAAGGGACTCATTTTAGAACTAAAGACACCTGCAGATTGAAAGTGAAGGGATGGAGGGATACCTGGGTAGCCCAGTCGGTTAAGCGTCTGCCTTCGGTTCAGGTCAGGATCCCAGGATCCTGGGATCGAATCCTGCATCAGGCTCCCTGCTCATCAGGGAGCCTGCTTCCCCCTCTACCTCTGCTGCTCCCCCTGCTTGTGCTCTCTCTCTGTCAAATAAATAAATAAAATCTTTAAAAAAAATAAAAAGAAAGTGAAGGGATGGAGAAATACTTATCATGCAAACAGATGTCAAAAGAAAGCTGGAATAGCAATACTTGTATTGGACAAAATCAACTTTATTTTATTTTATCTTTTTTAAAGATTTTATTTATTTTTTTGACAGAGAGAGACATAGCAAGAGCAGGAACACAAGCAGGGGGAGTGGGAGAGGGAGAAGCAGGCTTCCCACAGAGCAGGGAGCCCAGTGTGGGACTCGATCCCAGGACCCTGGGATCATGACCTGAGCCGAAGGCAGATGCTTAACGACTGAGCCACCCAGGCGCCCTGGACAAAATCAAATTTAAAACAAAGACTCTAACAAGAGCAAATAAGGACATTAAATAATAATAAAGGAAACAATCCAACAAGAAGATAAAACAATTGTAAATATTTATGTACCCAATATAGGAGTGCCCAAATACATAAAACAGTTAATAACTAACATAAAGGAACTAATTGATAATATAATGATAGTAGGAGCTTTAATGCCCCACTTACATTAATGGACAGATCATCTAAACAGAGAAGCAACAGGAAACAATGGCTTTGAATAGATGGGTTTAACAGATATATTTAGAACTATGGACATATGCTATCCAAAAACAGCAGAATACATATTCTTTTCATGTGCACGTACAACATTTTCCAGAATAGATCACATATTAGGCCACAAAACAGGCCTCAACAAATACAAGAAGTGTGAAGTCATACCATGCACCTTTTCTGACCACAACACTATGAAACTACAAGTCAAACACACACACACACATACACACACACACAAAATTTAGAAAGACCACAATACATGGAGGTTAAAGAACATGCTACTAAACAATGAATTCATCAACCAGGAACTAAAGGAAGAAAGAAAAAAGTACATAGAAACAAATGAAAATGAAAATACAATGGTCCAAAGCCTTTGGGATGCAGCAAAAGTGGTTCAAAGAAAGTTTAGAGCACTACAGGCCTACCTCAAGAAGCCAGAAAAATCTCAAACAAACAACCTAATCTTCCATCTAAAGAAGCTAGAAAAAGAACAACAAACAAAATCTAAAACCAGCAAAGGAAGAAAATAATGAAGATTAGAAAAGAAAAAAATGACATAGAAAATAATAATAATAATAATAATAATAATAATAATAGAACAGATCAATGAAACCAAGAAGCTGGTTCTCTGAAAAAAAAAATCAATAAAATTGATAAACCTCTAACCAGACTTAAAGCAAAAAAAAGATAAAGGACTCAAATTTAAAAATCACAAACAAGAGAGGAGAAATAACAGCCAACACCACAGAAATACAATTATAAGAAGATATTATGAAAAACTATTTGACAACAAGTTGGCCAACCTAGAAGTCAAGGATAAATTCCTAGCAACATGTAAACTACCAAAACTGAAACAGGAAAAAATAGGAAACTTGAACAGAGTGATAATGAGGAAAGAAATTGAATCAGAAATCAAAAAACTCTCAACAAACAAAAGCCTAAGATCGGATGGCTTCACAAACAAATTCTACCAAACATTTAAAGAAGAGTTAATACCTATTCTCAAAGTATTCCAAAAAATAGAAAAGGAAGGAAAACTTCCAAATTCATTCTATGAGGCCAGCATTGTCCTGATAACAAAACTTGATAAAGACACCACTCTAAAAGAGAACTAGAGGTCAATATCTCTGATGAACACAGATGCAAAAATCCTCAGTATAGTACTAGCAAGCCAAATTCAACATTGCATTAAAAAAAAAGCATTCACCATGATTGAGTGGGATTTATTCCTGGATTGCAATGGTCGTTCAATATTTGCAAATCAATCAACGTGAAACATCACATCAATAAGAGAAAGAATGAGAACTGTATGATCATTTCAGTAGATGCAGAAAAAGCATTTGTCAAAGTACAACATCCATTCATGATAAATACTCTCAACAAAGTGGGTTTAGAGGGAACATACCTCAACATCATAAAGGCCATAGAAAAAAAACCACAGCTAACATCATCCTCATTTGGGAAAACCTGAGAGCTTCTCCACTAATGTCAGGAACAAGACAAGGATGTCCACTCTCACCAATTTTATTCAACGTCATCCTAGAAGTCCTAGCCACAGCAGTCAGACAACAAACTGGCACCCCAATTGGTAAGGAAGAAATAAAGTTTCCAGTATTTGCAGATGACATGATACTATATATAGAAAACCTGAAAGACTCCACCAAGAAACTGCTAGATCTAATAAACAAGTTCAGTAACGTCACAGGACACAAAATCAATGTATATAAATCTGTTGCATTTCTATACACCAATAATGAAGAAGCAGAAAGAGAAATTAAGAAATAAAGAGAAAGTAATCCCATTTACAATTGCATCAAAAATAATGATATCAAGGAATAAGCCTAACCAAAGAGGTGAAAGACCTATACATTGAAAACTATAAAGAAATTGAAGATGACACGAAATAGAAAGACATTCCATACTCTTGAATTAGAAGAATAAATATTGTTAAAATGTCTATATTACCCAAAGCAGTCTACACATTTAATGCAATCTCCATCAAAATGCCAACAGCATTTTTCACAGAACTAGAACAAACAATCCTAAAATTTGTATGGAACCACAAAAAGACCCTGAAGAGCCAAAGCAATCTTGAAAAAGAAAAACAAAGCTGAAGGCCTCACAATTCTGGACTTCAAGTGCTATTACAAAGCTGTAGTGATCATGACAGTATGGTACTGTCAAAGAAATAGACACAGAGATCAAGAGAACAGAATAGATAACCCAGAAGTAAACCCACTACTATATGGTCAATTAATCTTCAACAAAGCAGGAAAGAATATCCAATGGGAAAAAGTCTCCTCCACAAATGGTGTTGGGAAAACTGGACAACAACATGCAAAAGAAAGAAAATGGACTACTTTCTTACACCATACACAAAAATAAATTCAAAATGGGTTAAAGACCTAAATGTGAGACCTGAAACCATAAAAATCTTAGAAGAAAGCACAGGCAGTAACTTCTTTGACATCAGCTATAGCAATCCTTTTCTAGATATGTCTCCTGAGGCAAGGGAAACAAAAGCAAAAACAAACTATTGGGACTACATCAAAACTAAAAGCTTCTGCACAGTGAAGGAAATAATCAACAAAACTAAAAGGCAACCTGGGGAGTGGCAGAAGATATTTGCAAATGACATATCCAGTAAAGGGTTAGTATCCAAAAAACATAAAGAACTTATAAAACTCAATACCCCAAAAATGAATAATGCAATTAAATAATGGGCAGAATATACGAAAAGTCATTGCTCCAAAGAAGACATCCAGATAGCCAACAGACACGTGAAAAGATGTTCATCATCGCTTACCATCAGGGAAATGCAAATCAAAACTACAATGAGATATCACTTCAGACCTGTCAGAATGGCTAAAATCAATAACAGAAGAAACAAGAGCTGTTGGTGAGGTTGTGGAGAAAAAGGAACCCTCCTGCACTGTTGGTGGGAATGCAAACTGGTGCAGCCACTTTGAAAAACAGTATGGAGATTCCTCAGAAAGTTAAAAAATAGAACTACCCTATGATCCAGTAAACACACTACTGGATATTTACCCAAAGAATACAAAAACATTAATTTAAAGGGATATATGCACCCCTATGTTTATAGCAATATTAATTACCAATAGCCAAGATACGGAAGCAACCCAAATGTCCAACCATTGAATGAATGGATAAAGAAGAAGTGGTGTGTGTGTGTGTGTGCGTGCGTGTGCACATGCATGCGCATGTGGGAATATTATTCAGCATAAAAAAGAATAAAATCTTGCCATTTGCAATGACATGGATGGAGCTAGAGGTATTATGACAAGTAAAATAAGTCAGAGAAAGACAAATACCATACAATTTCACTCATGTGGAATTTAAGAAACAAAACAAAGGAGCAAAGGGAAAGAGAGAAAGAGAGAGAGAGAAACCAAGAAAGAGACTTTTAATTATAGAGAACAAACTGATGGCTATGAGAGGGGAGGGGTGCTGGGGGGATGGGTTAAATAGGTGATGGGGATTAAAGAGTGCACTTGTGATGAGCATTGGGTGATGTATAGAATTGTTGAATCACTGTATTGTACACCTGAAAGCAATGTAACACTGCATGTTAACTACCTAGAATTAAAACAAAAAAGAACACACAACTATGCCTTGGAGAAGCTAGGATACCAATGCAGTTTGCAGGCAGAACTGCTATGCTCTACTTCCTCCAAAGGGAGTAAATTGGTATTGCAGCAAATTCCCCATGGTTTTCATATTATGCCTGAAATATCACCATTTGTAACCCTAGACTTTTTCTGTGATTGGATTAAAACTTGTCCTCCTATAAAGCTTCCCTGTTCCATCCAAACAAAGTTGATACCTCGCCTTTTGTGTTTCCACTAAATGAAGCAAATGTTTCCGGTATAAATTTAGAAGACTGTTTTTGCAGTTTTTCATTTACAGTTGTATCTTCTTTCTCACTAGATTTAAGAGTTTTGAAGCTAGAGTTCATATTGTATTTGGTTCCTAATCACCAGTATTTAATTTTGTTCAAAACAGTTTGATGAATGAATGTCAGATGATCTCAGGTTGTTCATCCCCTCCCCAAGAACAGACCTGCTAGTGATTTTATTAGCAAACTCTTTTAGAAAAATGTAGCTGCTATCTTGAATTTCACATATTGTATTAAAACTTAAGAAAAGTATTAAAATTCTGGAAAAGTCTTTGTAAATTTTGGGTGTACATCCTCTCTGGCTTCTTTGATACTTCAAAAAGTTAAATAAAATATTTAGTGTCAGTAGATGATTCTTTAGCTAAAGGAATTTTTCACGATTTGGGGGGCCCACATTCCTTGTCATATTACATGCTACTCAGGTGGATGTTTCCCTTCAAGGTGTAAAACTCTTATGACAGTGTCCATCTTAATGTATTTTTTAAATTTCAAATAAAAGAGCTTTGGGGCACCTGGGTGGCTTAATCAGTTAAGCATCCTACTCTTTATTTCCTCTCAGGTCAGGATTTTAAGGTCTTGAGATGGAGCCCCTCGTCAGGCTCTGTGCTCAGCATGGAGTATGCTTGAGATTCTGTCTCTCCTTCTCCCTCTACCCCTTCCCCCACTCATGCTCTAAATAAATACATACATACATAAATACATAAAATCTTTAAAAAAGAGGTTTATTTAGATATAATGCACATACTATAATATTCATTCTATAAAATATAAAATTTATTCACGCAGTTATGTAACCATCAGCCTTATCTAATTTTAGAACATTTTCATCTCCCCAAAGAAACCTCATACCTATTAGTAGTCACTACCCCCTTCTCCAAACACTGGAAACCACTAATCTACTTTATGATCTCCATGACTTGACCATTCAACCACTTCACATAAATCAAACATAAAATGTATGGCTTTTTTCTGACAGGTTTCTTTCATTTAGTATAACATTTTCAAGGTTCATTCATGCTGTAGGATCTATCAGTAGTACTTCATTCCTTTCTAATGTCAAATAATACTCCATTGTATAGATATACTACATTTTATTTCTTCATTCATCAATGGATGGATATTCAGGTTGCTTCTACTTTTTTGCCTATTATGAGTAATTCTGCCATGAACATTAATGAGCAAGTCTGTGTAGAATATGTTTTCAGTTACCTTGGGTATACACTTACAAATGGAATTTCTGGGTCATATGGTAATTCTATGTTTAGAATTTTAAGGGATTGCCAAACTGTTTTCCAAAGTGGTTGCACCACTTACAAACTCCATAGCTATACGACGCTTTCATGTTCACATCCTTGCCAACACTTGTTACTTGTGTGTTTTATTTTTAATTTAGCTGTCTTTTTTTTTTAATTTAGCTATCTTAATGAGTGTGATGAGGCAGTGGTGTCTTCTGGTGGATCTGACATATATTTTTAAAGACTCATGAAAATTAAGCATTTTTTTCCCTGTGTTTGTTGTATATCATTTTTGGACAAATACCTATATGAATTTTTGCCTATTTTTAATTGGGTTATTAGTCCTTTTATTGTTGAATTGTAGGAATTTTATTTTTGTGTTCCAGGTACAAACCCCTCAGCCAATAAGGACTTGCAAATATTTTCTCCCATTCTGTGAGATGTTGTTCCACTTTTCTGATGGTGTCATTTAAAGCAGAAACTATTGCATAATTCAAGTTCATAAAGGTGTACCCCTGTTTTGGGGGGTTTTGTTTGTTTTTTCTAAGATGTTTTAGTTTTATGTCTTACATTTGGGTCTGTGACACATTTTTTTTAATTTAATTTTTGTATATTATGTGAAGTACTGGTCCAAATTCATTCATACCCATGTGAATATCCTGTTGTCTCAAAGACCACCTGTTGAAAAGACTATGGTTACTCTCATTGAATTGTTTTGGCATTGTTGTAGAAATTCTGTTGGCCATAAAAGAAAGAGTTTATTTCTTGGGCAGAAATATATTCCCTTTGTTTATAGATATAACCTATGTCAGAACCACACTGTCTTGAGTATTGTTGCTTTGTAGTAAATTTTGAAATGAAAATGTGAGAGGCTTCCAATTCTCTTTTTCAAGATTGCTTTGGCTGTCTAGGGTCTCTTGCATTTATGTAATAATGTTAGAAAGAGCTAACCAATTTTCTACATCAAAGCTAGCTGGTATTTTGAGAGAGAGTGCATTGAATTTGTAGATCAAGTTTGAGAATGTTGCTATCTTACAGTAAGTTTTGTGATCCATAAACAAGGGATGTCTTTATTTTCTTTCAATAATATTACATAGTTTTCAGTATAAAAATCTTGTCCTTCCTTTACTATATTATTTATAAATATGCTATTTATGTTGATGCTATTATAAATGGAATTATTTTCTTAACTTCATTTTCAGATTTTTCATTGTAAGTGTATAGAAACACATTTGTTGACTCTGGGGATTGGGAAAGATGGCGGAGGAGTAGGGGACCCTATTTCAATTGGTCCCCGGAATTGAGCTGGATATCTACCAGACCACTCTGAGCACCCACGAAACCAGCCTGAGATGTAAGAAGATCTGGATGTCTACAAACAGAATATCGCAGGAGGTTGGTTTTGAGGTACGAAGCGGAGAGCTGTGATTCTGCGGGCAGATATCGCAGGATAAACAGCAGCGGGAGGGTGCCTGGCCATGGGGATCCTACACCGCTGGTGAGTGACAGCCTCGCATGCTGCGAACGGGCACAGACTCGCAGACCGGTAGCATTGGGAAAGGACTTTAGGGCAGCCCCTGGGGTGTAGGACCAGATGGGCGGGGTCGCGCGCACGTGAACCGCAGCCTCCGAGATGGAAACCCGGTGCGCTGGGGTCCCGCCGGTGAAATGCAACCTCCCGGGTGCAAACCCCGAGCGGCGGACTCGCGTGCACGCGAACTGCAGTCCCCAGGACAGGACCCCAGGTGGCGGAGTCGTGTGCGAGTGCCCTCGCGCACATGAATTGGGAGCGGCTGGCGGTTTTAGAAGCACAAAGGGCAGAGACGTGCCCCGACCTGGAGGCAGGACTGGGAGCGCTGCGGAGGGGCGCACAACCCAGGACGCTGCAGTTTATAGCAGCATGGACAGAAACAGAGACGGTGTGTCCTGGAGAGCTCACTGAAGAACAGACTGAGTTCTCTCTGCTCTGAGGCAGAGGGTTGGAAACGGTCTCTTCTGCTGACTCGCGGAAGAGACGCAGAAAGCCACCAGGGAAAGGCGCCAGAGAACAAAAGCCCCAAAGACTGATGATTCCCACTGAGCCCATCCCCCGCCACAGGGGCGCCGCACAACTTGGCCCAAACAGGGTTGCCTGAGTAACAGCGCGGCAGGCCCCTCCTGCAGAAGACAGGCTGGGAAAACAAGAGGCCAGCAACCCTAAGGTCCCAAGAAAACAGGTGCATCTTGCTTGGGTTGTGGTCAATAATTTGGACTCTATACATTCCCTCAAACACCCATCAACAGAATGACTAGGAGGAGGAGCCCCCAAAACAGAAAAGACTCAGAGATTATGACTTATGCTGCAGATTTACAAATGGATGCAGATATAACCGAGATGTCGGAAATGGAATTCAGGCTAGCAATTGTGAAGACAATCGCTAGAATGGAGAAATCAATTAATGGCAACATAGAGTCTCTAAGGGCAGAAATAAAAGGTGAATTGGCAAAACTTAAAAATGCTATCAATGAGATCCAATCCAATCTAGATAATCTAACAGCTAGGGTAACTGAGACAGAAGAGAGAATAAGCGATCTGGAAGACAGTATAATAGATAAAAAGGGAAAAGAGGAAGCGAGGGAAAAACAACTCAGAATCCATGAAAATAGAATCAGAGAAATAAGTGACACCATGAGGCATTCCAATGTCAGAATCCTTGGAATCCTGGAGGGAGTGGAGAGAGAGAGAGGGCTAGAAGATGTATTTGAGCAAGTCGTAGCTGAGAACTTCCCTAATCTGGGTAATGAAACAAACATTCGAGTCCTAGAGGCAGAGAGGACCCCTCCTAAAATCAAGGAAAACAGGCCAACACCCCAGCATGTAATAATAAAACTTGCAAATCTTAGAACCAAGGAAACCATCTTAAGGGCAGTTAGGGGGAAGAGATTCCTTACGTACAGAGGGAGGAACATCAGAATAACGTCAGACCTATCCACAGAGACCTGGCAAGCCAGAAAGGCCTGGCAAGACATATTCAGGGTACTAAACGAGAAGAACATGCAGCCAATAATACTTTATCCGGCAAGACTTTCATTTAGAATGGATGAAGAGATGCAGAGCTTCCACGACCGGCAGAAGTTGAAAGAATATGTGACCACTAAGCCGGCCCTGCAAGAAATATTAAGGGGGGTTCTATAAAAGGAGAAAGACCCCAAGAGTGATCTACAACAGAAATTTACAGGGACAATCTATAAAAACAACGTCTTCACAGGCAACATGATGACAATTAATTCATATCTTTCAATAATCACTCTCAACGTGAATGGCCTAAACACTCCCAAAAAATGACACAGGGTTGCAGATTGGATAAAAAGACAGGACCCATCCATATGCTGTCTACAAGAGACTCATTTTGAACCTAAAGATATATCCAGACTGAAAGTGAAGGGATGGAGATCTATCTTCCATGCCAGCAGACCTCAAAAGAAAGCTGGGGTAGCAATTCTTATATCAGACAAATTAGATTTTAAACTAAAGTCTGTAATAAGAGACACAGAAGGACACTATATCATTCTTAAAGGGTCTATCCAACAAGAAGATCTAACAATTGTAAATATCTATGCCCCCAACATGGGAGCAGCCATATACATAAGCCAACTGTTAACCAAAATAAAGAGTCATATTGATAACAATATGTTAATTGTAGGAGACCTCAATACTCCACTCTCAGCAATGGACAGAACATCTAAGCAGAAAATCAACAAGGAAACAAGAGCTTTGAATGATACATTGGACCAGATGGACCTCATAGATATTTACAGAACATTCCACCCTAAAACAACAGAATACTCATTCTTTTTGAGCACACATGGAACTTTCTCCAGAATAGACCACATACTGGGTCACAAATCAGGTCTCAACTGATACCAAAAGATTGAGATTATTCCCTGCATCTTCTCAGACCACAATGCTCTAAAACTGGAACTCAATCACAAGAAAAAAATTGGCAGAAATTCAAACACTTCAAAGATAAAGACCACTCTGCTCAAGAATGTTTGGGTCAACCAAGAAATCAAAGAAGAACTTAAACAATTCATGGAAATCAATGAGAACGAAAACACATCGGTCCAAAACCTATGGGATACTGCAAAGGCAGTCCTAAGGGGGAAATACATAGCCATCCAAACCTCACTTAAAAAAAAAAAAATAGAAAAATCCCTAATTCACCAACTAACTCTACACCTTAAAGAACTAGAGAAAAAGCAACAAACGATGCCTAAGCCATGCATTAGAAGAGAAATAATTAAAATTAGAGCAGAAATCAATAAATTAGAAACCAGAAACACAGTAGATCAGACCAACGAAACTAGAAGTTGGTTCTTTGAAAGAATTAATAAGATTGATAAACCACTGGCCAGACTTATCCAAAAGAAGAGAGAAAGGACCCAAATTAATAAAATTATGACTATTAAAAAGGGGAGAGATCATGACCAATACCAAGGAAAAAAAAACAATTATTAGAAATTATTATCAACAACTATGTGCCAATAAACTGAGCAATCTGGATGAAATGGAGGCCTTCCTGGAAACCTATAAGCTGCCAAGACTGAAACAGGAAGAAATTGACAACCTGAATAGGCCAATAACCAGTAATGAGATTGAAGCAGTGATCAAAAACCTCCCAAAAAACAAGAGTCCATGGCCTGATGGATTCCCTGGGGAATTCTACCAAACATTCAAAGAAGAAATAATACCTATTCTACTGAAGCTGTTTCAAAAAATAGAAACAGAAGGAAAACTTCCAAACTCATTCTAAGAGGCCAGCATTACCTTAATCCCCAAACCAGGCAAAGACCCCATCAAAAAGGAGAATTTCAGACCGATATCCCTGATGAATATGGATTCCAAAATCCTCAACAAAATCCTAGCTAATAGAATCCAACAATACATTAAAAGGACCATCCACCACGACCAAGTGGGATTTATCCCCGGGATGCAAGGGTGGTTCAACATTTGCAAATCAATCAATGTGATAGAACACATTAATAAGAGGAGGGAGAAGAACCATATGGTCCTCTCAATTGATGCAGAAAAAGCATTTGACAAAATACAACATCCTTTCCTGATTAAAACTCTCCAGAGTATAGGGATAGAGGGAACATTCCTCAAGTTCATAAAATCCATCTATGAAAAACCCACAGTGAATATCATCCTCAATGGGGAAAAGCTGAGAGCCTTTTTCTTAAGATCAGGAACACGTCAAGGATGCCCACTCTCGCCACTATTGTTCAACATAGTACTAGAAGTCCTAGCAACAGCAACCAGACAACAAAAAGAAATAAAAGGTATTCAAATTGGCAAAGAAGAAGTCAAACTCTCTCTTTTCGCAGACGTCATGATACGTTATGTGGAAAACCCAAAAGACTCCACCCCCAAATTACTAGAACTCATCCAGCAATTCAGTAATGTGGCAGGATACAAAATCAATGCACAGAAATCAGTTGCTTTCTTATACACTAACAACGCAACTGTAGAAAGAGAAATTAAAGAAACGATTCCATTTACAATAGCACCAAAAACCATAAGATACCTTGGAATAAACCTAACCAAAGAGGTAAAGGATCTATACTCTAGGAAGTACAGAACACTCATGAAAGAAATTGAAGAAGACACAAAAAGATGGAAAAACATTCCCTGCTCATGGATTGGAAGAATAAACATTGTTAAAATGTCTATGCTACCCAGAGCTATCTATACCTTCAATGCCATCCCGATCAAAATTCCAATGACATTTTTCAAAGTGCTGGAACAAACAATCCTAAAATTTGTATGGAATCAGAAAAGACCCTGAATCGCCAAGGAAATGTTGAAAAAGAAAAACAAAGCTAGGGGCATCCGTTGCCTGATTTCAAGCTATATTACAAAGCATTGATCACCAAGACAGCATGGTACTGGCACAAAAACAGACATACAGACCAATGGAACAGAATAGAGAACCCAGATATGGACCCTCAACTCTATGGTCAAATAATCTTTGACAAAGCAGGAAAAAACATGCAATGGAAAAAAGACAGTCTCTTCAATAAATGGTGCTGGGAAAATTGGACAGCCACACGCAGAAGAATGAAACTCGACCATTCTCTAACACCACTCACAAAGATAAACTCAAAGTGGATGAAAGACCTCAATGTGAGACAGGAATCCATCAAAATCCTAGAGGAGAACATAGGCAGTAACCTCTTTGACACCACCCACAGCAACTTCTTTCAAGATACATCTCCAAAAGCTAGTGAAACAAAAGCAAAAATGAACTTTTGGGACTTCATCAAGATAAAAAGCTTCTGCACAGCAAAGGAAACAGTCAACAAAACAAAGAGGCAACCCACAGAATGGGAGAAGATATTTGCAAATGACACTACAGATAAAGGGCTGGTATCCAAAATCTATAAAGAACTTCTCAAACTCAACACCCAAAAAACAAATAATCAAGTCAAAAAATGGGCAGAAGACATGAACAAACACTTCTCTGAAGAAGACATACAAATGGCTAACAGACACATGAAAAAATGTTCATCATCATTAGCCATCAGGGAAATCCAAATCAAAACCACACTGAGATACCACCTTACACCAGTTAGAATGGCAAAAATGGACAGGGAAAGAAACAACAAATGTTGGCGAGGATGTGGAGAAAGGGGAACCCTCTTACACTGTTGGTGGGAATGCAAGTTGGTACAGCCACTTTGGAAAACAGTGTGGAGGTGCCTCAAAAATTTAAAAATAGAGCTACCCTATGACCCAGCAATTGCACTACTGGGTATTTACCCCGAAGACACAGATGTAGTGAAAAGAAGGGCCATATGCACCCCAGTGTTCAGAGCAGCAATCTCCACAATAGCCAAACTGTGGAAAGAGCTGAGATGCCCTTCAACAGATGAATGGATAAAGAAGATGTGGTCCATATATACAATGGAATATTACTCAGCCATCAGAAAAGATGAATACCCAACTTTTACATCAACATGGATGGGACTGGAGGAGATTATGCTAATCGAAATAAGTCAAGCAGAGAAAGTCAATTATCATATGGTTTCACTTATTTGTGGAACATAAGGAATAACATGGAGGACATTAAGAGAAGGAAGAGAAAAATGGGCGGGGGGAATTGGAGGGAGAGATGAACCATGAGAGACTATGGACCTGAGAAACAAATTAAGGGTTTTAGAGGGGAGGGGGGAGGGGGGATTGGTTAGCCCGGTGATGGGTATTAAGGAGGGCACGTACTGCATGGAGCACTGGGTGTTATACAAAAACAATGGATCACGGATCACTACATCAAAAACTAATGATGTATTGTATGGTGACTAACATAACATAATAAAATTTAAAAAAAAAAGAAACACATTTGTTGGCCATAAAAGAAAGAGTTTATTTCTTGGGAATAAATTTTGATTCTCTATAATGATCTTATATTCTGCAACCTTGCTGAAATAGTTTACTAGTTGTAAAAATGTTTTCAATAAATTCCTTATGGCTTTCCATATACCAGATCATGCTATCTGCAAATAGAGTTAGTTTAACTTCTTACTTTCCAACTTGAATTATTTTTATTTCTTTTTCTTGCCTAATTACAATGGCTAGATCTTCCAGCACAGTATTATTGAAATTTTTCTAATACTTTTCTGCATCTATTGAAATGATCATGCAGTTTTTGGCTTTTATAATATTAATATTGTGTACATTGTGTGAATTTTGGATATGAAACCAATCTCAAATTTCTGGGATAAATCTCACTTGTTCGTGGTGTACAATCCTTATTTTTTATGTTGCTAGATAAAGTATTTTTTAAACTTTTTTCCTCTAAATTCACAAGGGGTATTGCTCTATAGTTCTTACGGTGTCTTTTTCTGGTTTAGCATCAGAGTAACTTTGGATTATTGGATGAGCAGGGAAGTCTTCCCTGTACTTCTGTTTTTTCCAAAGAATTTGTGAAGGATTCTTCTTTAAATATTAATAAAATTCATCTTTGAGGCCATGTGTGGGCCTGAGCTTTTCTTTCTAGGAAGGTATTATTATTACTACTAATTCAATCTCTTGCTATGGGTTTATCATATTTCTTTTTCTCTTTGATCAAATGTAGCAATTTATGTCTTTCTAGAAACTGACATCCATGATTTCTAATGAGATGTCAATTGTTAATCTCATTTAAGATCACTTGTACATGATAAGTCACTTTTCTCTCACTGCATCCAAGAATCTGTCTTTGCCTTTGGCATTTTGACTATGATATACTTAGGTATGGATATATTTTTTTAAGATTTTATTTATTTATTTCACAGAGAGAGAGAAAGATCACAAGTAGGCAGGCAGAGGGAGAGGGAGAAGCAGGCTCCCTGCTGAGCATGGAGCCCGATGCAGGGCTTGATCCCAGGACGCTGGGATCATGACCTGAGCTGAAGGCAGACGCTTAACTGACTGAGCCACCCAGGTGCCCCAGGTATGGATATCTTTGAGTTGATTCTACTTGAAGTTTGTTGAAATTTTTTTAAATATATAATGTTTTTCACCAAATTTGAGGGTTCTTTTTCAACCACTATTTCCTCAAATAGTCTTCTCTCTCTCCTCTTCTTTTGATACTTCTCATGTGAGTATGTTGGTATACTTTATTGTGTCTCACAGGTTTCTGAGGGTCTATTCATTTTTTAATTCTCTTTTCTCTTTGTCAAGTAGACTGGATAGTCTCAATCAACTTATCTTTGGGTTCACTGATTCTGTATTCTGCCAATTAAAATCTGTTGTTGAGCCACTTTACCGAATTTTTTATTTCATTTATTGTACTTTTGAACTCCAACATTTCTATTTGACTCTTTCTTACAATTTCTATGTCTTTATTGATATCCTCTATTTAGTAACACACCAGTGTCATACTTTTCTTTAGTTGTAAAAAAGCATGATTCCCTTAGTTATTTGAACATATATATAACAGCTTGTTTTAAGTCTTTGTATAATCAATCCAAAGTTGGGACTTCCTCAGGAACAGTTTCTATTGGGGTGCCTGGGTCGCTCAGTTGGTTAGTGTCTGACTCTTGATTTCGGCTCAGGTCATTATCTCAGGATTGTGAGATTGAGCCCCATGTTGGGCTCCAAACTGAGCATGGAGCTTGCTGAAGACTTTCTTTCTCCCTCTCCCTCTGCCCCTCCCCTCCTTTCTAAAAAAAAAAAAAAAAAAAAGAATAGTTTCTAATTACCACTGTGTGTGTGCACATGTCTACATGTGCACACATGTTGTAATTTCTTGGTATGTCTTGTAGCTTTTTTGTTTATTGAAAAATGGATTTTTAACAATATAATGTGCAAACTCTGAAAATAAATTACCTTCTTTACTAGGATTTTGTTGTTTTTGCTATTTGTTTATTTAGTGTCTTTATAGACTAATTCTACAAAGTCCCTGTTCTTTATCATATTCAGCCACTAAAGTCTCTGCTCTGTTAATTTGGTAGCCAAGTAATGATTGAACAGGGATTTCCTTATATGAGTTGACCAAAAGAATCTTAAACCCTTTGTTAAAGGACTCTCATTTTGCACTGGGGATATACCTTCAGTGCTTTGGCAGTTTATAACCCTCTCTCTGACTTTACTTCTTCTTTGCACAGGGAACCAAAGTAAGCCACAGACGAGACATTAGGGCCTTCTCAGGTATTCCTGGGCAGGGCCGCAGCCCTTCGCATGCACATTATCTTCTGGATTCCAAGGAAAGTATCAGAGCTTTTCAAACATCTATTTGAACATAGTGTGTTCACACTTGAAGTGTGTATGTGTGTGTGTGCATGTGTGTGTGTATTTTTTTTTTTTTGTCAGACTCATGTTTGCTCCAACTGATACCACCACCTCAGGCAACTGTGATGTTAAAGTATTGTCACTGATTGTTTTTGACAAATGCCCTGGGATAGAATTGTTCTCATGGGGAGTTTTGAGTCAGGTCAAATAAAGACAAGCCCTGAGAATGGGACTTTTCCAGGGAGCTATCAGTCAAGTCAAATAGTGCCAATGCTCTAGTGATTGGGACTTTTAGGGAACATCAAACCCATTTACACCCTTCAGTGGCTGCTAGGCTGTGATTTTCACAGCTACTAACTATAGTTGTGAGGCTGTTAGTTTTCAAGGCTGTGGCAGAACTGGTGAGAGGAGGATGAGAGTTGGGTAAATTAAATTGCTACAAAGTGTATTCTTATGAGATTCAGTCATTTTTCTTTAATAAATGCTCTCCATATTGTTGTAAACCTTGGTAAATGTCCAGAGTTCTGAAAAAGTTAATTTTGAACATTATTCCCAGTGTTAATATTGCTTTCATAGAGGATTAGATTTTTGGAGACCCTTACTCTGTTTTTCCAGAATCATTTCTAGTTAATATAGTCTTACTGGGCTACTAAATCAGTGTATATTTCTGGGACAATTTTTCCCCATTTTTGGGAGAATTTTACTGAGTAACACTTTCTTTACAGAATGATTTAGCTTCCAACATTGCATAATTTAAACCCAAAATGCCTTAGAAGCAGAAATAAATATTTATAAGTGTTTTTCAACCTACTAAGAATGTGTTTGATTTTTTTTCTTGAGAATAAATGTTAACCATTGTTGGCTATGAGGTTGAGTAATAAGAAAAGGAAGAGAGGTGGGTCAGAAGCCCTGTGAACAAATTCTTGATTATCCCATTATACCATAGGGTTTAGCCTTGGGCATCACTTTTTTTTTTTTTAAACAGCAATAGCAGGGCACCATAATTTGCTTTGCAAAGGGTATTAGGGCCATGTTTTAGAATTGAAAATAGTTTTTCTTCAAGGTTTTTAAATCTTTTTCATTTTAAATGATTTTGCACTAAAATGGGTACCTGCATCTAAAAATGATATGACTACAATTTCCCTTTAGTATGATGTACTGTAATATCAAATAGAAGCTATTTCAGAGACTTTATGGAGAAGGGAATCTGGAGAGAGTGTTAGTCTGACCAGCTGTCTATATCAGTACATTCTAAGAGAGACTGGCACAGGCATTTAATCCATTTTACATTATTAAATGATACTGGAGTTTTGGAGATAAGATACTAGCTCTGTGTGAGTATCCAAAAAGGCATTTTAGTTATTTAATGTAGGTTTTCCCATCTAAATTCTTAAAACAGAGACAGTCCCCTCCTAAACTTAGCCTAGACATTGAGAACTGTAAACCATGCCTGCTGTGCACTGAATTATATTCCCTCCAAATATATGTTGAAGTCCTAAACCCTAATATCAGTAACCATGAGGTACCTAATATACTTTTTTTAAGTTCCTTCTCTGTTTATTTTTTTATTATGTTCAGTTAGCCACTGTAGAGTACATAATTAGTTTTTGATGTAATTTTCAGTGATTCCTTAGTTAAGTATAACACCCAGTACTCATCACAGCATGTGCCCTCCTCAACACCCATCACCCTGTTACCCCCTCCCCCCACCCTCCCCCTTTCTGAAACCACCAGATTGTTTCTTGGGGTCCACAGTGTCTGATGGTTCATCTCCCTCTCTGATTTCTCCCCCTTTGGATTTCCTTCCCTTCCACTATGGTCCTCCATGCTATTGCTTATGTTCCATATATGCGTGAAACCATATGATAATTGTCTTTCTCTGCTTGGCTTACTTCACTTAACATAATCCCCTCCAGTTCCATCCCTGTCGATGCAAATGGTGGGTATTCATCATTTCTGATGGCTGAGTAATATTCCATTGTATATATGTACGACATCTTCTTTATCGATTCATCTGTTGAAGGGCATCTCGGCTCCTTCCACAGTTTGGCTATTGTGGACATTGCTGCTATGAATATTGGGGTGCACGTGCCCCTTCTTTTCACTACATCTGTATCTTTGAGGTAAATACCTAGTAGTACAATTATTGGGTCGTAGGGTAGCTCTATCCTTAACATCTTCAGGAACTTCCATACTGTTTTCCAGAGTGGCTGTAGCAGCTTGCATTCCCACCAACAGTGTAGGAGGGTTCCCCTTTCTCCACATCCTCGCCAAAATTTGTTGTTTCCTGTATTGTTAATTTTTGCCATTCTAACTGGTGTAAGGTGGTATCTCATTGTGGTTTTGATTTGTATTTCCCTGATGGCTAGAGATGTTGAGCCTTTTTTCATGTGTATGTTAGCCATTGTATGTCTTTTTTGGAGAAGTGTCTGTTCATGTCTTCTGCCCATTTTTTGACTGAGTTATTAGTTTTTTGAGTGTTGAGTTTGAGAAGCTCTTTATAGATCTTGGACATCAACCCTTTATCTGTAATGTCATCTGCAAATATCTTCTCCCATTCCATGGGCTGCCTCTTTGTTTTGTTGACTGTTTCCTTTGCTGTGTGGAAGCTTTTTATCTTGATGAAGTCCCAAAAGATCATTTTTGCTTTTGTTTCACTTGCCTTTGGAGACATGTCTTGAAAGAAGTTACTGTGGCTGATGTCGAAGAGGTTACTGCCTATGTTCTCCTCTAGCATTTTGATGGATTCCTGTCTTAGGTTGACGTCTTTCTTCCATTTTGAGTTTATCTTTGTGTATGGTGTAAGGGAATGGTCCAGTTTCATTCTTCTGTATGTAGTTGTCCAATTTTCCCAACACCACTTATCGAAGAGACTATCTTTTTTCCATTGGATATTTTTTCCTGATTTGTCGAAGAGTAGTTGATCATAGAGTTGAGGGTCCATTTCTGGAGTCTCTATTCTGTTTAAATTAACAACTACAAACAACATGAATTTCGCAAAAGTCAGGGCCACAGAGTATGGATTTTAGGGAGATTGGTGGAATTTGGCATTTGTTATCTGGCCTGAATGGGTTGAGTGACTACAGAGATAATAGCCAAGGATGGTGTTCTGGCAGCCCACAGCATATAGCAATGCTAGAGTTAATGAAGTCATTATCTATAGTCAAGGACTTGGGAGACCAAAGATGCACGAGGAAACACTTTGTGATGATAAAACTATTCCATATAATGGTTATGACAGTACTACATTTCTCAAATATTATCAAATTATACACTTAAAAAAGTGAATTTTACTCTAACTAAATTATCCCTCAATAAAACTGATTTAAAAGAATAAGAAGGAAGAGAAAGAGAAGGAGAAATGCCAAGAACTCCAACCTTTCAAGGAAGAGGATTTGGGCCATTTAATTGGACAAATAGCTGCAAGTACACAGGGAACCAGTTGAAAGCAAAGGATCTTGGAGGAGGGAATACATAAAAGACAACAGTGGCCTCAGGAACAGTTTCAGAAAAAAAAGACCTGTGGCATTTTACCCACACTATATCATGTACATGATTATCTTGTCAAACTAATTTTCTCTTGCTTTCCTCTCTATCTCATTCTGTTACAAAAAGTATATAAATGTATACAATATAGTGCTATTTGATGGGTATAAAGTTTCAGTTACACAAAATGATTAAGTTCTAGACACCTGCTGTACAACATTGTGTCTGTAATTAATATTCTTGCACAGTTACAAATTTTTTAAGATCTTAGATCTCATGTTAAGTGTTCACTAAATAAATAGTATATTGCTAAGTGCTCTTACCATGAATACATAAATAATGTATTGATGTTTATTGTGAAGAACTGTAAGATGTCTGTAATTTTCCAGACATCTTGCAAGCTAACAAGTTAGTGAGGCAAGTAATTTCATGGAAATAGAACACATAAAACTCATGGATCAGAAACAAAATTCTTTATCATTCATAGTATAGCCAGCAGCCTGAACTTCATGTTCCCATCATCTCCTCCCACCCCCCCCCAAATCCCATGGGGGTAAAGCAGAGAGGCCCAGTGGATGCTGCACATGCAGTGAGTTTGCATCAAAACTAAGGAACCCCAAGTTTAGGAAACCCCAATAGTTATTTAAAAATGAGTGCTTACAAATATGCTCAACATTTGCCCCAGTAGGATACCCTATCTCTAATATCCTGGTCAGTAAACAAATCTACCTGTGAATTAACTATTGGGAGGAAATATTTATCATCCAAGACTGTCTATCATACAAATACCCATGAAATACAGTTTGGAACAAGAGCTTTCAGTGCTTCTTCTCAAAATGTGCAGAAACAAAGAGTCCCATGGAGAGATGTTTCCCAACAACTCTTAATTTTATAATTAACCTATAACTTTACAGAACAGGGAATCAGGATAACAGCTGTATTGAAGGAGCAGTGGGCATTACCAGGAATCCTTAACTTGGAGTTGTGCATGCTATCTGACGAGACTGAGTTAGTTGACCCTTCTGAAGTTGAGGTTTTACCAAGTGAGAGTTTTTTTTATTCCCCTTCTTTCCTTCCTTCCCTCCTTCCTTCCTTCTTTCCTCCCTTCTTTCCTTCTTCTCTCCCTCTCTCTCTCTTTAACATACTTTAATCATTACCATTTATTGTTTTGCTATCTAACAGAATATATACTTTATTGATTTGTATAGTCTATTGTTTTAGTTTTCCTCTCCTGACTGCATATAAACTCCACAGTGGGAGGAATCTTTATCTGTAGGCTTCCCAGTGACCAGCATCTAGTACACAATTTATAAATATTTGCTAAATGAATCTCAGCAGCTGGGAAGTATATGTAGTAGACACATGTCGTTGCTTTTGTCACCTGGTGTGAATATTCTTTTCATTTGTGAAGAATTCACACCCAAGGTAATGAAACCTATCTACCAATAGGGCAGGATCAACAATCAAAATGTTTCCTATTCCGACTTCCCCTGCAGCTAAGGTTTTGGCATATGTTCTAGGCTGTAGCAATCAATAGGTCAACCCTAGTCCCTCAAAGAGAAGCTAGTGATACCCTAAAGTATGAATGGATAGCATCCCTTTTGACACTGGTGGTGGCAGCAGAAGAATCTAGTTCTAGCTCCCAGTGACAGTGGCAGTCATGCAGCATTTGGTAGCTGGCATTACTTATGCCTGTGATGTCATTCTCCAGGTGTGTTCATGGACCTGTTTACCAGTGTACCTGCAGGTGTCATTCCTGGTTCCTTGTACTCCAAACCCATGTCTCTAGCCCTCTCAGAGACTTTATGAGAAATGAAGTATTCTTTTAATGAAAAATACCAATGTCTAAATTAGCTAAAGTTGCTTACATTTACGTCTATCAGGGTACTAAGAAATTTCCAGCAGCATATAACACAAAAAAATCAGTTAAGAGCCATAGGTAGATTTTCAGATATTTTGGTCAGTGTTCTCTCTATCCCCTCAATAATGCACATAAAATGCACACAATAAAATGCACATGATAATAAACAAAAGATAAATGCATGTAACAAAATGTTTGTAACCTAACCAGAACAGCAGCATGATATATTGAATTTCATAGATTTAGTGAGAATTAAAAATATAATTAAGAAAGAATACTGTGGTATTATTTTTATTTAATGTGCAGAAATGTGTTAATTTCACTAATTGCTTATCCAGTTTTATAGGAGATTCCATGAAGATAATTTGCACCTTCAAAAAGGCAGAATGCTCTATGAATGACCTGGGAGATTTTAAGATTGACTTTAATGCTTTTTCTTCTATCTATTTAGAACACCTCTCTAAATTATGTAATGCAGTCAGTTCAAAACTGTGGTAAAGGAAAGTCAGCTATAATAATTTCCATTCTCTATTTTACTTTATTAGAAAAGTCTTAGTCCAAAACACGTACATAATATAATACTAAGTCACTAAAGAAGAAACTTGAGGCTAGTCCCATATGATCATGTCTTAGAAGCTTCCTATAGTGGAGAGTTTCCTATATAAATAATGCAAGGAATTTCAAAGGCCACATGCTTTTCTTTGCCTTTTCATATTTTATATCAAATTAATTTCAAACATGCAAATATTCCTTTCATAACTCAATGTGCTACAGTAAACTGAAGAACAATTTTTGGAAAAAGGAGGTGGCTTGGGTTGAAAGACTCCACACATTTCTGTACTAATTTGGGTTGACAGCTCAATGATTGTTCTATACTCAACGTTAAAACAGCAGAAACAAAGACAGCTGAGGAGCAGACACTTCGAGAAGTTCTCTACTTCCCTCTGCTGGAGGCTGTGAGATATCCGTGCATGCTGTAGGCTTTTATTATGGGGGTTGGGGAGCTAATGCTGGGAGAAATGTTTGCTTTCTATATCATAATTTGCATGTGGTTTTTAGCCGATGGAAGGGTATCAAGAGCAAATTTATTTCAATACAGAGCTGTTTAAAAATGTGGACTAGGAGTTATTTTTAGATTTCTGAATTGCTAAAGATGATCAGAAATATTTATCTTTGAGTGTGATGTTTTGGAAGGTTAAGGGTGGTTTGTTTCCTCTTTATAATTTGCAAGGGATTTTGTTTTGCTTGTCTGAAAGTCAGCCAGTCCATTTATTTCTGAATAATTAGTGGCCTTCCTGAACTTAGGATTTCATTTGACTGTTCCTTAAGCAAGTAGGTATTTATTGTTTTTGTCCTCAAATGATTTAGGAGACATTCCTAGGATGAAAGGGTAAAGGATGGAAAAAGGGCTTGTAACACAACTTGCTGCTATTTCCTGGCAAGGTGAAAACTGGAAACGTAAGCTTTATCAATGAGAGAAAACCAAATCAAGTCAATGAGCATTTACTCAATTCTGCCAAGGTAAAAGTTTCTTTTTATGAACATCATGGTGTGTAATCCAAAACATGCATCTAAAAATTAAGGAAAATAAATAAAAATAATAAAATTAAGGAAAATAATTTCCCTCTCTCTCTCTCCATTTCCCCTCTATCTTTATCTCTGTCTGTATCTCTGTCTTTATTTATGTCTCTGTTTTTCTCCATCTTCTCCTATTTCTTAATAATAGAAAATAGTAAGAATAAAACTATAAACCTATGGCAAGGAAGGTGGAGAAATATTCTAAGAAGCTGTAATTTGAATTATGTGCTTATTTTTTTTTTTAAGATTTATTTATTTTGAGAGAGAGAGAGACAGAGGGAGGGGCAGCAGGAGAGGGAGAGAGAATCTGAAGCAGACTCTGTGCTGAGCATGGAGCCGGGGCTCAATCTCATGACCCTGAGATCAGGACCCGAGCTGAAATCAAGAGTTGGAGGCTTCATCGACACCACCCAGCCACCCCTGTGCTTATTGTTTAGCACTTATGAAAGTCAAGCATACATGGCACAGAAAATAAACTATGAAAAGTTCTGCTCTGTGTTTTCAAGATCTACATTTTGGGAGGAGCTAGGTAATTAATTGCCCTTGGAAAGGCCTTAAAAGGGAGATAAGCAGGCTTTTAATATTCTGAGAGTGAGAAGGTGATGTCATGAGAAACAAGAATCTGGATACAAAGATGGAAGTGTGTCAGTGGCATTAGTCATCCCACTTAGCAAAAAAAGAGGGAAAGGGGGGCCCTCGGTGGCTCAGTGGGTTAGGCATCTGCCTTCGGCTCATGTCATGATCCCAAGGTCCTGGGATCAAGTCCCACATTGGGCTCCCTGCTCAGCGGGGAGCTTGCTTCCTCCTCTCCCTCTGCAGCTCCCCCTGCTTGTGCTCTCTCCCTCTTTCCCTCTCTCTCTCTGTCAAATAAATAAAAAATAAAATATTTTAAAAATGTATAAAGAAAAAGAGGGAAAGCAGACTGAAGGGTGAAACCTCCCAAATGTCATTTATCAACATGGCATTCTTGTCCCATGAAGTTGCTGTGGGAAAGAATAAAATAGATATTAGACCCTGTCTATCTTTAGGGAAATCTCATAGTAATCAGGATCCCTCAGGCAAATGGAAACCATCTTGAGTATTTCAAGAAGGAAAGAATTTGATGGAGAGACTTAAAGTCGTTGGAAGAGCTGAGGATCACAGACCACTAAAGCCAGAGCAAGAACTCAGGAAACAAAAAAGAAATGCTGGTGGTGATCTTGGCTGTCTGTACTGCTAAGTGGTCCTCTGTGGGGTTCCAGTTCTTTGTAGATCATGTAGCCAGTCACATTTTTACATAGTCATATTTGTCTTTAATCTTTGTTGCTTCTGGAATGTGTGTCTTATTTATGAAGATTTTCCCCCGATGTAAAATAGCAAAGATATTATTCTGTATTGATTCTATATTTTTTATAGTTTTATTTTTTAAGTTTAGATTTACTTCATCTGGGGTTTGTTTGGTATATATATATATATATATTATCCTACCAAGTTGAACTACAGAATCAACCTGTAAAATTTTATTTGAAATATCCTGTAGACATTTTTTATTGTAGTTAGGTTGAATATATGGATTAATTTCAGAAGAACTTCACCCATTACAATACTGAAGCTTTGTAAAACATAGTGTGCTTCTCAATGTAGTAAGTCATCTTTTTGATCTATCAGTAAGATGTTATAGCTTTATTTAAATTTTATTCTTTTCTTCCTAGATGTATTCCTATGTACCTTTTATCTTTTTTGAAAAGAATCATTTCTTTGATTTCTTTCAAATTTGTGATTACTAATAAAAGTTTTGATTTCTATATGGTCTTTTGACCTCTAATAACACTCTTTAACTCATCTGTGATTTTTAGTTACTTTTCTATTGATTCTCATGTTTTCCTAAGTCTAAACATACAGACAATTTGTCTCTTCCTTTCCTACTATGTAGACCTTATTTTTTTTCCTTGCCTTATTGCAGTCAGTAAAATATTTAATACAGTGTTGAATGGCTCTCAGAATAGCAGGCACCTTGTTACATTTCCACATTTTATTGGAAACCTTGCAAATATTTACTGTTAGTTCTCATTTTGCTGCAATTTTCTAATATATATCATTAAGGGAATGTCCACCTATTCCAAGGTCAAATATTTTCATCAGGAATGGTTGTAAATTATCAAATTATTATGGGATCTATTGAAATCATTGCATTATGTGGGTTCTTCTTCTTCTTCTTCTTCTTCTTCTTTTCTTCTTTCTTCTTCTTCTTTCTTCTTCTTCTTCTTCTTTCTTCTTCCCCACTCCATAAATCTAGCAAATTATTTTAACAACTTTCCTTGTATTGAACCTTTTGCACTGTCTCTCATGGATCTTCAGTAGAAGCTATCAGTTCTAGTTATTGTTTTAGACCTTCTTCTTTGAACTACTGGGTTTTCTGACTTGAGCTAGCAATTAATAATATTATTGCCATTGCATTCTTATTATTAATTTGCTTGATCTGTTTATTTTGCAGAATCTCTTAATCAATGATGCTTTTTGCAGACAGTGAGATCTAAAGTTTCTCTTGGCTAAAGGTAGGGCGTGGAGAGGGGTTACTCTATACTCTCAATCTTTTTTGTATGTTAGTGGAGGGAATTCATCCTCTCCAAGCCACGTGGAAGGGGAGTTCTGTCCTCCAGGAGAGTTTCCCTGGTCGGATAAACCTTCTCTGAGATTTACTTACAGAGGGCAAAGCACAGCTTCCCCATGGACTGAAGGGATCTGATCAAGTTAACTGCCTGGGATTCTTAGTGAGTAGTATAACAGTTTGATCTTCAACTTAGTGTCTTTTAAACAGATATGACATCTGTCTTTGGGTCTTGCATTCTGTCAATACTATAAACAGTGATGGACAACAAAACATTTCGCTCCACCCTGGCAATAAAACCTAAAGTTTGAATTACTTATTATGCTGAATTCTTTATTATCTGCTTAGTAAATTCTCATTGTCTCAGATTCTTTAACTGTAAATGGGAATAATAGCAGTAAGTACATCAGAGAGTTGTTGTGAGGATTTAACAAGCAATATATGTAAAGCACTTGGAACAGTTTCTGACTTCCCCAAATTGGATGTCTAACTGCAGATAGATATAATTGTATATATAAACTTGAAGTTGAATTTATTTCCTTGTGGTTATAGAATTGGAGTTGAACCTCTCCCTATATGTACCATTCTATGAAACATGCTCCAAGGTACTTATGTGTGTTATTTAATTATTGTTATATAGCAAATAACTACAAAATTAGCAGTTTAAAACAATACGCATCTATCATGTCACAGATTTTGTGGGTCAAAAGTCCAGGCACATCTTAATTGAGTCCTCTGTTTAGGACCTAACAGCGTTGCAAGGTGTTGTCTGGGCTGTCACGTAGGAAGGCTTTACTGGGAAAGAATATACTTACAAGCTTACTAAAGCTGTTAGCAGAACATGTGGTTGTAAGACTAAAGGCTGCTGTCAACTTCTAGAGACCACCCTCAGGCCCCCAGAGGGTCAAATAGTCTTATAAAATGTAAATACAGAAATGACATCCCATTACCTTTGTGATATCCTATTGATGAAAAGCAAATCACAGGTCCGACCCACAATCAAGGCAACAGGATTATACATGGGTATTAATACTAGATGGGGTCCGGAGGAGACACCCTCCATTCTGCCCACCACAGTATGACTTTATGAAATCTGCGTACAATAGCAAGTGTTAAAGATTCTGTCAAATAATTTCATATAAGACAGTGTATGTGCTTTTCATTTTTTCTTTATAGAAAATAGATGTTCCGCACTGCGTGTCCAATTTTCTATATTATTTTTCATCTGACAAGACATCTTGAACATGCTCAGTGTCGACCAGTATTTTTGCATAATATTATCTTTTTCATGGGTGTGTTTTAGACCAGACTTTGCAAAGGCGGGCTTGCATATTGGTTGAGAACCAATGGGATGGTTCCTGCAGAGCTTAGACAATCTTGTGGCCTTGTGTGTCACTTCATCTTCCTGAGACCTCTTCACCCTCTCTACAAATGTGAATAATAATAGTAACCACTGAATAGCATATTATGACACTGAAATAACATAATAACTGGAAATATAAGAGCTATCATTTCTCCATCACATACTTATTCAATACATTTTCTTTAGCATTTAGACTTTTTCTACTTCATGTAATATGCAATAGTACAATAAAAATTCTATTTAAAAAGCATTGAACAATATCTCTAACTCCTGAAAATAAACAACTAAAAGTAGAATTTCTGCATGAAAAATGTACATAACTTTAAGTAACATACTGCAAAATTGCTTGCCAGAAAATAAATGCCAATTTTCACTCCCACCATCGTTGTGTAAAAACATTTTTATCCCACAACCTGACCGACACTGAGCATTACCATTTTCTAAGAAGAAGAAGGAGAAGAATTATTATTTTGAATACCAAAACATGGTACCACATTGCTTTAGTTGGGGTTTTTATATTATTTTGCTACCCATTTCCTTTTTCATGAATTATATTTTTGAACATTTTCCTCTGCACTCTTGTTTTTTAAATTAAAAGATATTAATTCCTTGATTCTGAAATACATTCCAGTTTTCTTCCAGTTCGACTTTTAAATCTTGTCTTTAACATTCTCAAATGTTAACCCTATAAATATATAAATATGTGTTTTGTTTCCGGCTTTAGTTTGTTGTAGTTGTTGTTTTTCCTTGAAATAATATAGTCAGTCACCTACTTTCATTTTAAAAATTTTGTTTTGTTCTTTTCAATTTATCTAGGAATTATTTTAGCATATGCCTTAGGTAGGATTCTCTGGAAAAGCCTGGGACAGGGTTTTTTATTTGCAAGTGATTTATGGAAGATGGACTTGCAGGAAAAACCTGAAAGGGGGTGAGGGAAGCCAGGTAGAGAAGAGTTAGAAGGTAAACAGGGATGAGTTTCCAGAAGTCTCACCTCAGTGTCTTCCCTTGTGATTTTCTGGAACTTGAAAAGCACTGCAGAGCCCTTCCCACCTTGAGGCAAAGGACAGAGGTTTTGTAGACAACCCCTCCCAGGAGCCAGGCCCTGGGCAGTCACGCATAACTCAGAGGTACCTCCTAGTGGAAAGGTGGCTCCAGTCACCCAAAAACAAGCGTCTGGAGAAGTTTGCAGATAGGAGCCTTTGGTAGCTAGACCACACTTCCATGGCAGGTGGGCACACGAAACCAGTTAAAAGTGTCCTGTAGTAATGACGTTATTAAAATATTTAAATACTCTTTTTTTTACATTTTTTTATTTAAATTCAATTTAGTTCCCAGATAGTGTATTATTAGTTTCAGGGGTAGAATTTAGGAATTCATCAGTTGCATAGAACACCCAGTGCTCATTATATCATGTGCCCTCCTTCATGTCCATTACCCAGTTACCCCATCCCCCCACCCCTCTCCCCTCCAGCAACCCTCAGTTTGTTTCCTAGAGTCCAGAGTCTCTTATGGCTTGTATCCCTCTCTGCTTCTATCTATAACAATAAATTTTAAAAATAACCACAGTCTCATTTGCTAGGTTCAGGTCTTCTGGCTTCAACTGATATCCCTTGCAGCTCTCCTGCCTTAAGATTCAATATGAACACATATTGGCTGAGTAGAGATAATTTAAATGATAGATAATAATATTCTCATCCCCTCTACTTCTCAGACACTGGCCTGATTTCCTGGAAAGACCTCTTGAATTCTCTCTTCCCTCAGTGAGATCTTTCTCAGCACAGTCCTCCATTCTTTGTGTAACTAAACTCTACCTAGACCCAACCACCTGTCTAGTAAATGTGCCCTAGACCAGAAAAATATTCAGCGTAAGCTCGTGCTGAGACCCCTATGATGTACAGAAGTATTTGCTTTCTTCTTAATAGTAGACGTTTTATTTTTAAAGAATTCAAATGGGTATGAATAAAAAAAATCTCATGAAAGTGTATTGAAATATTAACTTTTTTTCCTGCTTTGTTTTTCCTGTCTATGCTTCTTAACTTGGGGACAATTTCATTTTTCAATGAAAGTTTTCACAGAATTAATTCTATCATGAGTGGTGGCTGTAGGGAATGAAAGCCAGAATTCTGAACAGGAAAGCAAGGAAATTTGAAATCTTTTCTATGTGAAGAATAAAGTAGAAATATGATGTCAAGTATATGGAAAGAGACTCTCCTGGTGCCGAGTTTAGCCAAAGAAAATACTTTATAATATGACTTCTGCCTGTGGCCTGCAGCCAGAGTCCTGCACCTCCTCCCCGAGACCTTGCTCCAACCATACTAAGCTCAACTATTCTTCAGAAAGCATGCTGTTCCCTTCACAAATCATGCTGTTCCTTGTCAAACTTTCTCTTTTCTTCCCAAAATACTTTTATATCGGTTCTTCCTAGAAGCCTAGCCTCCAGCTGAAGTTAATCATCCATTCCTCGTATTTTCATGGCATACCAGACCACACCATTAATCACACTCTGTTATAATTTTTTTAATCTTTTGCTGTATTCCAATTAGAAGATAAGCTTCTTGAGGATAGTGATTATGTCTAATTATCTTTAATCACCTCCCCCCCAATGACTAGCATAGCATCCACACCTACCAAGTCACGTTCAGTTACTGGGAACTTTTTCTTGCAATGTCCATCTTTCTGGTAATGGCCTTTTTTATTGTGTTAGTGGTAAAGACAGAAGGAATCTTTGCATGGCCTCATTTCCCTATGGTTGCACCTCCAATTGTTCACATTACATCCCTGAAGAGCAGCCCTTATGTACTTAAAGAACTTCCTCTTTTCCACATCTTCTCCTTTAATGATCTTTGTTCCTTGACATTAATTTCTATGAGCAACCCAATGTGAGGGCAGTCCTTCATCCTTGGCCCTCCCCTGGACTTGCCCATTTCATGTGTCAGTCTGATCAGCCCATAGTCCCCAGTGAATCATGCAAACAGGAATCTAGGTGTTGCTATGAAGGGGTTTTCTAGATGGGATTAACATCTACAACTACTTTAAGTAAGCAGGTATTACTCACTAATTTGACTGGATCTGATCCAAAAAGTTGAAAGAACTTAATTATAGAGCTCAGGTTTCCATGAGGAAGAAAAAAATTCCACCTGTGAACAGAAGCTTCATCTCCTGCACAAGAGTTTCTGACTTACTCTTTCTGACAGCCTGCCCTCTGGATTTTGGACTGGCCTAGCTAACCTTTACAATCACGTAAGCCAGTTCTTTCAATCTGTCTCTCTCTCTTTCTATCCATCCATTTACCCGGGTCCTTTTCTCTGGTGGAACCCTGACTGATATAATCACATTGAGTCCTGGGTGAAATGCACCTTAGCGCATACACATGACTATAAACATGGGTGCTGGCTTTTTTCACATACCTTCTTCAGCTGATCTGACCTTAAGAGGCCAATCTCGGTGGGCTGTATCAATAAGGCTTTATCCTCTGTGTGCAGGGTGAATTCATCCCAGAATAGATGCTGGCAGCAGACCCGAGGGTAGGAGGAGGAAGAAGTTGGGGTAATTATTCCTCCAGCTTCTTTGCAGCTGAGCCGAAATTTGGTGTTCCTCCACCGAGGCCACGACTTCTGGAATAACGCCATCTTCTACAGCTCCTCTTCCCCCCCCCCCACTTGTACCTCCATGTTTAGGGGTCATAGTGACTCCCTGATATTACTAGTAACAGGGTGATGCACCATCCCAAATTGATTTCCGTAAAGCCTGCCCACCCCTTTTCAAATAGATTTTCAGAATGGTCTTTCCAGTCACATTTGAGCAGCCCATCTGCTTCCTGCCTGGCCTGCTACATCAAGAATGCATGAAAGTTGCCTACATTATCCCTGATCACCCAGCCTCTGCTAATACAACCACATAGGGCAAGTATTAAGAACAGATGAGATGCGAGTGACTTGAAAGCATGAGCCTGACTATAAATCGAGAGAATACACAGAACCCCACCACCCTGCAGATATGCTGTTAGCAATAAAGAAAAAGGTAGCAAGTGATAAAATTAGGTTTATTTGGTCCTCTATCTACCCTAAGAGGACAAAAAAAAAAACAAAAACAAAAAAAAACAAGTAACTAAATTACAAATAATCCTCTGGAAGAGTTTAAAGGACCATTGCTGAAATTAACATATCATAGAACTCCTCTGAAACAAAGTATCTTAACTTTGTAACTTAAACATTTCCATCCAGGAATTTCAAAGCAGCTTTTCAATGCAAATGACAAGGGTATCAGACCAAATCTGGGCCTCTAGACTGACAACAGACTCCTTATGTAACTATAGCGACTACCTTATGTTTTAAGGCAATTTTGAAATCATTCTTACAATGCGTGCTATGGTAAATACCAGAGTTGTCAGTTCATTTCATCATCATTAGTCTTTCTTAATGCTACAAATAAAAATGATCAATTTTCTCAATTCCTTCTTAAAATTGTGTCTAGTTTATCCTGCATTCTTGCCAGGAACCAAAGAAAGGAAAAGCAGTTAATATGTCATGAGGCCTCTTAAGTGCAATATTTCTTGACCAGCTAGCAACATTTTAAGAACTCAGTTTATTACGAAGATTTCTCAATGGAAAGATATAATAATAAATAATGATCTAAGACATTATACTCATAGCATTTAGAGTTATTGAAAGTATTGCTTGAGATCCTTTTAATGATCTACAATAAATCGAATGTAAAAGGTCAGGTAAGCAAATCACAATTGTACATAAACATTTTCATTAACTATTTAAAAGCATCTGACCCCCTTTAACAGTTTAGAACTTAAGGATTTTAGGCACTATTGATTTTAAAACAAGACCTCTTACACCAAAATATATGGCATCAGACAAGTTTATGTGCCAAAATCTATAATATGGACTTTACCTTTCACAGTATTATATTTTATATTCCTAATAAAGGTTTGAAAATCATTGAGTTTGGTTCAGAAAGATTAGTTCTAGGTCTATTTCTGAGCATGCTTTATGTGCCAGAAACTTTGCTGAGCTTGAAAACACTTGGGAATAAAAGTATAAAAAGCTAGACACACAGACATATAAGCAAACAATTTCAGTTCAAGTCAATGACTGCTCTTGGTGGTGCATTTCACAAAGCGAGGACACTGTGTGCACATTTGGACCTGTGCCTGCCTGAGAGAGGCAGGGAAGACTTTACAGCATGGGGGCAACAGAACCAAGACAAAGAATGATGTGGAGTTGGCCAGGAAGGAGAGTGGAGAAAGATACTCAAATAGCTATCAGCTATCATCCACATACTAACATCTCTGAAAAGTGTATCTTCAGCTCAGTGTATCTGCTGCTTCAACACTCATGTCCAATTGCCAACAGGGTGTCTCTATTTAGATGTCCCAGTGAAACCTCAAATTTGCTGTGTCCAGTATCATCTCTATCTAGTCTCTCTATAACCTGTTCCTTCTCTGGTTTTCTCCACATCAGTAAATGTTGAACAAGCAACACTGTTGGATATTAGCTTTGAATCCCTAAATGCTTCATACCTCCTATTGAATGAGTTACCAACCTTAGCCAATTCTGTATGTGTTATTTCTTCTAAGACATGCAGTTCTTTTCTCCTTATGTTTTGGTTCAAGTCTTCACATCTTCTCCCTCGAAATATTACAGCAATATCTTAATTGGTCATTCTACTCCATCAATTTCTTTCTGTTGTGTTCTCCACACTACCAGTAAAGCTGCCTCTCTGAAAAATACATTTGATGATATCTCTCCCCTGTTTGAAGTCCTTGAGTGAATTCTCATGGTAGCTGAAACCATAGCATAAAAAGCCCTTCAGGACCCAAATTCCCCCACCTTTCTCCTTTCCATCTCTGTACTTCAGAGATGTAAATGTTCTACTAATCTGAGTGGCCTTGAAATCTCTTTCCATCTGTTACTAAATTCTTTTTGCCTTTCAAAATTCTGTTCTGGTGCCACTCTTTCCAGGAGGATTCTTCCAATCTGTATCCCATAATTCACACTCTCCTTCCCATGAAGACCCTCAAGCAACTCAGAGTTGTCACACTGCCTTTAAACTGTCTCTTTTCGGTTCTCTTTCCCTCGTTAGACTTGGAGCCCTAAGGTACATCTTGACCATTTCAGAAGTAAATATATTGGTTACAACAGCTGGTAAATAGTCATTTTTTTGGCAATATATTTTTTCACATAAAAAAATCTAGTTTTGTTTTCTATTAAGGAACTTAAATATAGGGTAACTTGTTGAAGTTTTTCATTTAAGGCAGCCGTGCTTTTTTTTTTTTTTTTCACCTAGTGGCCACATATCCTTAAAAGAGTGCTATGAGATATAAAAGAAATAAAAACTAGGTAAATGACAGCATTCTCCAAATTGAACATTTAGAAAATAAAAATAAACATTTATTCTAAAAATAGGTATTGAGTATCTATATTTTGGATGGTGTACCAGAACTGAAATTACAACATTTAATAGAATAGCACACCATATACTCCATGAGTTTGCATGAGTTTATATTGTTGTGTTTAGTGCTTAGAGACAAATTACCTGAGTTTGAACTGGGATTCTTACACTTCTTCACTATGTCAACTGGTACCTCAGTTTTATTGTTCTGAAAGTTATAGAGTAGGAACATGTATAATGAATTTAGAGTAATAGTATAATGCATTACGGTTTATTAGAACTTTCACATTCTTTATCTCATTTAAAGAAGCTTTCTCAGATTAACATTCTACTCTATTGAAATTTGATTACAAATTTAAATATATTAATACATGTAAAGTTCTGAAAATACAGCAAATAGTATATTTTCCATAAATATTGATTATTATCAGTGTTGTTATTTGAAGCATAAATTGAGTCTATCTGCCCGGAACATATCACTAATGAGACTCCAGATCTAGCTCTTTAGTTTCTTCTCCGCACAACTCAAAGGAACCCATATTGAGCTTCCAGTACAGCACAAACTCTATGACTTTGCAGAAGAATCAGTATAGTAATATGTGCACAGAATGAGTAAGTGAGTGAATAAGTGGCATTAATGACATCCCTCTGTGAGAAAATACTGGTCATATGTTGATTTCTCTGAAAGACAACTTCAACTCCAGAGGATCTGGTTAAAAATTAGACATACGTCTAAAATAGGAAAATCTACAGAGAAAAAAAGTCAGTTAGTTGCCCAGGGCTGGTGGCGGAGGGGAGGATGGTCAGCAAATAATAGGAAGTGACTGCTAATTGGGACAAGGATCCTTTCAGGAGTGAGAAAATGTTATAAAGTTAGATTTTGGTAACTGCATAACTGTAAATAAACTAAAACTCATTGAATTGTACACTTTATTTTTTTTAAAGATTTATTTATTTATTTTTGAGAGAGAAAGAGAGAGAGAGAGAGAGAGAGAGAGTGGGGGAAGGGGCAGAGGGAGAGAAGAAAATCCCAAGCAGACTCCCCCCTGATTAGGGAGCCCCACCCCCACGGGGGCATGATCCCAAGACCCTGAGATCATGCCCTGAGCTGAAATCAAGAGTCGGATGCTTAACTGACTGAGGCACCCAGGCGTCCCTGAACTGCACACTTTTAAAGGGTGAACTTCGTGATAGGTACATTATAAATCAATAGGGTTGTTTTAAAAATGGAAAACTAAATTTAGAAAATTGGACATCACATCAAAGGAGTGAATGAATGAATTTGAGAAAACAACTAACACTGACAAGCATTATGTTATTTCCAAGGGATAAGCAGACCTCTCTTTAAATTGCACCTTTTTTCCTTCTGGCTCGCTGAAGACCACGTAAAAAGAAAAAAATGCTGACTTAGTTCTAGGCTTATTTTTAGTAATTGTATAAGGTGAGCATTTTGATAAGTTAATTATACGTGACTGTCATCTAGTGGTAAAAAAGGAAACTGCTATATTTTAAGTACATATAACTGTATTAGAATGACAATCTCATGCACTAGTGCTGCATTATAGATTTTAAAACTCCTCATGTGGTCCACCTCACTCAGCTCTCATAAAAGGGCTTTGAGATTTATATTATTATTATTATACCTATAGTGGAAAATGGTAATATATAATATATAATATCTACCCTTCATTTGTCTCCCTAGTATCTACCTATCTCACTTTTGGCAGGGGGAGGATATGAGGATATGGGTATGATAATCACAGAAAGTTGACTTTCTTGTCATAGAAGTCAGCTTGGGACACCCAATGTCCTGATCCTCTTTTGTTTTTTTTGTAATGTTTTTTTTATTCTTATGTTAATCCCCATACATTACATCATTAGTTTTAGATGTAGTGTTCCATGATTCATTGTTTGTGCATAACACCCAGTGCTCCATGCAGAATGTGCCCTCCTCAATACCCACCACCAGGCTAACCCATCCTCCCACCCCCCTCCCCTCTAGAACCCTCAGTTTGTTTTTCAGAGTCCATCGTCTCTCATGGTTCGTCTACCCCTCCGATTTCCCCCGCTTCATTCTTCCCCTCCCACTACCTTATTCTTTTTTTTTTTTCTTAACATATATTGCATTATTTGTTTCAGAGGTACAGATCTGAGATTCAACAGTCTTGCACAATTCACAGCACTTACCAGAGCACATACCCTCCCCAGTGTCTCTCACCCAGCCGCCCCATCCCTCCCACCCCACCCCCCACTCCAGCAACCCTCAGTTTGTTTCCTGAGAATAAGAATTCCTCATATCAGTGAGATCATATGATACATGTCTTTCTCTGTTTGACTTATTTCACTCAACATAATACCCTCCAGTTCCATCCACGTCGTTGCAAATGGCAAGATCTCATTCCTTTTGATGGCTGCATAATATTCCATTGTATATATATACCACCTCTTCTTTATCCATTCATCTGTCGATGGACATCTTGGCTCTTTCCACAGTTTGGCTATTGTGGACATTGCTGCTATAAACATCGGGGTGCACGTACCCTTTCGGATCCCTACTTTTGTATCTTTGGGGTAAATACCCAGTAGTGCAATTGCTGGATCATATGGTAGCTCTATTTTCAACTTTTTGAGGAACCTCCATACAGTTTTCCAGAGTGGCTGCACCAGCTTGCATTCCCACCAACAGTGTAGGAGGGTTCCCCTTTCTCTGCATCCCCGCCAACATCTGTCGTTTCCTGACTTGTTAATTTTAGCCATTCTGACTGGTGGGAGGTGGTATCTCATTGAGGTTTTGATTTGGATTTCCCTGATGCTGAGCGATATTGAGCACTTTTTCATCTGTCTGTTGGCCATTTGGATGTCTTCTTTGGAAAAATGTCTGTTCATTTCTTCTGCCCATTTCTTGATTGGATTCTTTGTTCTTTGGGTGTTGAGTTTGATGAGTTCTTTATAGATTTTGGATACTAGCCCTTTATCTGATATGTCATTTGCAAATATCTTCTCCCATTCTGTCGGTTGTCTTTTGGTTTTGTTGACTGTTTCCTTTGCTGTGCAAAAGCTTTTTATCTTGATGAAGTCCCAGTACTTCATTTTTGCCCTTGCTTCCCTTGCCTTTGGCGATGTTTCTAGGAAGAAGTTGCTTCGGCTGAGGTCGAAGAGGTTGCTGCCTGTGTTCTCCTTTAGGATTTTGATGGACTTCTGTCTCACATTGAGATCTTTCAACCATTTGGAGTCTATTTTTGTGTGTGGTGTAAGGAAATGGTCCAGTTTCATTCTTCTGCATGTGGCTGTCCAATTTTCCCAACACCATTTGTTGAAGAGACTGTCCTTGCTCCACTGGACATTCTTTCCTGCTTTGTCAAAGATGAGTTGACCATAGAGTTGAGGGTCCATTTCTGGGCTCTCTATTCTGTTCCATTGATCTATGTGTCTGTTTTTGTGCCAGTACCATGCTGTCTTGAATATGACAGCTTTGTAATAGAGCTGGAACTCCGGAATTGTGATGCCGCCAGCTTTGCTTTTCTTTTTCAACATTCCTCTGGCTATGTGGGGTCTTTTCTGGTTCCATACAAATTTTAGGATGATTTGTTCCATTTCTTTGAAAAAAGTGGATGGTCTTTTGATGGGGATTGCATTGAATGTGTAGATTGCTCTATGTAGCATTGACATCTTCACAATATTTGTTCTTCCAATCCATGAGCATGGAACGTTTTTCCATTTCTTTGTGTCTTCCTCAATTTCTTTCATGAGTATTTTATAGTTTTCTGAGTACAAATCCTTTGTCTCTTTGGTTAGATTTATTCCTAGGTATCTTATGGTTTTGGGTGCAATTGTAAATGGGATCGACTCCTTAATTTCTCTTTCTTCTGTCTTGTTGTTGGTGTATAGGAATACCACTGATTTCTGTGCATTGATTTTATATCCTGTCACTTGACTGAATTCCTGTATGAGTTCAAGCAGTTTTGGGGTGGAGTCTTTGGGGTTTTCCACATAAAGTATCATATCATCTGCAAAGAGTGAGAGTTTGACTTCTTCTTTGCCGATTTGGATGCCTTTGATTTCTTTTTGTTGTCTGATTGCTGTGGCTAGGACTTCCAATACTATGTTGAATAGCAGTGGTGATAGTGGACATCCCTGCCACGTTCCTGACCTTAGGGGAAAAGCTCTCAGTTTTTCCCCATTGAGAATGATATTCGCTGTAGGTTTTTCATAGATGGCTTTTATGATATTGAGGTATGTACCCTCTATGCCTATACTCTGAAGAGTTTTGATCAAGAAAGGATGCTGTACTTTGTCAAAAGCTTTTTCTGCATCTATTGAGAGGATCATATGATTCTTGTTCTTTCTTTTGTTAATGTATTGTATCACATTGATTGATTTGCGGATGTTGAACCAACCTTGCAGCCCAGGGATAAATCCCACTTGGTTGTGGTGAATAATCCTTTTAATGGACTGTTGGATCCTATTGGCTAGTATTTTGGTGAGAATTTTTGCATCCATGTTCATCAGGGATATTGGTCTGTAATTCTCCTTTTTGATGGGGTCTTTGTCTGGTTTGGGGATCAAGGTAATGCTGGCCTCATAAAATGAGTTTGGAAGTTTTCCTTCCATTTCTATTTTTTGGAACAGTTTCAGAAGAATAGGTATTAATTCTTCTTGAAATGTTTGGTAGAATTCCCCTGGGAAGCCATCTGGCCCTGGGCTTTTGTTTTTTGGGAGATTTTTGATGACTGCTTCAATTTCCTTAGTGGTTATAGGTCGGTTCAGGTTTTCTATTTCTTCCTGGTTCAGTTTTGGTAGTTGATACATCTCTAGGAATGCATCCATTTCTTCCAGGTTATCTAATTTGCTGGCATAGAGTTGCTCATAATATGTTCTTATAATTGTTTGTATTTCTTTGGTGTTGGTTGTGATCTCTCCTCTTTCATTCATGATTTTGTTGATTTGGGTCATTTCTCTTTTCTTTTTGATAAGTCTGGCCAGGGGTTTATCAATCTTGTTAATTCTTTCAAAGAACCAGCTCCTAGTTTCGTTGATCTGTTCTACTGTCCTTTTAGTTTCTATTTCATTGATTTCTGCTCTGAGCTTTATTATTTCTCTTCTCCTGCTGGGTTTAGGCTTTATTTGCTGTTCTTTCTCCAGCTCCTTTAGGTGTAGGGTTAGGTTGTGTACTTGAGACCTTTCTTGTTTCTTGAGAAAGGCTTGTATTGCTATATACTTTCCTATTAGGACTGCCTTTGCTGCATCCCAAAGATTTTGAATAGTTGTGTTTTCATTTTCATTGGTTTCCATGTATTTTTTTTAATTCTTCTTTAATTTCCTGGTTGACCCATTCATTCTTCAGTAGGATGCTCTTTAGCCTCCATGTATTTGAGTTCTTTCCGACTTTCCTCTTGTGATTGAGTGCTAGTTTCAAAGCATTGTGGTCTGAAAATAGGCAGGGAATAATCCCAATCTTTTGGTACTGATTGAGACCTGATTTATGACCTAGGATGTGATTGATTCTGGAGAATGTTCCATGGGCACTAGAGAACAATGTGTATTCTGTTGCTTTGGGATCGAATGTTCTGAATATGTCTGTGAAGTCCATTTGGTCCAGTGTGTCATTTAAAGTCTTTATTTCCTTGTTGATCTTTTGCTTAGACGATCTGTCCATTTCAGTGAGGGGGGTGTTAAAGTCCCCCACTATTATTGTATTGTTATCAATGTGTTTCTTTGCTTTTGTTATTAATTGCCTTATATAATTGGCTGCTCCCATGTTAGGGGCATAGATATTTACAATTGTTAGATCTTCTTGTTGGATAGATCCTTTAAGTAGGATATAATGTCCTTCCTCGTCTCTTATTACAGTCTTTGGTTTAAAATCTAATTTGTCTGATATAAGGATTGCCACCCCAGCTTTCTTTTGGTGTCCATTAGCATGGTAAATGGTTTTCCACCCCCTCACTTTCAATCTGGGGGTGTCTTTGGGTCTAAAATGAGTCTCTTGCAGACAGCATATCGATGGGTCTTGTTTTTTAATCCAGTCTGAGAGCCTGTGTCTTTTGATTGGGGCATTTAGCCCATTTACATTCAGGGTAACTATTGAAAGATAGGAATTTAGTGCCATTGTATTGCCTGTAAGGTGACTGTTACCGTATATTGTCTGTGTTCCTTTCTGGTCTCTGTTGCTTTTAGGCTCTCTCTTTGCTTAGAGGGCCCTTTTCAAGATTTCTTGTAGGGCTGGTTTTGTGTTTGCAAATTCCTTTAGTTTTTGTTTGTCCTGGAAGCTTCTTATCTCTCCTTCAATTTTCAATGACAGCCTAGCTGGATATAGTATTCTTGGCTGCATATTTTTCTCATTTAGTGCTCTGAATATATCCTGCCAGTCCTTTCTGGCCTGCCAGGTCTCTGTGGATAGGTCTGTTGCCAATCTAATGTTTCTACCATTGTAGGTTACATATCTCTTTTCCCGAGCTGCTTTTAGGATTTTCTCTTTGTCTCTGAGACTCGTAAGTTTTACTATTAGATGTCGGGGTGTTGACCTATTTTTATTGATTTTGAGAGGGGTTCTCTGTGCTTCCTGGATTTTGAGGCCTGTTTCCTTCCCCAAATTAGGGAAGTTCTCTGCTATAATTTGCTCCATTATACCTTCTGCCCCTCTTTCTCTTCCTTCTTCTTTTGGGATCCCAATTATTCTAATGTTGTTTTGTCTTATGGTATCGCTTATCTCTCGAATTCTGCCCTCAGGATCCAGTAGTTGTTTATCTCTCTTTTTCTCAGCTTCTTTATTTTCCATCATTTGGTCTTCTATTACTGATTCTCTCTTCTGCCTCATTTATCCATGCAGTTAGTGCCCCCATTTTTGATTTCACCTCATTAATAGCCTTTTTGATTTCGACTTGGTTAGATTTTAGTTCTTTTACTTCTCCAGAAAGGGTTTCTCTAATAACTTCCATATTTTTTTCAAGCCCAGCTAGTATCTTTAAAGTGATGATTCTGAACTCTAGATCTGCATCGTACTAATGTCCGTATTGAGTAGGCCCCTGGCAGTCGGTACTACCTCTTGTTCTTTTTGTTGAGGTGATTTTTTCCATCTTGTCATTTTGTGCAGAGGAGACTAGATTAATGAGAGAACAAAATGCTAGCAGAGTAACAACGTCCCCAGAACATATACTCTAAACAAATCAGAAAAGACCTGAAGCAGTGGAAAAAGAAACGGAGAGAGAGAAAAAAGAAAAAGAAAAAGATAAAGATAAAAACAAAAACAAACAAAACAAAACAACAACAACAAAAAAAAAACAGAATGTGATCCAATATGATCAGGCTGGTATATAGATCAGTGCCACACACTAGATTTGGGGTGTATTTTGGTCTTTTAGAAGAAAGTGCCTCCCAAAATTTTAAAGAAAGAAAAACTTATATATGTACAAAAATAAGGGTTGATATGATAAAGGGATAGAATATGACTGTAAAGATGGAAATTATAAAAAATTTTATAAAAGGAATTGATAAGAAGTTGTTTGAAAAAAGAAAGAAGAGGATTTAAAAAAAGAAAAAAGATAAAAAAAAGGGAGAGAATGTGATCAGGCAGGGGAGTAGAAAAAATCATATACTAGAGATTTAGGGTATATTTTAATCTGTTAGAAGAAACTATCTCAAAATTTTAAAGAGAGAACAACTTATATATATATGCCAAAAATACAAGTAACTACTATGAAGGAATAGAATATGACTCTAAAAATGAAAAATAAAAACGTTTTTTAAAAAAAGGGATTGATAAGATGTTGGTTGAAAAAGGGAAAAAGAAAAATTCAAAAAAAAAAGAAAAAAGACAGTTAAAAAAAAATTAACTTTGAAAGACTAAAGAATCATGGTAAAAAAGCCATGGATTCTATGTGCAGTATTCCCCTAGCTCTGGAGTTCTGCCGTTCTTATTGATCAGTAAACTTGGTCTTGGCTGGCTGTTCTCGCTGATCTTCTGGGGAGGGGCCTGTTGCCATGGTTTCCAAATGTCTCTGCCGGGGGCGGAATTGCCCCGCCCTTGCCCCCTCCCAGCTAAGTAATCTGCTCGGGTTTGCTCTTCAGAGCTTTTGTTCCCTGCGAGCTTTCCGTACAGCTTTGGAGGCAGAGAGTGAAAATGGCGGCCTCCCAATCTCTGCCCCGGAGGAGCCGAGAACTCGGGGCCCCGCTCCTCAGTGAGCCCCCAGAGAAAAGCCGTCAGTCACTCCCGTCTCCCCAGTCCCCGGCCGCACTCCGTGCTCACCCGGCCTGTGACCGCGCATTTCTATCTCTGGCACCCGACCCCGGGTGGAGTCTCCAAACCCAGCAGATCCCTGCGGTGCACTCCCACGCGGCTCCTCCCGGGGGAGGAAGGTGAGTCTCCCCGGATCTGCCGCTTGTTGGGTCCCTGCTGGAGGAGCAGTGGCCCGACTGTGCCCCGGATCACGGTCTATGGCAAGCCTGAGCTGAGAGCCCACTCCTCGGCTCCGTCTCTGCAGCCGGCTTCCCTGCTCCGATACCTGGGAGCTCTGCCACACTCAGGCACCCCCGTTCTTTCTGTGACCCGTGGGTCCTGAGACCACACTGTCCCGGAGGGTTCCACCCCCCGCTTAGCCACCAGAGTGACGTCCCTCAGTGAAGCAGACTTTTAAAAGTTCCGATTTTGTGCTCCGCGGCTCTATCACTTGCCAGAAGCGGCCGCCGGAGGCCCCTCCCCCGCCGTCTATCCTCCCGAATATCCCTCGGATTCACTTCTCCGCACGTCCTACCTTCCAGAAAGTGGTCGCTTTTCTGATGAGAGAGTTGTTGCTCTTCTTTTCTTCGATCTCCTGTTGAGTTTGTAGGTGTTCAGAATGGTTTGATCCCTATCCAGCTGAATTCCTGAGAGGAGACGAAATCCAGGTCTCCTACTCCTCTGCCATCTTGCTCCCTGTCCTGATCCTCTTGCCTCAGGTGACAGCAAGAGCAGTAGCTTGTCCCAAACTGACCTGGTCAAGATTGTCAAACATAGGTAATTAACAGAAGGTTCTTTGTCTCTTCAATCATAAGCTGTACATCTGTCAATCCAGAGCTGACTATGGACGCATGTCCTTCTAGATGGTAAAGCTAATATTAGACAATATAACCATGTTGCAGAGAAAATTGGAGAAAAGAGATACCCAGTACAAACACACATGGAATCCAGTTTTAGGATCTTGGAGCTCCCCATGAGACAAACGCTTTCCTTGTCATTCCTGTGGTGTAGTACCTGGCCAATAAGTTTACTTTTTCCTTAGCATTCAGCAAATTGGGTTTCTGTGGCTTGCAGTCAAACAGTTCTTTCAAACACGTATAAACGAAATATTGGCTTGGCTACATTAGAGTACTAACAAGTGGCTTTTGAAGCTGAGATAGCCTCACAGATCTTCTATGCCAAGTTTTGTGCTGTTTCCACCAAACCACACTCTTCTAGAAGTATACTTTGCTTATTATCATTATCATTATTCCTTGGCTTTTTAACATAAATTCCAGGACGTCCCATTGAGAAGTGGTATCTGCCTCCAAAAACGTCATTCTTACCTTGGCATCAATACATCAACAGATACTATCATATGATTTATTCTCCCAACTTTAAGTTTTCTGCTCATCCTCTCTGTCCATGAGCCATTCCTTCTGACCCCAAACAGAGATAAAGTAAAGTAAACTTGCCTAATCTAGGTAAGGTGAGGTTTGCAGCCCCCGCCGCCTTGTCAAGAGGAGAGATCACGCAAATATCCAACCAGTACACTTGATCAAAGATGTACATCCAGTGAGGTCCTCAACCCTCATTCCCAGACACTTAGGAAAACTGAACAATTCTGGATAACTGTGCCATTTGCCTGCTTCCTGTATCTTGAATATGGATTTATTTTAAATTACTATTATATTTTCTCAAAATAACAGACACTTTAAAGGTAGCCTATATGCTCTGGGATGCCTGGCTGGCACAGTCGGTTGAGCTTCCGACTCTTGGTTTTAGCTGGGATCAGCATGAAGTCTGCTTGAGACTTTCTGTCCCTCTGCCCCTGCCCCTTTATCCCCCACTGGCTCTCCCTCTCCAAAATAAGTAAATAAATTTTAGGGTAAATGTAGCTTATACATTTATACACAGGCTTCCCTCTGCCTATAATACAGACTTCAGATTCTGTTAGTATGCATTCAAGCCATCTAGCAATAATTCAGCTAACATCCAAAGTAGTTTTTAAGTCAAGGTTCAAGTTCAGCATCATGACTCTGGTTGTTATTTGGTACATATTGTTACAATGTTTACATGTTAACTTTTATGGAAGGTTCCCAGGCCAGAATTCTGACACTATCATCTTTGACATGTAAACTGTTTTGCAACTGGGATATCACCTTGACAATATGTTGAAGTAAGAATCCAGCTTACATGGGGTGCCTGGGTGGCTCAGTCATTAAGCATCTGCCTTCAGCTCAGGTCAAGATCCCGGGGTCCTGGGATCAAGCCCCACATCAGGCTCCCTGCTCAACGGGAAGCCTGCTTCTCCCTCTCCCACTCCCCCTGCTTGTGTTCCCTCTCTCGCTGTGTCTCTCTCTGTCAAATAAATAAATAAAATCTTAAAGAAAAAAAAGAATCCAGCTTACAAACAGAAAAAAATAAGGTGGCTTCTTCCCCAAGCTCATGTTCAAATTTTACTAAATGAATCCTGAATAGCTTGACTTCCATCATTGTTTATATTTAAATGTATTGATGAATTCCAGTTATCTTAAACCAATATGCTATGATTATATCAATAACTGATCTATTTGTCTGTCCTTATGCCAATACGACGCTGTCTTGATAATGGTAGAGACTAGCTGTGTAGTAAGTTTTAAAACCGGGAAATAGAAGTCTTCCAATATTCTTTCTTTTCAAGAGTCTTTTGGCTATTCTGGGTCTTTTTCAGTTCCCTATGAATTTTAACCAGCTTTTCTTTTTTTTTTTTAAGATTTTATTTATTTATTTGAGAGAGAGAGAATGAGAGACAGAGAGCATGAGAGGGAGGAGGGTCAGAGGGAGAAGCAGACTCCCCGCTGAGCAGGGAGCCCGATGCGGGACTCGATCCCAGGACTCCAGGATCATGACCTGAGCCGAAGGCAGTCGCTTAACCAACTGAGCCACCCAGGCGCCCTTAACCAGCTTTTCAATTTCTGCACAGAAGTTAGAAGTTTGGTAGAGACTATTTGAATCTATAGACCAATTGTGAGAATATTGCCATTTTAACAACATTAAGTTAATACAGTATCGATAATTAATAATAATTAATGAAATTCATTTCAGTGACATATTATATTGTCATAAAACCTGTAATCAGAAATAAATATAAATATTTTAGTAATTCCCTGAAGGATACAGAGTCCCCTTTGCTATAGTAACACTGTGGCCCACCAAGACCGAAATAAGCTTCAGTCAGATTGCATTAGACTTTAGCTGATAGGAAAAAAAAAATCTAAGAGTAGCTTTAAAAAAGAGGGTTCTCCTCCCCACAAAGAAAAACTGGGGAAAATCCTATTTATGCTGGTTCAGCTCTTCATGTATACCACTAGAGACCAAGATTTCTTTCTTTATGCTCCACCATCCTTAGAATGTAGACTTGGATCCCATGCTCTTACTCTAAAGATTGCCAGATGAGAGGGAAAAGAAAAAAAAAAAAAAGCTAAGGGACAGAGGGGGACAAAAAAAGTAAAGGATTTTCACTTTTTATTCATGAAAAAAAAAAACCTCCCCCCAAGATTTATGCCTACATCTCATTGTCCAAAACTGGGGCACATAGCCACTTCTAGCTTTAAAGGAGACTCCCCAATTCTAGTTTCTAGATTTCATAACTTCAATAATAGAAACAGACAAAGGAGAAAAAGGTTGTAATTCAAAGTTGATTCAGCCAATCCAGAGAGTCTGCCAAACTTACTCTTCAATGTGGTAGAAAGAATATAACTGTTTACCTTCTCTTTTCCCAAGATTTTCATTAAAAAAAAGTAAAACAAAAACTATAAGGAAACACATAAATCAATAATACAGCTGGAAGAAGAAGGAGGAGGAGGAAGGGGTGGGGGCTTGGGAGAAGAAGAGGAAAAAGATCTACTAGCACTTCCTGAGGGATTGATGGACCACAGGAAGCCGAAGAGAGTGGAGTGAGTCAGAAACCAGAGTAGTAAAAACAGACCAACACAGAGAAAAAGGCTACCATGGTGATAAGAGCCTTTCTTCAGAAGGAACTCACAAGCCACGGAATCACTTCAAAAATGGTAAACGAGTACAAAGAATCAGAGCTGGTCACAGGGTAGGTAAAGGGGTAATTATTGAGAGGACTCTCTGCCAGGCCCCACCTTGTTTCTATGTACAAAATGGTGGCTGTAGAGTTTGTCCTTGGACTAAAGTACAAAAAATGCTCTTTGAGCAAAATAAGAGATCTGTGGGAGGGTGAGGAGCCTTTAGGGTAGGCCTGGGAGTGAGAGATAAAAAGACGTAACAGATAAGAAAATTTTGGAACTGGGTGGCTCAGTCTGTTAAGCATCCCACTCTTGATTTTGGCTCAGGTCTTGATCTCGTGGTGGTGAGTTCAAGCCCCATGTTGGGCTCCACATTGGGTGTGGAGCCTACTTAAAAAAAAAAAAAAATCTGAACTCAGTACAGAGAAGGGAAACAGGAAGACAACCCTGGCTATTAATGAAATACATTAAAATTCTCCATGATGAATGTAAAGTTTCTGCAGTTATGCACTTTCCCAGATTCCTTCCCTACTTCTCACCCAGACATCACCAGGGAAACCCAACTGTCCAGAGACTCCACCCATGAGCAGCAGGTGCAGCAGCTGGCTCTCTTTCAGAAGGTGTGTCTGAAGACCAGATTAGTATTCTGCAAGACAGAGCCAGGGAAATCCCCCAGGACACAGAAAAGAAGAGAAGGAACAAATGAGAGGAGAGTTAAGAATGGTAGAGACTAGATGGAGCAGATCCAACATCCACATCACCGAGGCCCCAGGAAAAGAAGAAAAAAAGAAACATTAAATGGGGACATGGCGTTGTGGGGCAAGAAGTAATAATTATGACTCAATCAATAATTTGTCAAAGAGAAATTTCTACAAACTGAAAAACAGAACAAGTCTTAAGATTAAATAAAGAAAAAACATTGAAAAGACCCTTACTGAAACATATTTCTATAGCTTCTAAACTCAAAAAATGTAGAGAAAAAAATCAAAACAGCATCAAATTTCTCAGTTGAAAATCTAGCTGACTAAAAGCTATTAACTTTTTTTTTTTTACTTCAGAGGGAAAAAAACTAAGTTAGATTTGTCATCCCTCCAAATTATCAATGACGTATGAGGACAAAGATATCATAGAACATGTTAGGACTCAAAAATATTGCCACCAACAAATCTGTCATCAAAAAATAAGTATCAGAGATCCACTACAGCAAAATAAACAAGACAGAGAAGAGCTAGAACTTAAGCAACAGTGAGAGGCCATAAATAGTGAAACTGATTGTGAAATCTTAAAATGTATTTTCAATATAAAAGTGGAGACTACTGAAATTGTCAGAAAGAATTGCTTTCTGATGCAAAAATTAATTGTCTGCAAGTAGAGTTTGACTGTATTAAAACAGCAAACAGTTAAAATGAAAGCAAAAAATGAGGTTAAGAGAGTTTTCAAATATCCTGGCTTGTTCGAAGTGGGAAGCTTATGCATACTTTTTATTTTATTATGATTCTTAAGCAAATGTGAAAACGTGTTTCATTAAGCTTTAATTGTAACCATTATAACAATAAAGGTAAGATCAGGTACATCTAACCACTAGAGGAAAAGGAACAAAATGCTTTTTATGTTTTACCTGACAGTTATATATTGTTTATTATGTTCCATTTACTACTCATAACATTGCTGTGAACTATTTTCTATTAATATCCCATATCATAGATGGTTTACAAATCATGATAAATTAAAAAATAAAAATAAGTTGACAAGGAAAACATATAAACATAGGAGTAATCCAAATACTTGGAAAGAGTTACATTCCTACCTCAAGGCAAAGATAGATTGAGCAAAATAAATCCAGCCACATTCTATTTGTAAGATAAAACATTTAAGTAATGATGCTGGAACACTGAAAATGAACAAAAGGAGATCTTACTTAGCAGGAGACCAGTACCATCAGCCTTTAATATGTCATCAAAGCATCAGAACTATAAATGTGGCACTAATTTTAAGTTATTATAGTGACTTTTATCGTATTGGAACTATGGTGTTAACACTGTAAACATAAACATCCGCCTCTCCATGACACTCTGGAAACTGTGCTCATTGAATATTAGGCACTTTTATTCACTGTGCCCAGGGAAGGGCTATTCTGCTTCTATTATTTGAAACCATGCACTCGGAACCTGGACCAAGATAATCAAATAAAAGAGATCCTGCTACTTGATGCCTCTCTTTGTGAAGACCTGCTATCTCCAAGTCTGTGCTCCCAGACTTGTGTGGTTCACAACAGAAAATAGGATGTTCAGTGAAGCTGCGCTTGAAAAGGCCAGTGTTATTTTTCTTTGTATTTTAGCTTGCTCTGTAAGCGACCTAAATCATATATTCTCCAAGGTACAAAGGGGCTTAATTTACAAAATCTTCTAAGTAACTGATGACTTTTACAGTATGGGTTCCAGAGCTGGATAATCAGCCATAACACACTTGAAAGAGAAAAAGAAAAAAGATTCTTTAGTTTCTTTATTTTCTGAAAAATATGGAGAAATAAGGAAATTCATAGGAAATAAGGAATTTCATGATATTAGGGAGCTATCAAATCATCATTTTTGTGAAATGCTGTTTAATAAGCATATATTGCTGCCATCCCCTAACATGTCATTCTTCATAAGGGAATTTCTCTGACTTGTCAGATGTCTCTTGGAATGAAGAAATTAACGAGGTGTATCTGGACTCGCCAGTAACGCTATTCTCATTCCCTTGATTATATTCGAGAAAAAGAGATTACATCCCTCCTAAATGAAAAAAAAAAAAAATAGTTAAGCTGACTGCTGGGTAAACATGTATCATTTGAAACAAGAAGTCGAATATTATGGAAAGAAAAATACCTCTTTAATGTAAAGCTTTGTTCTTAATGGGAAAAATCTCTCTCCCCTTTTAATGAGAAAAGAATAGGACCATCATTATTTCATATCTAAGATAACTCATTTGTTATGCTAATTTTCACTCACAGACTCTATTACGCATTTTAGAAATATATATTCCACTCACCCATCCACCGCCCCCCCCCACACACATCCCTTCTCTGGAGAGTTTTTCTCTTCTACTCTTTGCCTCAGCTTCAACGGTGCACCCACGTTCCCAAGGATCTACTTTCAGAACCCTATAACTGACTTGCAATCTGACTCTAGGCTGTTCTCCATATGTCCCAGATTCTAGTCAGGAAGCAGTTTTTGATGTATTCTCACAGAACCATGATGCCATCCTGAGGATTGATTATGTGCACAGTCTGGTTCCGTGAGGGTTGGCCTGTAAGTAACCTTAGTGGTACTCCTGACTCCTGTCCTACTATTCTTCATCTTTCCCTGATCACCAGCCCATCATAGAGATTTCAACGCAAGCTATGACAGTGCTCACATGAGTTTGGTCAGCTGTAACTTTTTTCTACATTTGAGTTTCTACAATTCTTCTGAGTTCCGAATCATCGTTTAAGATTGATCTTGGAGGGCATCTAGGTGGCTTAGTGAGTTAAGCGTCTGACTCTTGGTTTGGGCTCAGGTCATGATCTCAGGCTCTTGAGATCCAGCCTCTCATAGGGCTTGTGCTCAGCATGGAGCCTGCTTGTCCCTCTCCCTCCCCCCTCTGCTCCTCCACCCACTCGAGCAATGCTCTCTCAATCTCTCTCTCTCTCAAATAAGTAAACAAAATAAATAAAATCTTTAAAAAGATGGATCTTTAACTATATTTTTTACTAAATTGTAGCTCCCTTAGACCAAGCTTTCTGACATAAATTTTTTCATTGTTTTATGCTAGTCTTTATCCTTTTTAGTTAAAAATCCAATCTTTTCAAAGCCCTAAATATTTAGAACACTATTAAGCAGAATACTTAATAGTTTTTTAAAAAGCTTTATTGAAGGGCGCCTGGGTGGCTCAGTTGGTTAAGCGACTGCCTTCGGCTCAGGTCATGATCCTGGAGTCCCGGGATCGAGTCCCACATCGGGCTCCCTGCTCAGCAGGGGGTCTGCTTCTCCCTCTGACCCTCCTCCCTCTCATGCTCTCTGTCTCTCATTCTCTCTCTCTCAAATAAATAAATAAAATCTTAAAAAAAAAGCTTTATTGAATAAAAGATATACACTGTAAATATCAGTCATTATAAGTGTACAATCAGTGATTTTTAGTAAACTTATAGAGTTGTGGTACTATCACTATAAACCAATTTCAGAACATTCTCATCAGCCAAAAAAATTCCCATGAGTCCAGTGCTTTACTGATCGTCAAGTCAATACCCACAATCATCCCAGCCCCAGAAAACTAGCATCTCTAAAAATTGCCTTTTTCTGGTGCCTGGGTGGGTCAGTCGTTAGGGGTCTGCGTTTGGCTCAGGTCATGATCCCAGGGTCCTGGGATCGAGCCCTTCATCGGGCTCCCTGCTCGGTGGAAGCCAGCTTCTCCCTCTCCCACTTCCCTGCTTGTGTTCCCTCTCTCACTGTCTCTCTCTCTGTCAAGTAAATAAATAAAATCTTTAAAAAAATAAAAATAAAAATTGCCTTTTTCTGGATATTTCATGAAATGAAAGTACACACTATATAGTATTTGTATCTGGCTTTTTTTTTCACTTAGAGTAAGGTTTTTGAGGTTCATCCATGTTGTAGTATGATTCAGTATTCTATTCCTTTCATTACTGAGTAATATTACTTTTAATGGAATATTTTATATATAAAATATATAATATATAAAAGTATATAATAAATACATATATATATAATATATATACACACACATACACACACACCTCCTTTGTTTACCTATATACCAGTTGATGGATATTTGGATTTTTTCCACTCTAGCACTATTATGCATAATGCTTCTATGAACATTCATAGTATGGACATATGTGGACATATCTTTTCATTTTTCTTAGGTAGATTCCTAGGGTGGAATTGCTGAGTTTTTGTTTAAGTTTGATCTTTTTTTTTTAAGATTTCATTTATTTATTTGACAGAGAGAGAGAGAGATAGGAAGAGCAGGAACACAAGCAGGGTGAGTGGGAGAGGGAGAAGCAGGCTTCCCGGCGAGCAGGGAGCCCGATGCAGGGCTCAATCCCAGGACTCTGGGACCATAACCTGAGCCAAAGGCAGACGCTTAATTACTGAGCCACCCAGGTGCCCCTAGGTTTAATCTTTTAAGAAATTTGTCAGACTATTTACCAAAGTGGTTTTATCATTGTCTAATATATGAGGGATTCCATTTCTCTACATGCTCCCCAACACTTGGTTTTGTCTGGTTTTCATATAGCAATTTGAATGGCTCTGTAATGATATTTCATTGCATTTTTCATTTGCCTTCACCTAATGAAGAATAATGTTGAGCACATTTTAATTCATATGTCTACTTTTTTTTTTTTTTAAAGATTTTATTTATTTGACAGAGAGAGACACAGCAAGAGAGGGAACACAAGTAGGGGGAGTGGGAGAGGGAGAAGCAGACTCCCTGCCGAGCAGGGAGTCCGATGCGGAACTCGATCCCAGGACCCTGGGATCATGACCTGAGCTGAAGGCAGACGCTTAACGACTGAGCCACCCAGGCGCCCCAATTCATATGTCTACTTAATGAAATGTCTATTTAAGTGCTTTGTTTTTGCCCATTTTTTAATTGAGATATTTATCTTGGTATTATTGAGTCATAAAAATTCCTTACATATTCTAAATGCAAGTCCTTTGTCAGATATGTAATTTGTAAATAGCTTCTATTAGTCTGTGAGTTGTATTCTAATTTTCTTATCAGTGTCTTTTGAAGCACAAAATTTTAAATCTTGATGAAGTCCAATTTATCAATATTCCTTGTTTGGCTCATACTTTGGCAGCACATCTGAAAACCCTTTCCCAAATCTATGCATTCTCAACTAGGCATATCAGTCTCAAGGGTATAAATACAGGTTCTTCTTCATGGGTGAAAAACTCGAAAGAAAGGAAGGAAGGAAGGAAGGAAGGAAGGAAGGAAGGAAGGAAGGAAGGAAGGAAGGAAGGAAGAGAAAAAGAGAGGGAAAGAGGGAGGAAGGGAGGAAGGAAAGTAGGAAGGAAGGAAGGAAGGGAGGAAGGAAGAAACTATGTCTATTATATTAAAATTTCAATTAGAATTTTCCAGTTAGATAAAAAAGTTTAAAAATCTCTTTAAAGAGGGGTAATAATGAAAACAAGGTTGAGAAACACCAGTTTAACCCAAGGATTTCTCCTGGGACTTCTAGAAATTTAACAGTTTTAGCTCTTAAATTAAGCCTAAGATCTTCTTGAGTTAATTCTGTGTATGGTTGTGAGATCAGGGTTTATTTATCTGCACGAGAATATCTAATTATTATTTGTACAGTACTTGTTGAAAAAACTATTTTTCCCCCATTGAAATGTCTTAGTACCTATTTCATTGCCAGTCAATCACAAATGTGAGGGCTTCTTTTTGTGCTCTCTATTTGGTTCCATTGAACTCTATGCCTATTTTTTTGTCAGTACCACATTATCTTGATTACCATAAGTTTTGAAATTGCATAGTATAGGTCTTCAACTATATTCTTCTATAAACTTAGTTTGACTACTCCACATTCTTCATATGTCCCTATCAATTTTAGTTTAGTTTCAAAGATCTGCTGAGATTTTGACAGAGGTTATGTTGAATTTATAAATCACTTTTGGGGAGTGGGGCACCTGGGTGGCTCAGTCAGTTAAGCTTCTGCCTTCAGTTCAGGTCATGATCCCGGGTCCTGGGATTGAGCCCCAAGTCAGGCTCCCTTCTCAGTGGGAAGTCTGCTTCTCCCTCTCCCTCTGCCCCTCTCCCTGCTTGTGCTTGCTCTCTCTCTCTTTCAAATAGATACATAAAATCTATAAATAAATAAATAAATAAGCAAATAAACAAACAAATAAATAGATAGATAAATTTGGGGAGAATTGACATATTAACAATGTGAAGACTTCCAGTCCACAAACATGGATTATCTCTCTATTTAGATATTCTATTTCCCTCAGCAATATTTGGCAGTTTTTAATGTACAAATCAATATGTGATGTTAAACTTAGTCCCAACTCTTATATTTGCCTTGTGGCTATTTTAAATAAAAACACTTTCTTAGGGCGCCTGGGTGGCTCAGATGGTTAAGTGTCTGCCTTCGGCTCAGGTCATGATCTCAGGATCCTGGGATTGAGTCCCGCATCGGGTTTCCTGCTCAGTGCAGAGCCTGCTTCTCCCTCTCCCTCTGCCACTCCCTCTGCTTGTGCTCTTCTGTCTCTCTCTCTGTCAAGTAAATAAATAAAATCTTAAAAAAAAAAACACTTAATTTGACTGTTGGATGGTTCATTGCTAGCATAAGAAAACAAATGATTTTTTTTTAAAGATTTTATTATTTATTTATTTATTTGAGAGAGAGAGAATGAGAGACAGAGAGCATGAGAGGGAGGAGGGTCAGAGGGAGAAGCAGACTCCCTGCCGAGCAGGGAGCCCAATGCGGGACTCGATCCCGGGACTCCAGGATCATGACCTGAGCCGAAGGCAGTCGCTTAACCAACTGAGCCACCCAGGCGCCCAACAAATGATTTTTTTAATTTAATTTAATTTTATTATGTTATGTTAGTCACCATATAATACATCATTAGTTTTTGATGTAGTGATCCATGATTCATTGTTTTCATATAACACCCAGTGCTCCATGCGTACATGCCCTCCTTAATACCCATCACCACACTAACCCATCCCCCCACCCCCTTCCCCTCTAAAACCCTTAGTTTGTTTCTCGGAATCCATTGTCTATCATGGTTCATCTCCCCCTCTGATATCCCCCCCTTCATTTTTCCCTTCCTTCTCCTAATGTCCTCCATGCTATTCCTTATGTTCCACAAATAAGTGAAACCATATGATAATTGACTTTCACTACTTGACTTATTTCACTTAACATAATCTCCTCCAGTCCCATCCATGTTGATGTAAAAGTTGGGTATTCATCTTTTCTGATGGCTGAGTAATATTCCATTGTATATGTGGACCACATCTTCTTTATCCATTCATCTGTTGAAGGGCATCTCAGCTCTTTCCACAGTTTGGCTATTGTGGACATTGCTGCTATGAACAGTGGGGTGCATATGACCCTTCTTTTCACTACATCTGTGTCTTTGGGGTAAATACCCTGTAGTGCAATTGCTGGGTCATAGGGTAGCTCTATTTTTAAATTTTTGAGGCACCTCCACACTGTTTTCCAAAGTGGCTGTACCAACTTGCATTCCCACCAACAGTGTAAGAGGGTTCCCCTTTCTCCACAACCTCTCCAACATTTGTTGTTTCTTGCTTTGTCAATTTTTGCCTTTCTAACTGGTATAATGTAGTATCTCAATGTGGTTTTGATTTGAATTTCCCTGATGGCTAATGATGATGAACATTTTTTCATGTGTCTGTTAGCCATTTGTATGTCTTCTTTGGAGAACTGTCTGTTCGTGTCTTCTCCCCATTTTTTGACTTGATTATTTGTTTTTTGGGTGTTGAGTTTGAGAAGTTCTTCATAGATCTTGGAAATCAGTGCTTTGTCTGTAGTGTCATTTGCAAATATCTTCTCCCATTCTGTGGGTTGCCTCTTTGTTTTGTTGACTGTTTCCTTTGCTGTGCAGAAGCTTTTTATCTTGATGAAGTCCCAAAAGTTCATTTTTGCTTTTGTTTCACTTGCTTTGGAGATGTATCTTGAAAGAATTTCCTGTGGCCAATGTCAAAGAGGTTACTGCCTATGTTCTCCTCTAGGATTTTGATGGATTCCTGTCTCACATTGAGGTCTTTCATCCATTTTGAGTTTACCTTCATGTATGGTGTTAAAGAATGGTCGAGTTTCATTCTTCTGTATATAGCTGTCCAATTTTCCCAGCACCATTTATTGATTATTTGACATAGAGTTGAGGGTCCATATCTGGGCTCTCTATTCTGTTCCATTGGTCTATATGTCTGTTTTTGTGCCAGTACCATGCTGTCTTGGTGATCAATGCTTTGTAATATAGCTTGAAATTGGGCAACGTGATGCCCCCAGCTTTGTTTTTCTTTTTCAACATTTCCTTGGCGATTCAGGGTCTTTTCTAATTCCATACAAATTTTAGGATTGTTTGTTCCAGCATTTTGAAAAATGTCATTGGAACTTTGATTGGGATGGCGTTGAAGGTATAGATTGCTCTGGGTAGCATAGGCATTTTAACAATGTTTATTCTTCCGATCCATGAGCATGGGATGTTTTTCCATCTTTTTGTGTCTCCTTCAATTTCTTTCATGAGTGTTCAGTACTTCCTAGAGTATAGATCCTTTACCTCTTTGGTTAGGTTTATTCTGAGGTAACTTACGGTTTTTGGTGCTATTGTAAATGGAATCATTTCTCTAATTTCTCTTTCTACAGTTGCATTGGTAGTGTACAAGAAAGCAACTGATTTCTGTGCACTGATTTTGTATACTCCCACATTACTAAATTGCTGTATGAGTTCTAGTAGTTTGGGGGTGGAGTCTTTTGGATTTTCTACATAAAATATCATGTCATCTGTGAAGAGAGAGAGTTTGACTTCTTTGCCAATTTGAATACCTTTTATTTCTTTTTGTTGTCTGTTTGCTGTTGCCAGGACTTCCAGTACTATGTTGAACAATAGTGGCGAGAGTTGGCATCCTTGATGTGTTCCTGATCTTAAGGGAAAGGCTCTCAGCTTTTCCCCATTGAGGATGATATTCGCTGTGGGTTTTCATAGATGGATTTTATGAACTTGAGGAATGTTCCCTCTATCCCTATACTCTGGAGAGTTTTAATCAGGAAAGGATGTTGTATTTTGTCAAATGCTTTTTCTGCATCAATTGAGAGGACCACATGGTTTTTCTCTCTCCTCTTATTAATGTGTTCTATCACATTGATTTGTGAATGTTGAACCACACTTGCATCCCGGAGATAAATCCCACTTGGTCGTGGTGGATGATTCTTTTAATGTACTGTTGGATCCTATTAGCTAGGATTTTGTTGAGGATTTTGGAATCCATATTCATCGGGGATATCAGTCTGAAATTCTCCTTTTTGATTGGGTCTTTGCCTGGTTTGGGGATTAAGGTAATGCTGGCCTCATAGAATGAGTCTGGAAGCTTTCCTTCTGTTTCTATTTTTTGAAACAGCTTCAGGAGTATAGGTATTATTTCTTCTTTGAATGTTTGGCAGGATTCCCCAGGGAATCCATCAGGCCCTGGACTCTTGTTTTTTGGGAGGTTTTTGATCACTGCTTCAATCTTGTTACTGGTTATTGGCCAATTCAGGTTGTCATTTTCTTCCTGTTTCAGTCTTGGCAGTTTATAGGTTTCCAGGAAGACATCCATTTCCTCCAGGTTGCTTCATTTATTGGCATATAGATGTTGGTAATAATTTCTAATAATTGTTTCTATTTCCTTGGTATTAGTCATGATCTCTCCCCTTTCGTTCATAATTTTATTAATTTGGGTCCTTTCTCTTTTCTTTTGGGTAAGTCTGGCCAGTGGTTAATCGATCTTATTAATTTTTTCAAAGAACCAGCTTCTAGTTTTGTTGATCTGATCTACTGTGTTTCTGTCTTTTAATTCATTGATCTCTGCTCTAATTTTAATTATTTCTCTTCTAATGCATGGGTTAGGCATCATTTGTTGCTTTTTCTCTAGGTGTAAAGTTAGTTGGTGAATTTAAGATTTTTCTATTTTTTTGAGTGAGGCTTGGATGGCTATGTATTTGCCCCTTAGGACTGCCTTTGCAGTATCCCATAGGTTTTGGACTGATGTGTTTTCATTCTCATTGATTTCCATGAATTGTTTAAGTTCTTTGATTTTTTGTTTGACCCAAACATTCTTGAGCAGAGTGGTCTTTATCTTCAAAGTGTTTGAATTTCTTCCAATTTTTTTCTTGTGATTGAGTTCCAGTTTTAGAGCATTATGGTCTGAGAAGATGCAGGGAATAATCTCAATCTTTTGGTATCAGTTGAGACCTGATTTGTGACCCAGTATGTGGTCTATTCTGGAGAAAGTTCCATGTGTGCTCAAAAAGAATGAGTATTCTGTTGTTTTAGGGTGGAATGTTCTGTAAATATCTATGAGGTCCATCTGGTCCAGTGTGTCATTCAAAGCTCTTGTTTCTTTGTTGATTTTCTGCTTAGATGATCTGTCTATTGCTGAGAGTGGAGTATTGAGGTCTCCTACAATTAATGTATTGTTATCAATATGACTCTTTATTTTGGTTAACAGTTGGCTTATGTAGATGGCTGCTCCCATATTGGGGGTGTAGATATTTACAATTGTTAGATCTTCTTGTTGGATAGACCCTTTAAGAATGATATAGTGTCCTTTGTGTCTCTAACTATAGTCTTTAGCTTAAAATCTAGTTTGTCTGATATGAGAATTGCTACCCTAGCTTTCTTTTGAGGTCCGTTGGCATGGAAGATGGATCTCCATCCCTTCACTTTCAGTCTGGATGTATCTTTAGGTTCAAAATGAGTCTCTTGTAGACAGCATATGGACGGGTCCTGTCTTTTTATCCAATATGCAACCTTGTGCCATTTTATGGGAGCATTTAGGTTGTTCACATTGAGAGTGATTATTGAAAGATATGAATTTATTGTCATCATGTTGCCTCTGAAGACCTTGTTTCTATAGATTGTCTCTGTAATTTTCTGTTCTATATCACTCTTGGGGTCTTTCTCCTTTTATAGAAACCCCCTTAATATTTCTTGCAGGGCTGGCTTAGTGGTCACATATTCTTTCAGTTTCTGCTGGTCTTGGAAGCTCTGCATCACTCCATCCATTCTAAATGATAGCCTTGCCGGATAAAATACTCTTGGCTGCATGTTCTTCTCATTTAGTACCCTGAATATGTCTTGCCAGGACTTTCTGGCTGGCCAGGTCTCTGTGGATAGGTCTGACGTTATTCTGATGTTCCTCCCTCTGTACATAAGGAATCTCTTCCCCCTAACTGCCCTTAAGATGGTTTCCTTGGTTCTAAGATTTGCGAGTTTTACTGTTACATGCTAGGGTGTTGGCCTGTTTTCCTTGATCTTGGGAGGGCTCCTCTCTGCCTCTAGGACGCGAATGTTTGTTTCATTCCCCAGATTAGGGAAGTTCTCAGCTACGACTTGCTCAAATATGTCTTCTAGTCCTCTCTCTCTCGCTACCCCCTCAGGGATCCCAATAATTCTGACATTGGAACATTTCATGGTGTCACTTATTTCTCTGATTCTATTTTCATGGATTTTGAGTTGTTTTTTCCTGGCCTCATCTTTTTCCTTCTTTTCTATCAATTAGTCTTCTAGATCAACTAATTCGTTCTTCTGCCTCACTTACCCTAGCTGTTAGATTATTTAGATTAGATTGGATCTCATTGATAGCATTTTTAAGTTCTGCCAGTTCAGCTTTCATTTCTGCCCTTAGAGACTCTACATTGCCATTAATCTATTTCTCCATTCTAGCTATTATCTTCACAATTGCTACCCTGAATTCCATTTCTGACATCTTGGTTATATCTGAATCCATTTGTAAATCTGTGGCAGAAGTCACAGTCTCTGAGTCTTTCCTATTTTGGGGGTTCCTCCTCCTAGTCATTCTGTTGAGGGGTGGTTGAGGGAATGTATAGAGTATTATTGACCACAACCCAAGCAAGATGCACCTGTTTTCTAGGGACCTTAGGGTTGCTGGCCTCTTGTTTTCCCAGCCTGTCTTCTGGGGGAGGGGCCTGCTGAGCTGTTACTCAGGCAACCTTGTTTGGGCAGAGTTGCCCTGCCCCCTGTAGCCAGGGATGGGCTTAGTGGAAAACATTCTTGGGGGGCTTTTGTTCCCTGGTGGTTTTCTGCGTCTCTTCCAAGAGTCAGAACAGAAGAGACTGTTTCCAACCCTCTGCCTCAGAGCAGAGAGATCGCAGTCTGTTCTTCAGTGAGCTCTCCAGGCCACACTGTCTCCGTTTCTGTCCGTGCTGCTATAAACTGCAGCATCCTGGATGATGCACCCCTCTGCAGCGCTTCCAGTCCTGCCTCCAGGTCGGGGCAGGTCTCTGTCCTTTGTGCTTCTAGAACTGCCAGCCGCCCCCAGTTCGCACACATGGCCCCACCACTCCAGGTCAGGGGGGCTGCCCTAAAGTCCTTTCCCCGCTCCCACCAGTCTGTGAGTCTGTCCCCAGCCCCAGTGTCCCCAGCGCAGGAGGCTGTCACTCCCCGGTGGTGTAGGGTCCCCACAGCCAGGCTCCCTCCCACTGCCATTTATCCTCCAATATCTGCCCGCGGAATCATGGCTCCCCACTTCGTACCTCAAAACCAACCACCTGCAATATTCTATTTGTAGAGATCCAAATCTATCTTCCTACATCTCAGGCTGATTTCATGATGCTCAGAGTGGTCTGGTAGATATCCAGCTCAATTCCCGGGATGGGTTGGAATAGGGTCCCCTACTCCTCTGCCATCTTTTTCAAGTCTGAAAACAAATGATTTTTAAAATAAACTTTAACTTTGGGATAGTTTTAGATTTATAGAATAGTAGCAAAGAGAATAGAAAGAAAAAAATTCCTATATACTCCAAACTCATTTCCTTATTATTTTCGGTTTATATTACTATGAAACATTTGTCACAACTAATGAACTAATATTCACACATTGTTATTTTTTTTTAAAGATTTTATTTATTTATTTGACAGAGAGAGATAGCAAGAGCAGGAACACAAGCAGGGGGAGTGGGAGAGGGAGAAGCAGGCTTCCCATGGAGCGGGGAGTCTGATGCAGGGCTCAATCCCAGAACCCTGGGATCATGACCTGAGCCGAAGGCAGACGCTTAATGACTGAGCCACCCAGGCGCCCCCACACATTGTTATTAACTAAAGACAATGCTTTATTCAGATTTCCTTAGTTTTTTACTTATTGACTTTAATTGCAGGATTCCAACCGGGATACTGTGTTACATTTAGTTCTCACAGCTCCTTAGGTCCCTATTGGCTGTGACAGTTTCTTAGACTGTTTTTGTTTTTGATAACTTTGACATTTGAGGGATACTGCTCATATATTTGTAGATTGTCCCCCCAACTTGTATTTGTCTGATGTTTTTCTCATAATTAGATTGGAGCCATAGGTTTGAGGAAGGAGAACCACAAGGGTAAAGTGCCATTTTTATAACTATAATATCAAGTGTACCTACTACTATCAACCTGACTCACCTCTGTTGATGGTAACTTTGATCACATGACTGAGGTTTCTCTACTGTCCTTACCCTCCTCTCTTTCCTACCATACTCTTGGGAAGTAAGTCTCTATGTACAGCCTACATGTAGAGAGTGGGAGTTTTGTTTCACCTCCTAAGGGTGGAGTATCTACATAAATTATTTGTAATTATGCTCTATGGGAGATTTGTCTATTCCTCTAGTATAAATTTATCTTAAAGATCATTAATTTATATAAGTACAGATGGAATAATGATACAGTTTTATATTTTAGGTTAAATTCAATAATATGTTATTTTGTTGCTCAGATTTTTCCAGCTTTGACTACTGGAAACTCTGTTAGTTGGCATCGTGTCCCCTTGATATAATCCCATTATTGTGGAATTTTACTTTTGTTTTGTTTCTGAGTACATCCTCACCTACTGGAACTCTATGATGCTCTAGGGTCATTTCATATATTCATGGTCCACCATGGGGTTAGCCATTCTTCCAACGAGCCATGGGCCTCTTTCTTGGTGAAAGGTATGAGAAACCTAGGTATGCTTATTGCTATATCAATGTCATTGCTCCAAGGTCCTCTCAACTGATGGAGCAAGTAAATGTATGTATGTATAGTAGTCTCTGTGTAGTTTAACTACAGATATAGTTACTTACAGTTGTAGATACAGATAACAATTTTTAAACCTATAAGTTTATGTCAAATAACCTTATATCTGTTCATGTATAGTATAGTCTCTTGTAAAAAAGTATCCTCAATTCCTTCTTATATCCCTTGTGACATTGTTAAAACATATGTAATATTTTATAATTTACATATATATAAATATATATGTAAAACATATGTATACAAACACACATATATTTCACACATTATATAGGCATTTTTGTATATATGTCATATTACATATGTGTCAATATATGTATATATTATATATGCACAGATGTATATGTAATCATTCATTATTTATTATTGAGAGATTTGTGTTAAAATTTCCCACTAACATGGAGAGTTTGCTAATTCTTCCCTAACTTCCTGTTAATTTCTATTTTGGTATTATTTAGAGGCTATATTAATATATCAATAAATATATAGAATAATTATTTGGCACTAGTGGATGAATCTTTTTTTTTTTAATTTAGTGATACTCTTTGGCCTTAATAATCTTTTTACTCCAAGGTCTATTTTGAATAACTGTATTCTTTTACTTAGTGTGTCTCTTTGGTTTGGTAGTGTCTTTTTTTAACAGACTTAATGGTATATAATTTAAATACCATGAAGTTCCCTCATGTAAAGTGTACAGCTGTTCAATAGTATTTAGTATATTTAGAGTTGGACAACCATCACCATAATCTAATTTTAGAACATTTTCATTACCCAACAAAGAAACCAGTACCGATTAGCAGTCACTTCCTCTTTCCCACCTCCCTCTTCCAGCCCTAGACAATCACAAATCCACTTTCTTCCTCTATAGAGTTCCCTATTCTAGACATTTTCATAAATGCAATCACACAAATATGGTCTTTTGTGACTAGCTTCTTTCACTTAGTATAAAGTTTTTTGAGCTTCATCCTTACCGGTGCTTTTTCTCTTTATTGCCAAATAATATTCATTTGTAGTTGAATTATTTAATCCAACCTAAATATCTGTTATTTGTAATTACCTGTTTTATACTATTTATGAGTACCAGAGTTATGTCTCAGAGAGTATGAGCTCAAAGTGGAAATGATTTACAGAGCAAATGAATTCCTTAGATATAGAAGCAGGAGAAACCAGGGAGCCTATTGAAAGTGATTCTTGACATTGTTGAACTGGAGAGCAGAGCAGAAGATCATCCTAAGTAGGGGAGAATTTATTGGTGTGGTGTATTCAGCCATGGTAAGATTTAGTGTTCTGATAAGAACAGCTGAGACAATTCAGAGTTAGGTCTTTACCACTGGATCTTGTATATGGTGATCACCTAAGTAAATAAAGTGAAGATACCAGAACTTCCTTAGCATAGTATTGAGGAAAGGGTCAGAGAGTTCAGGAAACTGGATGTGTTAGAATGGTTTATCAACATGAGACCTTTCAACACACTACATTACTATGTTCCATTGGAGGACCCAGAACACATCTTTAAGAGATGGCTAACCTCTACAGGCTGGAGCCAATGACTGACAATGCTACATAGCACTGGGATCCATAATGGAAACAAGGACGATGGGATACTAGCATTGCACGGATCAGAAGACAAGAGTTAACTGTCAGAGGCTAAGTAGCTGTGTCATCATCGCTAACAGAAAGACATGATTTGTAGCCAGGGTATCATGATCTGCAGAAATCTGTGATGAAAGTTAATACATTGTGGTGGTCTTAGGCACAAAATAAATGGACAGTAGACTAGAGGCTCACTTAATCTGTATAATTAAAATCAAGACCTGGTGAGCAGCAAGAGAAAACTGTCATCTTTCAATCAATATCCAGATCTAATTTCATCCACAGATCTGTAACCGACCGATTAAAGAAAAAGCCAGTTACCATGGTGAAGGTCACTCCCGTATCTTCGTTAAATATTCCTTTGATATTTTTACAGATAAGACCTGAACCATTTGCAGAATAATCATGCAGTAACAAAATTGGAGTGCTCTGTGTTTTGAGGAAGTCAAATATGTGACCCGGGCTGAATAGAAAGAAAAGCACTAAAAATATCTTCATGGTTTTCTGGTAAAAGTGGGGCAGGTTTCTGGAAGTGATAAACAGAATTTGGCCAGTCTATCTCACAATGAGTATACTAGGTCCATAGACTTGTGATTATTTCCTCCTAACCCAAACATATAAATTGGAACAGACACACTAAGCACCTGCAGAACCCATATTGTGGTTCTGTCACCTAGGGAGCAAGAGTCCTTATTTTAATACAGCCAAATGGAAGCCATGAAAAAGCCCTCTACCACCCCACTCAAAATAGAAGCAACATCACATCTCAGAAGACTCAGCTATGTGCGCCAGAGCTCAGCACTACCATAAAAGATTCGACGGAAGCTGGAGCGGTGATCCTCATAACATCCCCATTCAATATACCTACCTAGACTTCTGAATAAAAGCACTCAGAACATGGCCAATGATGGCGGGCTGCTGGGAACTACTCCAGGTGATTGCTATCATTGCAACTAATTACTAATGCTGATCAGTACAGCCCATAGTGCTTCATACACTACTGATCTGGTGAACGAACTCTTTATTCCCACCTGCAGGAAAGAACAAAAATTAGACTTTACAGAGCAGTGTGAATCAACTCTCTTCCCTCTCAACTAGGTTAATTTTCGCACTTTGCCATAACGTGGTTTTGGAAACATTGAGCATCTTAACATTACAAAGAATATTACACTGGGGTGCCTGGGTGGCTCAGTCGGTTAAGCATCTGCCTTCAGCTCAGGTCATGGTCTCTGGGTCCTTCGATCAAGCCCTGCATCGGGCTTCCTGCTCAGTGAGGAGTCTGCTTCTTACTCTCTCTTTCTCTCCCTCCCCATCACTTGTTCTCTCTCTCTTTCTCTCTCAAATAAATAAAATCTTAGAAAACAGAATATTACACTGAACCACTCTGCCCATGATATCATGAGGATGGGACTTGGCGAGAAGAAAGTGATGGGCACCCTAGAGGACCTAATGTAGCAGATATATACTGGAAGGTGGCAGATAAACATCAGTAGAAGTTCAAGTCCTGTCAGTTAATGAAAGTTTTAAGAGTCCAGTGGTTTGGGGTATGTCAGCATATCACCTCTAAGACAATGGACAAGTAGTAATAACTACCCCCATCTCCTGCCACTAAGGATGCACAACACTTTGTGACTCTCTGTATATTTTGGAGACAGAAAGTATACCACACATCAAATATGTTCTGACCCATTCCTTTTTTGAGTAATCCAGAGGCTGATGGGTTTGAGTGGGGCTCAAAGCAAGAGAAGGCTCTGCATCAGCTCCGGGTTGATTTCTTCCTTCTTCTTCTTATTGTTGGAATACGGAGTTTAAAAAGTCAAAATGCGGGCTCTTGGGTGGCTCAGTTGGTTAAGCGACTGCCTTCGGCTCAGGTCATGATCCTGGAGTCCCGGGATCGAGTCCTGCATCGGGCTCCCTGCTCGGCAGGGAGTCTGCTTCTCCCTCTGACCCTCCCCCCTCTCATGCTCTCTCTCTATTTCATTCTCTCTCTCAAATTAAAAAAAAAAATCTTTAAAAAAAAGTCAAAATGCTATCTGTTAAAAATACAGACAGCATATTTAAGTAAAGATGCCATATATGCACAGATTTGGAGGTAGGAAGATTCTACTTCCTCTAGTAAGAGCCCTGGCAAGAATGTCTGTGCTGTCAAAGGAGACTGAGCACAAAATACTTTATTTACTTAAGTACTACAGAGCAGTAGTTACAAGCCTCCTGAGTTTCACACTACAATTCATGAAGCAGTGTACAATTTCAAGCAAGCAAAGTTTTACTTAGATGTAAACATGCAAGAACAATATTCTTCAAGGGACAGTACTAACATGGTCTGTGTTTTATAGAATAAAATAGACACATTGACTTTAGAGTAAATGACACACATTGAACATATAGATAAACCCGTGACCCAGAGTAGGAAGGAGTGTTTATTCTCAGCCAAGAATTATTATGACCAATTCACATAAATGTAAAGGGAAAACCCAAAACTTCTTTTCTTTTGATAAGGCGTACTTTAGATTTTAACAAAGGAAATCAGAAGCATTTGGAGGAACCAGGAATTATTCCTAGCAGTTTCCTTCCATTTCTCCTGACCTCAGCCATGCCTAACAATTGAAATGCATAGACTCATAGCGAAAGTAAGAAAGGAGATAAAAAAGAATGATTATTAAGTTTGACTAAAAAGAAGATCTTTTCAATGGTGAATAGCTGCTTGAAAAATAATTCATTGATTTCCTTGGAATATGATTTTTATAACTTTCTTTATTCCATAGAAGTCATGGAAAGATATAGTTATAAAAAGGTCTTCTGCAGGATTGCATTAGTATCTCTGAATAATTCACATGCAAATTTTTTTAGTTCAACTCAAAAAGAAGCCAGAGACATTTTCAATCAAGACTATGCTCTTGGTTACATACCTAGACTCTGCCAAAAGCACTGGAAAGAATATTGGGGGGGGGGGGAATTGACCCAAGAGGTTTTTGTTTTGTTTTTTTTAAGGTTCAAATACATTTTTGTTGCCTTGTTATCAAAATTACATGAAAGGAAATTTTGAGCTGATAAGAAGTTTTTATTTAGTTTTCTTTTCATTTATCTAAGTCCCTTATTTACCATCTTCTATGGATTCATCCATATGTTCACAGTGAATATATCTGCACTTCGTTTAGCAGGTTTTGTGTTTGCAAGGCAAACTTTGTTGAAACATTTACATCACCAGAGAGTCTGCTTAAAATTCAGAAAGCCACTACGAGGTGCCTTGCGCTGCTTTGGATATTGCAGAATCGGTCAGCTGGCCAGATTTTCCCCCGACATATTCTGAATTCTACAGCATCTGTCAATGCTCACTTTACCGTTAACAGAGTGGCTACTTAAATCGCATGTGTTTTAAATAAGATCTTATAACAAATTTCAGTTAGCACAATATGTATGTCTATGTATTCTAGAAGACTTACGAGGTAAAGCTGCTGAATGCTTTGTGTCATCTCTCCTTTTAAGGGTCAGCTGTTTCCCCTCTCTGCTTATGTTGCCTTTTCTTTGTAGACATTAAGAGTCTATTAAACTTCTCTAATTTTTATGTCAGGAACTCAAAATCCTGGACGCTTTGCTGAGCCACAGTAGAAACCCAAATCATTGATTTTCTCTTGCTGTTTCCTTAAAAACGAGTCAGTAATGTCCTATCCCCCTTCCTTTTCTTCCCCAGCGCTATTTTCAGTGACGTATTTGTAGCTTCCAATCCCTCAATTCCTTTTCCCTTCCTAGGTTTATAATGTCCTGGGTTATCTATAAAGTTAACAGCCCGGCTTCAAGGTGCCTCCTGAGAAGGAAGGACTTCTCTGACCCGTGAGTTTGGGACGAGGAACTATCCCTTTCTCCTAGCTCGTTCCCTTTTTGCTTTTCTCTTTGGAGTCTGCCTGCTCTTGGAAAGTACAACTGTAGCCTCCTCTCTGAGGAGCTGGCAAAAGCCCCTTGTCTATGTTATGGTTGAGTGGGAGAAGCCTTTATCAGTGTGTTACAGTATCGTCACACATGTAAGCCACATTCTTCAACGGCCTTATAGTAACAAAAATGACTTGTCAGTTTCCATTTGTCAAACATCATTGTTCCTCAAAGGTGGTTCAAAATTTGAGCATGGGAAAGACATATTATTTATTACCACTCTAACACACTAATAATAAATTGCTACATCTTTTCTCCACTTTACACACACACACTATACAAATGTATCTATTTATGTACATATTTAAATCATATTTGTATCTTTATCTATCCATATGTAGTTAAAAGTATGGATCACATTGTTATATGAATTCCCATCCAGCCTCATAGATTTATCGTAATTTTCCTCCTTTCTATATTTGTAACTCCCTCTATTGACAGTAAGACATCTGATGTCCACTATCCTTGATGTACTTATGTATTAATCATCCTCTCCTTTCATACTTTCTTGAGCCACTAGAATGAAATTTGTCCATAATAAAAAAGCCATAATTTAAAAAACTGTTATTGGGAAAGCAGTCATTATAGGGTATGAATGACCTCATTTCTTAAATGATATCTTGTGATAATTATTTAAAATAAATACCATCATGCCTGTTTTACAGATGAAGAAAATAAAAAATCAGAAGGTTTAGGTTCTTGGTGGGTAACTTAGAAAAGGCAGGGGTGGCCATGCTGGTGTAATAGAAGATCCTTCCTCCCCTAAAAAAAAAGCAATCCCTAAAATAAAATACTATGACACCTGAAATTATTTTAATTAAATAAATAACAGTAAAATGTAATATTTCTAAAATTTACTAGCTTTGGGGGAAGTGAAAAAATCAATGGGAACATAATCCAGACCCTTATGATTATTATAGATTTGTTCACCAGTTTAAATTCCTAAAACCAAGATGGTGCTAATTTAAGAAAACAATACACATTTCATAACGATTTATTAAGTACTTCTGGGAAAAGGGTTATGCCAACTATTGCATTAGTCATGCCCCTAAATGAATGCCACTAAGAGATTCTGGTTCAAGCTCTTATTATCTAAATTAAACCAAAGGACACATATTTTAAAGGCGTGAGAAAAGTTAAATTTCTTTCTTCTCTACTCTTACAGAAGAAACAAAAGCATAATGGCCGCAAAAAGTTATTAGAAATAAGCAACCCAGGATCACCTGGGTGGCTCAGTCAGTTAAGCGTCTGCCTTCGGCTCGGTTCGTGGTGTCAGGGTCCTGGGATCGAGTCCTGAGTTGGGCTCCCTCCTCGGTGGGGAGTCTTCTTCTCCCTCTCCCTCTGCCCTTTCCCCTGCTTGTGTGCTCTCTCTCTCTCTCTCTCTCTCTCTCAAATAAACAGATAAAATCTTTTAAAAAATTATAAGCAGCCCAGTTTCTGTGTACTTTGGTTTATATAAGGACTTAGTGCTCCCAGCCCTGATCTCTCACCTTGCTATGACTTAACCTATCCTTGTCTTACTGTATATATTCTTCTAGCTAGTGCACACACAGTTTCCTCAACCACCTGGCTTCAGTTTGACAGGTTTTTAATACTATAGACTCACAACACCATCGTTAAATATCGTACTTAAAAATATGAAGGAACGAAAAATAATTTTGCTGACACTTCCTTCTTGTAAAACTGTTCAGAGATTAAAGCAATCCACCTTGGTCACTTTTCCAGGGATGTGCATTGAAGTTAAGTAGATGGTAGCTGACACCAGAATTGTGTTGAATCCAGTCTAACATCACCGTATGAAAGCCAAAAGTAAAGTGTGAGAGAAATTTTAATGTACAGCTTTAATTAGTGATCCAGTGACTAGACCATTTACTGATTTTTATTGATTTTTAATTTTTTTTTATTTAAATTCAATTTAGTTCACATATAGTGTAGTGTTATTTTGGGGGGTAGAATTTAATGATTCATCAGTTGCATAGGATACCCAGTGCTCACTATATCACGTGCCCTCCTTAATGCCCATCACCCAGTCCCATCCACCTCCCCTCCAACAACCCTCAGTTTGTTCCTTATAGTTAAGAGTCTCTTATGGTTTGACCATTTAATAGTCAATCAGCCTTTCCCTGACAAGCTCCATCCAGAACATGAACAGTTAGGTAGAAGAAAACATGAAAACTTCTCCCTGAAACATTTTTTTTTCTCTTGAGCCTCAAGAATGTGGTCCCTTCATTTGCCCTAAACTTAACTGGCAATGCATGCTAAGAGAATAAGAAAGACCAAGGTTTTATTTGTGAGTGTTTGCACATGAGTGTCTGCATTTGTGTTTCAATTGGAATGAATTCTCATTTTCTGTTTTAACTATTCTTTAACTTATGCAAATAGAATGCAGACCCAAAGAACCAGTTACAGCTGCCTTTTGGTAGGACTATCTGGAAAAGTTATCAGTTTTAATACACTCAACAATAATTTGCTTTAATACTGCGTGCCTGCTATGGGGAAGACACTGAACTAGCTACAGTTGATTGGTTCTCAGCCCTAGCTGCACTTGGGAATAACCTGAAGGGATTTAAACAACGCAGGGTATGGGTACATCCCCATGGATTCAAGTGCAAGCTAAACCTTTGAAAATCCAAAAGGTCCTCCATGATTCTAATATGAGGTCAAGATTGAGAACCATTGAATAGGAAGAAGCAGTCTTTCTAAACAGAGAGAATCTTGGTTTGACCAGGACTCAACAGAGTTCTCTCTTAAGCTGACTCCTCTCTCACCCTACCACTTGAAGCTCCATGAAGTCAGAGATTTGGCCTTTTTCTCCAAATTGTCTGAGAGTCTGGTAGAGTGCTTGCTTAAGAAGTGTTTAACCAGTATTTGCTGAATGAATGCAAATGGCTTTTGAAAGCTAATTCATTTAATCTCTGTCTTTAACATTTTCATGAGGATGGCTTTTAAAACTGTATCTCTCATCATATCCTTGTCTCAAAATTGGACCTTTATTCACAATGGTTTGGTCTTTTCCTCTTAAATATAATGCAGGACTATTAAAAACAAGGAACTTGACTTATAATAGTAGCAATCTATTTCAATTTGCAAATACTTGCCCTGAGGTTCAGAGGGTATATATTTAGTAAGTAGCAGATACCGAGCCAGATACAAGCATTTTTTTTTTTTTGTCTTAGCATCATCACTATGCCATGCTAACACTGATAAACATATTCTCTGTATGATCAAATGATGTTGGAGATAAGATGGGATTTCTGTAATCACCTGATGTATCAACAAAAAGCAACGAGTTTCACATGTCAGCATTTTGGGTTCTGGTTCTGGGGTCACCCAGGATCCACCAGTCAGAGGCCCTTCCTAAATTCCATTCTAATTTTCCAGTCTTGCGACTGGTTAGGAAGTTGGGTGGACTGTTTCAGTATGTGCCCATCCAGCTTTAAAGGGGTTGAACAAGTCAAAGGCACGACAGTCCACTCTCTTTCCACAACATTGGGAGCTTTGCACAGTAAATACCTCAATATTAGAGAACATTGATGTCTTCGAATAAGCTTTTGAGTTTCCCTTGCAGGATGTATCTCAACTGCCAAAAATGAGTCAGTGTGAAAAACAGAAACCAACGCAATGAGCAGCCTCCCGTGATGGCCTGTCTGAGAACAGAAAAGATGAAAGTGATTCTCCTGAGCCCTGCAAGTACAAGACTGGCCCAAATCCTTCCTGATAAGCATCAAATGGAGACAACTAGCTACAAGAAATTCCTCCAGCAACAGAATAAATATTGGCATGAGAAGAAATAATCTACTGATGGGGACAGAGGCTCTGAAAATCATCCTGTGACTAGTCAATCCCAAGTTCAGTGGCAAATGCTCATCTTGACACAATCAGGAAGATGTCAAAGTAAGTATATTTCTGGTCAATATAAAAGCAATTATCCCTGGTTTTTGCCTCCTGTTGGCAGTTATGCACCTTCCCATTTATTCCACCAGAGTTGTTCTTGCTAGACTTTTCCTCTGGTGCTAGAGTTGATTTAACCAAGAGAGTGAGTCATTAGGTGTTTGCTGATGGGCCAGGGGAGCAGCTTTTCTAGACTGCTTCTCCCCACCCTAGTGTTCAGGGACCGTGGTCCCCAATGTGGCAGCAATGCATGAGTGTCTCTCCACTGAGTGAAGCCTTGTGTGCAGCCAAAAGGGACAGAATAGGAGTAAATAGACCTCAGCCCTACAGTCAACATTGTCCCTGTGGTGTGTGGATAATAATTTTGTTTTGCAAAATTCAGAGTGTCATGTGGGTAGAATATGATAGCCAAGTGGGAGGGCTCTCAAGATTATAAAGTTATATGGAAATGGGTGCTGCTATTTTCTAAAAGATTTATTTATTTATTTTAGAGAGAGAGAGAGAGAGAGAGCAGGAGGGAGGGGCAGAGGGAGAGAGAGAGTGGAGCCCGACATGAGGCTCCATCTCATGACCCTGAGATCACGGCCCTGAGATCACGACCTGAGCCGAAACCCAAGAGTGGGGCACTCAACTGACTGCGCCACCCAGGCACTCCAAGTGCTGTTATTAATATATAAGCTTTATAAAACAATTTTATGAGATTTTTAGTGTCATTGCTCTTTGAAAGAGACCAGTATCCGTCTTGTTTTCATGAAAGGCTTTGTGTAAAAAGAGCATGGTACCCCTCTCACAAACATTCCGCTGACACTTGTCATTCATTATTGAGAACTGTAACTTTTATCCATTTCCCTTTGCATTGTAGGCCTGTCCAGATTTCTGGACAAAATCTATTTCAGCTGTGAGTGTGACCCAAAAATATAAATTATACAAATTATACTGTAGAACTAGCTTACCTTCAGTGAAAGGAAAATAACCCTATTCTTTTTCTTTGAAATCATAACTGTTGCTCAGGTAAATAAATAACGGTTTAGTATCTTGGCTGAATCAAAATATATCTTGTGCCTCCTCTCACTGTAGTAAACCCAACTGGTTTATGATAACAAAAGTTTTGAGTATACTTTTCAAAATACTATTTATGGGCTGTTAATAAGTGTTTCTCTTCTTTCCATGTCCCACGTGCCTTGTGCCAGTCACTATCCATGTCTCCTGGTCTACAGATGAGGACCCCAAATACATCATCCAGCAAGTAAGAGGCAGAACGAGGGTACTGCCCAAGGCCGTAGTTTTCCCAGTGTGCCATCGACCCACTGATAAAAATACCTGTTAACACCACACAAGTGCCGACCTTGGTCTCAGCAGCGATGGTCCCTAAAACAGCAAGCATTTTCCTGTCACAGGTCATGAGTCATATCCCATGATAGAGTAAACACTGGCCATGCACAGTGATGGGGGGCCTTAATTCATCTCCTTTCTGATGAAAAGGTGACCTAACAAAATAGGGCTCCACATTTTCAGTGAGTCATAGGCAGACAGGGTAAACAGAAACATGTCAGTGTTAAGGGACAGCTCAGGAATAGCTTTCTCTCATCCCAGGATCCTTAAGGATCTGTCAGGATGCTAACTTTTAAGTTACTCAGGGGAAATGCGCTATCCAGACTAGAAAACAGGAAACTCAAAGTTGAGTAGGGAGCACTGCATGCAATATTGTATGGTATCACTGACCACATAAAACAGCAACCTTTCCATCAAAAATTTTAAAAGATACGCGGACCAAATTTAAACTCATTATATGGATCTTGAAAATTCCATTTAGGATTTTAGGCACCCTCTGTTCTTTCTCCTTGCAGTTTTTGTAGCAGGCATCTCTCTTCTCTCTCCTCTTCATGAGGTGCTTCCTTGTGTTCCTTATGCACAGCATCTTAGTCACCCACCCAGTTCATGCCAAAGTCAGAAATAGACATAAATCCAAGGAATGTTTTTCACCTTTCTTCATATTTTTAAATATCAGCAGATATATCTCAAATAAGAACTCAGCTTACTGGAATGCCCAAGTAGTTCTACTGACAGAAATATATTTTGTTCATGAAAATGTTTATTAATTACACATAACCACCTGCTGCACCTCCCCAAATTCACTGATAATAAACAGTCAGTGATAACAAATTTCGTTGCATCAGAAATAGGGAAATCAGGCAAGTATTCATGATTTTGAGGATAAATCTACTTTTCCACTGGATGGAACCTTGTGTGGAATCTGTCTATACTTCCTGAATTATCCAGATGGAGGGTCACATTGGCTTTGCCCATATTATCTGGAAACTGTCCGTTTATCTGTGACCTACTCTTTCTTTAATTTCTTTTGCTTTGCTTTGCTGTGGATATTCACATCTGCAGCTCAGCACTCAGAAGAAACTCTTTTTTCCCCATAAGACACGCATAAGTCTAAGCCTGCGTTTACTATGGCTTTGATCGTTTTAAATACTATTTACTGACAGAAATAAAGAAAGAAAGTCAACATTTAATATCAAATGAACATTTTAGGAAGTAAAACCAAATAACCAGCAGAGGTCTCTGCTGCTCTATGTAAACGTCCCTTTAGAGCAAAGGAAAATGAAACAAAACTTTAAAAGAAGCGCGCTGGCCAAATTGTAGTGTGGTCAACTAAGTGTGTATTAGACGAAGAAAGTGTATCCTTTCAATAGTGGGAAGAGGAAGAATAAAAGTGAAGGGAGAGTTTATGCCAGATCTTAGGGGTGAGCAGCAGGGTCTGATAAAGGGTGCACCCATAGATAGGCAAGGTGGGAATGTGGAAGCAAATGGAGCTGTGTTTTGTGGGAGGACTTAAGTCAGGCTCACAGTGAGAAATATCTTTAGTTCAGGAAAGTCCAGCAGGAATATATCAGGACAATGGGGAATCAGAGTTGGAAATAAACAATGTCAGATTAGCCAGAGAGTCAGCTATGGGAATGCCTGGTGCCAGGTTTGTAGATCTCCAGCTACCATGCTGGAGTTCAGCTACAGTAATTCTGTCCCAAGGAATAGCAGCATGAAACATGCAGGCAACAATACTAGAGGAACTAGGGTATCAAGATGTTTCTCTTTTTTTTTAAGATTTTATTTATTTATTTGACAGAGAGAGACACAGCGAGAGAGGGAACACAAGCAGGGGGAGTGGGAGAGGGAGAAGCAGGCTTCCCGCTGAGCAGAGAGCCCGATGCGGGGCTCAATCCCTGGACCACGGGATCATGACCTGAGCCGAAGGCAGACGCTCAACAACTGAGCCACTCAGGAGCCCCTCAAGATGTTTCAAGGTAGAAATTAGTCACATAGGAACAAATCAGAGGCTTCAATATTGCCCTTGTTCTGTAAAGGTTAAGATGCTATTACAGAAAGAAGTGGAGACACACACACTTGTTAGAGTTGGGTGTAAAGATTAGAGCCACCTTGGTAACTAGTAAGATTGACCAGAAGCTGAACCATCTACATGTAAATTCCCTCTGCATGGGAATAAGATTGAATTTGGAGCATTCAGATTGTCTAAATGTGCAAAGGTGAGCTGTTCCAGGTATCCAGGTAGACAGAACATGACAGGTCAAACTTAAATCTGGTTTTAATGGTCCCTCCATGATTTTTCTTCAGTCTTATTCCAATCCACAGATATTTAATTGGGATTAACACCTGTGAAAAGGAGAGGAGGAAGCAGGATTGGACAAAGGGAGGGGTTGAACTAGGATGCAGACTCAAGGAAATCTGGGCTAACCCAGTGGAGAACTCTGGAAAGGGGCATCCAGGACCTCATCCCTCCCTTTTCCCTTCAGTCAGCATATGGGGGTTGCCCAATAGGGACACAACCCTAGGAGATCTTTTAAATAAAAAACTATAAGCTATTCTTTAAAGGGCATCACCCAAGAAGACAGAGGACAGACATGCAAAGGGACTCAAACACAGAATTTGACAAGTAAGACAATCTTGGCGAAAGCAATTGCTCTAGATTGATGAAGTTCACGTCAGGATAAAATGGGATATAGACATACAGTGGAGGGGTGCCTGGGTGGCTCAATCAGTTAGCATCAGACTCTTGATCTCAGCTCACATCCTGATCTCAGGTTTGTGAGTTCAAGCCCCACATCGGGTCCCACGTTGGGCATGAAGCCTACTTTAAAAAAAATACAGTGGAGATGTGAAGAAAGAAGAGATTTGTTAACATTAGCAAACAATCCTTTTGGTACCCAAAGACTTGTTAGGGTATGTGGGTATTTTCTGACTCTCAATGGGCCAGCCAAGGAACCTTAAGCATCTGTTTACAACATTTCCAAATGTCCTAATGGAGCAATCAAAAATCAGTTCCTTTGGAATTTTGTTTTGTTGTTTTTGTTTTGTTTTGTTTTGTGTTGTTTTTATTGGTGGGGTAGGGAGCAGGCATCATTGTAGGACAAAGAGGCCTGCAGCAAAAGTAATCTGTGTGGTTTCTCCCATCTCCACTCAGCTTGAGCCATTTTCCAAGGGAGTCACCACCAGTGAATTAGAGATGGAAGCTCTTATGAGCTTTAGTAAAAGTGGTCAGAGAGCTTTGATCTCTCCACTCAGGATGAAGTGCCAGAGAAGACTATAGACACAGATCCTTAGCATTATACTTTGAAAATTTGATTTCATTTCCCCAGAAAAGCATTGCTATCTGTGTGGTTTAGACTCTATATAATAACGAAACACTGCAGGATGGACTATTCTTCAGGCAGTCGGACGTGACCCAAAGAATCTGAGCTATTCATTCTAGCCTTAAATTATCATCATGTGGCCCCGACTGCTTTGGAGTCACCTAATTGCCTGGGGCACTGGTTTCCTCATCTGTAACGTGCTCGGTTTGGAGCAGTTCTGTAAAGTGCATAGAGCTGCTAGACTCTGTAAGTAAGGTTTTTGAACATAGACCACATTTCGTAATCTCACTACAAGTTAGAAGGGTTTTTGTGAGCTTCCCTTGGAACTTAACCTCCCAAGACAATGTTATTTCTGTGCACACACAATATTTCCAGTCCCAAATAACCCACTTAAACAAACATTGTTCACCTAATACATGTAAATGGTATAGTTTGCTTGTATATATGCATTTTAGAAAACTTTAATTAAATCCCTGATCCTTCTTTCCACAAGATGTCACTGTCCACCACAATTTGTTTTACAATCAATAGCCTCACATACTTTTCCTGCTGGGTTTTATGATAACATGCCCTAAGTTAAATAGAATTACGAACATCTAGAACTAAACCCCTTGTTATCATTTCTGTGTTCAGTAAAAGCCCATGTACAATTAGATTTCAAAGGTAAATATGCATATTTCATGATAGTTCTATAAAAAATGCTTTTAACCTATCTACTGATTTGTTTTTATAGGATAGAATCCAAAGAAAACAATCATATCAAATGTAATATTTAAGAGTAATATTTCAGAGGCTGAAAATAATTTCAGTTGTAGCAGAACACACTACCTTCAAGGAAATTTAGACTGGGGATTTGCTGCATCTTGTGATGGGTCTAAAATGACAAGGCAGAAAGTTTGGGCTAAATGCAGATCCTACTTTGCTGTCATGTTTGATATTACCTGGGTGTTTAGAAAGGCCCCGGGTATTTCTATCTGTTTATATAAGACAGGTTCTGCAGACTTGGCTTTTCCCTGGTATTTTATGCAATGCCTGTGTCTTTGTTTACAAGGCTCCTCGCATTATTTATGCCCTATTAGCAGCACAGAACTAAATTGTGCCATCTCTTCTGCTTTAGGAACCTGCATTACAATGGTGAAACCTCACGGAAATCGTTCATCTTAACCGTGCACCACGGAACAAAACCCATGAAGCCCGAGTGTAGTAACTATTAAGTATTTCACTGTGTGACAAGTCTATCTCTAAAGCATCCCTTTAGCATAGACTTGGAGGCTACTCTTAGAAAAAGGATCTTACTTTGAATATAATCTGACTCCTAAAATAAAGATTCAACACATTAATCCCTACGATTGCTCACTACTGTGATCAGATTCTGTGAATTGTTTTCTAATCATATGTGGAAAACTGGCAACTCAAGCATGACAGTCAAGTTAAAAATCGGTTATTTTCAAATAAACATGTAGTCTTTTGGGAAACCACAGGATGTCAGGCTTCACTCTGAAACAGCTCAATGAGTTCAAAGTCACATTTACTTACCTCCCATTTCCCTGGATCTGATGCTGTCATAAGGTAAATAGTTTTATATTCTATTATCTCTTGGAGGGCTATTCATTTCATCTGAGTCTCATTATATTTTTTCAATGGATATACAGATAGAGTGAAAAAGAACACAGATTTTGTTTTTTTGCTTGATATGCCCCCGTACTTTCTTGCCTACTCTTTGATGACTTTGTTATTAATGTTAATATGTCTACATTAAAGAAAATATGTAAAATGAGCAAGCAGCCCCTCCTCACTCTTCACATGTGAAATATGCTCTTTGGCTTATTGCTTGTCTCAACAGTAGAGTCACCATAAAGAGAACTGAATTTCTCTCCTGTCCCCAAGTTCTTCCTGTTGCTTGTACTCTTTGAGCCTCGCTAATCCTGTGTCCATAATTTGTCTTGGCTGAGGACTAGGAAATTTGACCAAGCAGGGACAGTGGGGGATGCTGGGTGTAACAGTGAACTAGTTGTACCAGACTTGGGTGCAAATCCCTGTTCTGCCACTTCCCAGCGGAGTGCCTTGAAGAAAGTTCTATATCCTTTCTTGGCCTCAATTCCAAATTGTATAAAATTAAAACGACACCGACTGATTTCCCAGAAGTTCCATGAGGTTGGCTGTTTACTGTTTTCTCACTGCTAGCTGATAGCCAGCATTAAAGAGTTGTGTTAAACTTTTAAGAACGGCTATTTCATTCTTCCATCAGCTAGACTGCCAAATCCAGCCCAGAAAAGCTTTATCCACTGACTGTAGCCTTGACCAACAGGATGTCGTTGCTACTTGATAGGGGACAGAGATGAAGCTGCACGAAAAGCTGGAAGTAATCCATTTGCTAGGCCCTGCTCACTCAACCAGAGAGAAAGTTGGGCATGAGTGCAGCGCCCGAGAGCATGCGTTTGGCACGCAGCGTGGTGCCTCATGGGCCCTGAGTCATCTTTCAACCTGCATGGGCATGTAGTCTTTATTGTGTCATTGTTCTTCCCGACCAGCTGTCAGAACGGCTTTAGTCAATTCTTCTGCCAGGCTAACAGTAGACACAAATATTGTGTACCCGGCTAGCACCGATGTACACCTTAGGTGTCATGGTAGGATTTGCACTGGGACAGCCAGATGCGCGCTAATGGTCATCTTAGTCCTCAGCATCAGTCTGCAAACAGGTAACATCTGTGAGGAATAGTGACGTCTGCCCTCTCCTTAAAGAACTTAGACACCAGCAGACAACAACTTTGGCATTTAAGTTTCCTAGAAATCTGAGGGAATCGTCTTAACATGGACTTCCAGATCTCATTTCTTATTCTCTAATCTTCTTTCAAAAATCAGAGCAAATGAATCTCGCTCCACTGCATTGGTGAGGCAGACAAATTTAACTTTAATTATCAGCTAAGCAGGGGCACCTGGGTGGCTCAGTCGGTTGAGTGTGCGACTCTTGATTTCGTCTTAGGTTGTGATCTCAGGACCCTGAGATGGAGCCCCAAGTCAGGCTCTGTGCTCAGCGGGGAATCTGCTTAGGATTCTCTCTCTCTCCCTCTGCCCCTCCCATGCTGCTCGCTCGAGTTCTCTCTGTCTTAAATAAATAAATCTTTTAAAAAAATAATTATCAGCTAAGCAAATCTTATCAATTGATGTGGAGAAAAATAGGAAGGTGGTGACCTTTTGTATGTGACCCAACGTTCTTAGCTTGGAGCAGTCAAGGCCCCTTTCCATGGTAAACTTAACTTCTCTTTAAGTACTATGGATCCTATTTACCTCTGCATCCTGTTAACTGGAGTTTGCCTAGTAATAAAGAAACAGACCACCGGTGGATTTGCAGAATCTATAGAGAGTTTTTTGGACAGCCAAAAATGTAGCTGTAATTCAAGATATTGTGAAAAGAGGTAGAGATGTGTGTTGTAAATAGTGCTGTCCATCATTAATAGTCACTCCAAAAGATAAACCATAAAAGATCATCTAAGAGAGCATGAGTAGGCGTGCCATGTGAATTATTTTATGAAGCCACATCTAACCCTGTGTGGAGTATAAATAGAACTTTACAATATGACAGCATTATAACTTCTTTAGTATACTTCAGCCAAACATTTGATTGCAGAGATATATTGTAATAACTAAAGGTTGCCAGCAGGGACAATATTTTTCTCCTCCTTGTAACTCATTATGTTAACGTGTGCTTTATGGCCAGCCTGGGATTAATTTATTGATTTGGATTCACAATCCTAATTTTAATTCATTACATTTCACTTCTTCATTTGTTGGGCTAATGACCCACAAACTATAAAAAAATAAAAGAATAAAAAGCTGTGAGTATCAGAGTACCTGATACCAAGTATCAGAGAAAGAATCTTCCTCCCCATTATAATTGTTTGAAGCAGTGTTTACTCATCTGCTTGGAGGATTGGTCTGCAGGAGCCCATTGTTTCTTGCTTCCCTATGTCTGTTCAACAGTGGCAGGTTTCACCTATGGCATTTTTATTTGTCTGATGAGCTAAAGAAAAAGTGTTGAATTAATTTTCTTGGATAAAGGTGCCCAGTGGTGAAATAGGCAAACGTTCCATGTCATTCAGAACTCAACTGAAAACATTTATTTTCAACAATATTCAAGTTTTTATGAAAAGGAAGAACAGCTTTTTTATATCTGTAATATACATTCCTCTCTCTCTCTCTGTCTCTCTCTGTTTCTGTCTCTTTCTCTCTAGTCTAGATAGATAGGTAGATAGGTATATTATATATAAATATTCACACACTAAATGATTCTCTGGCAATTATCTGGCATGTATCATCATTTACATACAAATCAATCTTCCTTTAAAATGATCCCCCTGGGTTTGTAAAAAGTAGTCGTCAACCTGCTAGCTTATCTGTAGTCACCAACTCAAGGTAGTTTTTATCATGTTACAAAGATCATTAATCAACTCTTTTCATGTAAATTTCCATCTTTTTTTGTGTATTTGGGGGACAGGGTTTCACTTGTATAAGGATCGCAGGAGTTAACCTTTCAATAGTTAAAGATGAAAAGAGAATAAACTTTGGCCAATAAACAGTGAACAGTGACTTAAGGCATCGAGTTAGAATTAAATTCAGGGTACTGTAAAATAGTAACCTCATTGAGGATCAAAGTCATGCTTTTTTCTCCAGCGCCTCTTTGTGACAAACACATGATGTCAGCTCCACTAGCTCATTTGTCTGCTGCAGTTCCACTTTATCAGGCCGGGGTAAAAAGAATTGATGTGTCTGGATAGATAAAGTAAATGGAAACTCAGGACTCATTCCAATATGCTGTACTTTGATATATTTTGCAAACCTGAGAGCAGCTGGTGTAACACTAGTTACTGTTTGTATTTAAATATTGTACATTAGAAGACCTTTGAAAAGGTGTTTTATAGGGTTCTTTTTTTTCTTTTTTGCACCGATTGGCTTTCAGATTGTTCTTTTTCTTTTTTTTTCTTTAATTTCCTTATTGCGCTCACAAATATTTTCAGAGCCTGCCTTTTCAGAAACTTTGTTCTTGTTACCAAGACTGATAAAACAAGATTCTTTACAAGGAAATATAATTTTAAATTGTAATCGGCACCTGCCTTTGCCATTTGTCCTCATCCTTTAGAGTTTTAGACTGGGGCTTTCATGAACTAGTAAGACTTAGTTTCCAAAATTTCCTGTTGTCAAATCACTTATTTTCTGATTGTGTTCCAAAGCCCCACCAGATTGAGTACAACAAATATATCTTCTTTAACTTTAGATCAATAGTCAATATAAATGTGTTTTTGTATAAAATTGCATTTTAACATAAAATAAGTTATTTACATAAAAATAAAAATCTTTAATATGTTTTAACATGTATACTAATGAAAGTCAAAAATACCACCAAAAATTACAAACAGTAGAACCTTCAGTTATCTCATATTATTGGACCCAAACAAGCATTAGAATGTGGATACTGATGCTAAAATTGCTAATACTTTATAGGTTTGGGTTGCACATAAGTTTAAGATTATAGCTTTAGGTGCGATGAGGAAAAATAATTTTTGATAATGAATGAATTCCTAAAAATTAACATTCCTATATTTTGTCCTTTCTTTCCTTTAAAAGTAGTTTATACAGTCAAATTAAAATGAATTATTGAGAATATTGCTTAAATAAATAAAAACCCCAAATGTTCCTGTTTCATTATTTAGATGCTTAAAGTAGTATTTCTTTTTAGTTTTATTCTGATTTATCTCAACAAACACTCTGTGCTTTCATTCTGTACTCTGTTAAACATAGTGAAAATCTCAATTTAGAATTACAGCGCAAGAGTATAATCATGAAGCCTCTCGGTGACGTTGAACTGGCACTCGATATTATGCACGCTAAACACATAGTAGAGAGACATGGGGAGAGACCGTTGAGACAGGGAGGTATCAGGAAGGAGTAGCAAAATGACCCGCAGATCTTTCTTTACCAATACATTTAGGAGGAACTAAATCAGCTACTGATAACTCTGCTGATTATAGGCTTTCTCAAGCTGCCTTTATGAAGAACAGGAAGACAAGATGAGCAGCTCTTATCCCTGAAGAGGAACTTGATCCTGATGGAAACATCCTAATGGAAAATGTGGGGCTTGGATGAGAGTCTGCGAGGAACTTGGCCATGCCACGAGTCATTCAATATCATCCATGTGCCTCCGAATGCGCGGTTTTCAGGCAGATTTTTACATATGGAAAGAATATGCTGTGATATAAAAAGGCTCCCAGAAGGTCTACATTTCTATTGATTCCGCAACCACGTATCAATTAACGTTTGTGTCCAGAATACAATAGATTTTTTGAAAGCATAAATGAGAAAGGGAAGGTATATTTGCAGCTCTCCTGGCAAATATACATGGCTGCACACATGATTTTTATTGGGGTTGCAATTGCTAGAATATTTTAATCCAAAGGAAAAAAAAAAAAACAGCATGAAAGAAAAAGTGAATTGGTGTGTAAGATATAGCCATGTAAAATAAATACATTTAAAAAGGGCACTTTAACATGAGTCATTTCAAACATGTATGCTAAATTTTATGAGTTCAATTACATTGAGGATTTTTTTCAATAATAAGAAAATGTGCAGGCTCAGTATTTTTAAAAAGTATACTCCTAAAAACTCTCATTTACAGAGATAGCCGTTAGTATGTGCAGGATATTGAATAAATATTTAGGGTACACTGGCAATCACAAAAATGTCATATATGACTCACACACACACACACATGTATCCATACCCTTGACACTCAAATAAAATGATAAAGATGCTAAACCTTGCAACCAAAAAAGGTCTTTCTTTGTTTGGAAGATTGTCTGAGGAGCATCTCAACCCCTGGGTGTCTGTTTATATGAAAAGTAACAATGAAAAGCAAGATAAAATGTACTCAGATGCTATAAAGACCATTAGGATTTCACGCTCTTGAAGCTCCAATAAATTTGAGCTTAGGAAGAGGCAAAATACAGACTTCGGTCACTAACAGAGGTGAGGATGATTGAGAGCAAAGAGGGAAAGGAAGGGCAGAACAAGAGAGGGGTGTCATTTAGGATGTGCACAGTGTAGACACCATGTGGCTTTGCTTTCAGTGGTTCCAAATGTCACACCATTGTTCAGTGTGCTCAAAATGCCATACATGCAACATGGTTTGTGCAGTGACATTTTCTCAGTTATATCAGCAGGAAAGAACAGTGTGGACAGTGTCATGGGCTTGATGGGGTGTGATCCTATGCAATGCAAGTGTACACATTCAGTGATGGTACCGAACCCAATCTCAAGCAATGGGTGTCAGCCAGTCTGCCTGCTGAATGCCTCCCTTCATACAAGAGGGGCACCATGAGAAACCCTCCCCATTTACTGACCTTCTTTCTCTGCAATTGGCTAAAGCCGATTCCTTTGCTATACAAATAGGTTAAATGATTCTGCATTTGCAGACTCTAACTTGTACAACCAAAGGGCCCAAAGAGTGTAGCACCTGCTTCAAGCCTCATTCAGTGTGAAGACAGCTGAAATGGGGTGATGGTATGTTACAGCATGAAAATTCTGGACTGGGAGTCCGGAGCATGGAGTCCTGGTCTGAACCCTTCCCCTGAGTTGCTGAATGACTTTGGCATGTCATTTAATCTCTAGGAGTCTCAGTTTCTTTACCTGTAAAGTGAGAATGATGAGCTGATCTTGACAATCAGCTTTAGGTTCTACGAGACCTGAGGACAAGGCATCTTAATTTCCCTCTTCTGGAACCTGATTTCTAGCAGAATAATAATTGGTAATACCAAAATGTGCTACTCTTGATGAGAAATAATAAGGGTGATTTATTTGCCTTTTAGGATAGGAAGATTTCAGACAGCCCTTTGGAAGGGAAATCCTTGGAAAGAGTTTGAAAGAGTTTTGTGGGGTTTTTTTGTTTGTTTTTTTGTTTTGTTTTTTTTTTTGGTAGCTTCTCCAAGGAGAAATTTTGCTTAGTCTGTCATATTTAAGTTTCATAAGAGCCCCATAAAATGACCAAAGTTCCCATCTTACAGATGAGAGATCTGAAGCTCGGAGAATTGCAGAGCTAACTGGTGCCAGAACTTAAATACTCTTCCAGATCCGAGCTCCTGTGATTTCTGCTACATTACAGCTTCGGGAAAGGAAGAAAGACATGTATGGCATGTCAACGATGTGTCAGGTACCATGCATGCCATATCATCACTTAAACCTTATTCTGAATGAAAGGCAAATTATTCTCATCAGTATTTCGGGGGTTAAATTAGAAGGTGGCTAACCACACTCTATAGGCCAAATCAGGCCCAATGGCTATTTTTATAAATAAAGTTTTATTGGAACATAGGCATGCCCATTCATTTGCATATTGTCTCCGACTGCTCTCAAGCTACAACAGGTGAGCTGAGTAATTTGTAAGAGACACAGGACGGCCCACAAAACCTGAAGTATTTATCTGGGTCTGTACAGAATAAGTTGTCTGATTGTTGAATTGAATGAATTTGTGAGAACAAAAGACACAGGAGAAAAGTCACTAGGTTGGTCTCCTTAATTCCAGCTAGAAAACTTCAAAAGAGGAAAACCAACTGATGAATAAAAAAGGCAATAAAATAATAAGTGCACCTATTAAATTAATAGGGCTGATTTCTTCATCAGTCATAGCTCACAACTGACTCTGACAGCAATTTAAGAAAAAGTTCTAAAAGTATTTTGAGTAATGGCAGCATTATTGGAATTACGTTTTTTACATTTATTTATATTTATATTAATAATTATAGAATATAATAATTATATGTATAAGGTTTATATTTATTATGAGTTTACAAGTTTTTATTTGATTATTATAACTGGATGAAAATGTTTACTTTGAAGGACAACTAACATTTGTGTAATTTCTGGTAGGTTATTTTTTTTTAAATGCATATCATTTTTAAGCTTCTTTTATCAGAATTATTGCAGGTAGGATGGGATAGGCTTTTTTTTTAAATTTTTTATTGTTATGTTAATCACCATACATTACATCATTAGTTTTTGATGTAGTGTTCCATGATTCATTGTCTGTGCATAACACCCAGTGCTCCATGCAGAACGTGCCCTCTTTAATACCCATCACCAGGCTAACCCATCCTCCCACCTCCCTCCCCTCTAGAACCCTCAATTTGTTTTTCAGAGTCCATCGTCTCTCATGGTTCGTTTCCCCCTCCGATTTCCCCCCCTTCATTCTTCCCCTCCTGCTATCTTTTTTTTTTCTTAACATATATTGCATTATTTGTTTCAGAGGTACAGATCTGTGATTCAACAGTCTTGCATGGATGGGATAGGCTAAAATGTGACAGGAGAAGACAAATATATCTGTGAGGTGTTGACATTTTTTTAATCTCTAAAAACTTTCTCATCATCGCCTGATGCATTTTCCATTGCATATGAGAAAGCAGGAACTAAAATGTGAGCCACCTCCAAATATTAAGTGTATGCCTTCCCAACCTTTTGCCAATCCTTTCTGATTGCCATTGTGCTCCAAATCTACTTTTTCTTCCCTGAATTATTTTCTTGTTGCTTACTGGGACCCAGAGTGCCCCATATAGAACTTTACCCAGATCTGTTTCCATGCCTTAGACCTATTCCCTTTATTATTTATTTATTTATTTATTTATTTATTTATTTATTAGATTGTATTTGTCAGAGAGCATGAGCAGCAGGGAGGGGCAGAGGCAGAGGGAGAAGCAGTCTCTCCTCTGAGCAGTGAGCTCGATGTGGGACTCCATCCCAGGCCCCCGAGATCATGACCTGAGCCGAAGGCAGAGGCTTAACTGACTGAGCCACCCACGCGTCCCAGACCTATTCCCTTTAAACTTGCTCTATCAAAATTTAGGAGAGTAGGGCGCCTGGGTGGCTCAGATGGTTAAGCGTCTGCCTTCAGCTCAGGTCATGATCTCAGGGTCCTGGGATCGAGGCCCGCATCGGGCTCCCTGCTCCTTGGGAGCCTGCTTCTCCCTCTGCCTCTCTCTCTCTCTGTCATGAATAAATAAATAAAAAAAATCTTTAAAAAAAAAAATTTAGGAGAGTGATTCATCTTTAGGGTGGTCTGTCAATGCCCAACAATTAGCTCTCAGTGGCTTGGTGGGATCTGAACCCAGACATTCTGGCTCCAGGACCTGGGGTCTTTGTCAGCATACAATGCCATTTCTCTTCCTACACTTATCCTAACTTATTTAATCCCCTCAAGTGCCCTGTGAGGAAGGTGGATCAGACAAGCACGTTTATTATTCCCTGACAGACAGAGGTGATTTTACCTGTGCCATAGCTAGAAAATGGCAGATCTAGAATGAGAGCCAGAACCTTCTTTTTTTCTAAAAGTGTGTTCTTATTCCACAAAACCATTACTTGCTTCTAGGAAATACTGAAGTAAACACATTCTGCTTGAGGTAATCGTGCTTTATAAAGCGTTAATGTTTTTCGGAATAATTGTATTCCTTAGGTGATAATTGGAAAAAAAAAGGCTGACCCATAGGCGTAAATTTCTAATGGAGTCACATCGGGAAGCATGTCAGATTAGTGGGGACAAAGTTTTTGGCAAAAAGGAGGGGGGACCTCTCAAAACAAGATAGAAGGTGTGTGACTACCTGGATTTCCTTGTGCAAAGTAAAAAACAGTTATAGATAATTCTACTTGCCTCGCCGCGGGCACCTTAAGAATTTGTGGAATCATCTATTTAGCATCCTGAAAAGGTACTGACATCCATCAGCTGAACTCAATCCCCAGATTGCATGGGCAGTAATTAACTGAAGATGTACACAAAGTTACTGAAGAACTGAATTGCTTAAAAGATACCAGTGGTGAATACAAGCTGACATCTACAAAAGCTGTCTGTAACTAATCAGAAGAATTTATCAGTAGCTTGCTATCACAATTTAGCAACGTGGGCATTGTATTGATGTAATAATTATGTCTAGCAATGAAATATAAGGGCAACTGGTGAGATTGAGAAAAAAAGAGATCTCATTTCTTTTCTGCCTCAAAATAACTTTTTCAATAGGCATAGTTCATTTCAAGCCCAAAATAGAGTCAGAACAAATGAGAAGATGGTTAAAGAAATATTCCTGTTCAGTCAAAACCAGCTAAAAAGAGAAGAACAGCATATGGAGGGGAGAACCTGTTTGTGTATAGATTTTCGGCTTCACTGTTTGAAACAAGTGGTTGACCCAGATTTTGGCAAATTCCAGCAAAAGCTAAAAGCCCTGAAATAATCCGTTGTCGATGTTGACAAAGGTGTCCATGAGAAAAAAGGCTGGAAGGGCAACCGATAGAGATGGTGCCGTGAAACCTTTCAAAGCCACAGATGGGACAAAATATACTGTACTGTGATGCCAGTTGGGCCTCTTTTTTTCCTTGAGGAAAGAAAAGCCAAACTTATGCTTAGTTTCAAGCAAGAAATATATTTTTGGTTTTGGAAAGATAGTGGCAGACTCAGTCGTGTATGAAAAAAAAAAAAAAGTTAGTGGAGAAATCACCTGCAGGAGTCATTTCAAAGAATAGCAATTCCTTTGGACTCCCATTATCCGTGCATGCCCAGGAAGAGATCTTTACCAAGTGATTGACCTCCATGGTCCATAGCACTAGTATCCTAACTATTTAGAAGAAAAATAATCCTTCTCTCCACGTACCAACAATTATCAATGCCTCAGTGCAGCATTTTTTTTTTCAAATTCTTCTGTTTCCCCAAATTGAGAATTATATCCAGACTCAACATATACAAACACACAAATGATGTTTCATAAAACAAAGCTTGTGCTTTTTCTGGGTGTACAGTCTGGTATTTTTCATTTCTACTTTATTTTATTCTAATGTATTGTCTTCCATTATAAAAAAAAAAGTAGTTTTCACCTACAAAATTGATTTAACCCTCAGTAATGATTCTCCATCACAGTTTGAAACAGCAAACGGAGGCATATCTCCTTAAATCTGTGAGTACATTTTCAGCTGGAAGAGTTGGGTGATACAAAAACCAAAGTGAAAAACCAAGTTTGTCTTTTAAAAATAATCAAGCTTAGTTGAGATATCTTGGAGTACAAAATTCCATTTTTATTGAATCCTATGTCAAGAGATATTTTTAAGTGAGCTATTCATTTTACAATAAAAGAAATCATTAGTTATGTAAAGAAATAAAATATTTGTTCTAGAAAGTATTAGAAACTTCCTGAATGTTTAGGTCCTGAGAAGCTGTTTTTCAAAAATATCAGTTTGTCTTGCCATGAGAAAAGTATTGGATAAGAGACAGAGAGACAGCGAGACGCAGAGAGAGAGAGAGATACAGCAATTGCCAATATTTGCTGTTAATGTACAAAAGATTTTTTTCCAAATTCCATAAAATCTGCCTCTTTCAAGAGCTGTGATATAAGACAAATGTAACAATACTGATTTAGAAATTGCTAAATTAATTTCAAAAGTTTTGGTTCATTCTAGATCTTTCTAGAACAAAAGATGTCCTTGCACTATGACTTGTACATGAATAGCTCAGTAAGAGATTCTTACTGATCTGGGTGGAAGACTGCCCTAATAGATGATGACTTCTCAGGGTCAGGGACTATACTTTATTTATGTTTGCATCACCATCACTCAGCACTGGGCCTCTCACATAATAGCTACTCAACAGGATTTTTTGAATGAATAAATCTGTTCCATTTATCATCTTACCATCACCTGTATTCTAAAAACTAACTGGGCCGCAAACTCATGGGTTGGTACTCAGGAGGATCATAAACCATAACCATCCCAACAGTATATATTTAGTTACTTGGTTAAGTTACTTACATTTTAAAAAATATAACAACAAAATACCTGAGCATCTGGTTTTCTGACATCATACTGACCTATATCTCTGTAAGATGTCCCTGGAAAAATCTTTGGAACTATTTTTTTTTTTTCTCTCTTTAAACCATTAATTAAGCAAGATGCTGAACTGCAGAGTTCCACCACCTCATGCCATTGTCATCAGAAAGGATTTCAAGAATAATGATTTTCCTGGTAGATTCAGTGGACTCTCATGTATGGTCGTCCACAAAATGGAAACATTTAAGTAGTTATTACAGATGATATAGATACATCAATTACAGCTGTTTTTTGGAAAGATTAACACTTTTCAAGAGTACTACTATTCTCTGAATGTGTTGACCTTGTATTTCTATCTCAACATCTTTGAATAGGCTGTCTTGTTGGTCAGTCATAAATTTCCTCTCAACTCCTGAACTTGACTTTTTGACCTTCAGTCTGTTCTGTAATGTCCAGCTCATTTGTTACATCTTCAAAGAAGACCGGTGTGTATTTCTCACACGGATGCCATCTCCTTCTCTTTTTTGTACTGAAGGCATTCTATAATTTTCTCTTGCTTGTTATTGTGACATTATTTGTACAGTATTTATTTTCCTTCTTAGAGCCTAAAGCTTTATGACTTAAGGGACCTCATATAATATCCTCAAGCTTATACCCCCAATAGGATCCAGAAGTGCTTTGCACACAATAGATTTCCAGCCATTAAGTATTTATTCAACAGAGCTTTATTGAATGTTTAACTCTACTGGCCATGTTTAAAGCACTGAGAATATCACTGTAAACAAAACAGATAAGGTATCTTGCCCCCTGAGCACTTACATTTATACATGAATGTCTAGATTTAAAAAATGAATGAATTAATGAATTGTGGGACTATTTTAGAACAGTTTTCTTTGATTTGGGATTTGGACTGACCTAGATTCAAGTACTAGACCTGCCATCTATAAGCTAGGTGAAGCTGGAAACACTATTCATTTACATGGAAACTTCAGCAATAATACTTAGCTTACGATATTATTTGGAAAATTAACAAGTATATAATTTGCTGGTTCACATTTGTCACTTATTTAGTGTGAATTCCCTTCCAATTCCAAGGGGATAAGAAATACTCTCATAGTTATTCAGGACATATGAAAAGTAGTAACTTGATTGTTAGTTCTATGAACTATAAAGATATCAAATTTATTTAGAATACTAATTTCTATAACTCAGATTAAGGAAGATTCCCCCCCAAAATTTTATTGATTCACTGAAAAAGAAATTAGTTTTTTAATTTTTTTTGGTGTAAATTCCTGGATAATGTTGTTTTGACATTTGTAATTTGTGGTTTTTAAAATTAATTTAGGTTATCCCTAATAATTAAGATTAAGTCAAACTATTTACTCTTTGATTGATCTCAGGGGAAAAAAAGTCTTTCAGGTATTTAAAGTTTAATTAAATTTATGACATAACATATAATTAATTTGAGATATTCTAATGAAGCCAACATCTCACTCTTCCATAATTTTGCTCCTGTAATACTTAGAAAGCATCTGTAGAGAATGCTTTCAGTTTTACTCTCGTATTGGCAAAGGGAAGACGATACTTATTTGACTTTTCTTTCTCACAAACACCTCTGCCGTGGGTAATAGCATCAATCCCACTTCAAAGGAGAAGACTACTGCTTCAGTGATTCACTCAGGGTCAAAGCAGGAGAAACTGTCAGTTGTCCACCAGAATACACTCTCCCTTTGTTTTAGGGAAGATGGTTTTTCTCCCAGATTACATTTTCTGTCCTCACTTGCAGTTAAGTGTGGGCATGCGATGGAGCTCTTGCCAATGCAACACGAGTGCAAGAGATGTGTGCCGTTTCCAGCCCAGGGCCTCAGGATGGGCATATCTCTCCCACCAGCTGGAACCGACAGCCTGCAGCAATCGAGATTGACCAAGCAGACAACAGCAATGCACCACTCAATTAAGGAGCAAAACAAGCCACTTCACTTAAGTTCAAATTAAGAATTATTTACAGTGCCTACCACATGCCAAGCACTATTCTAGATGTTCAGAATGCATCAACCAAATGAAACAGATGAAGAGCCTTTCCTTTGTGCAGCTTTTATCCAGTGTGGATATGCAAGCAGCAAAACAGGCAGGATGGCCCATTAGTAAGTTACCAAGTGTGATAGACAAAGAAAGGTGCTGTGGAAAGAAACAAACAGCGATGCAAAGTGGGAATGGGCGGTGCCGGTGGGGTTGGTGTACAAAGTCTTTTCAAACCAATCACAGCAGACGCACATATCAAACAACTGATACATAGGCCCTGAAGACCAGCTCTGCTGGTAGACCATATTAAATATGTATGTTTTTTTACTTTTCTCTAAACATAAGAGGTGGTGGCAATTTGGGGGGATCCGTTGACTACAATCACAGAGCGATCCTAGGGTTCTAAAACCTCTACCTGGTGTATGCTTGGCTTAGGTCAAATAATTCATTGTGACTTCTAAAAATGCCTAAACAAATGAACAAGCTCTTATTTCCCATAAACTCTCTCCTTCCCGCAACTATGTGAGCTTTCGGGGTGATGGTCCTTTGGGGTCCCGTTCATCCGACTTTACCTCTTGAAACAAAGCCATGCTATTCAAAATGTTTGGGGCCAGGTAGTCCTTCTCTAGAAGCTATAATTCCATGTCTGTGCTGGATATGCTATATAGCTGACTCTCTGAGGAGAGAGCTAAGCTGCCGTTATAAAACATGCACACATATAAAGATTTAGATAATACCATGTTTATTTTTCACATATATAACATTCTGAGGGAGTAAGCCCAGGCTAGCTGGGCTGCTGGGGTATGGGCCATTATTTGGAGACCCAGACTTGCGTTGTGTATGCCACACTATGTGTGTAACCATGGCTATAACTGGATCTTGTTAAGGTTAAGTTTAGACTCAGAGTTCAGGACAGAGAGTCTTTTCTGAATGATTGGTGCCTGTGTTTTAGTGATTGTTATATATTTTGGATATTATTCCCACTTCTAAGGCCCTGTATAATATGACTAGGTCTGTCTTTTCAGCTTGATCTGGTGTAACACTCCTTGCCTCTTCTTCTCCTGTCTATATTCTTCAATTACACCTGCATTCTTTTGGTTTGGAAACTCACCATGCTCTTCCTTGCTTACATCTTTCTCTCTGTTTAGCATTACATCCTTGTGATCCACCTCTTTGCATATCTAACTCCTACTTCTTCTATGGACCATACACGAGAGGCTAGTTCCTTGGGAAACCATTTGTGGCTCCATACTACTAGTTCCTTG